>NC_062284.1:132480360-132792082 GCF_902655055.1 Lutra lutra
TTTTTGGCCAGAGATCAGATAAAGGTAATCTAATGATATACAACATACATTTTCTGCAGGGTCCCCTTGCTCTTATCCAGAGATCCAGCTCAGATTATTTTAACCCCTCTTTTGTCCACTTGGAGAGGCTCCACTCCCAAGGATACTCCTGGTGTATGTGGTAAAGCTATTAGGAAGAAAAAAAACAATTAAAACCTCCTAGGTATAATCTAGTTTCTCATGTCTTGGTGAAGATGGGAACTCAGCTGGGCTGTGTAAATGATTTATAGAAAAGATTGAAAAGGAATGGAAAAAAGTGTTTTAACCAAGCATTACCTTGGTTGGGTAGGGATTAGGAAGGCATGATCGGAATCCTGGGGGGGGCAATGAGAATATAAAGAGGGGAACAAGTTGTAATTTTATAAAAATCACATTTTATTTTGGATTTGGAGTAGCTTTAGATTTATAGAAAAGTTGCAAAGATAGTACAGAGAGTTTCTGTATATCTTTGACCCAGTTCTTCCCCTAATGTTAACCATTAGGTTAATCATGGTGTGTGTGTGTATGTGTGTGTATATATATGCACACACACACACACACATATATATATGTATATAACCATGGTATGTTGTCACATCTAATAAGAAATTAACTTTGGTACAATACCATTAGCTGAACTACAACTTTATTTGGATTTTACAAGTTTTTCCACTAAAAACCTTTTTCTGTTCTAAGATCCAAACCAGGATACCACCTTGTATTTAGACTGTGTGTAATTTTGGTAGATAGGTTGGAGTCTCCAATGAGCTTTCTCTCTGCTGTGTATATAGTTCAGTAATCCCCTGTGACCGTTGCTGAAGAGAGGAAGTCATTGACCCTGAGAATAGACAATACTGTGTAGGTAGTGTTTTGTACCTCCTTAATTCCCCAAACACTGGTAACTCAGTGAGAGAGTTGGCTTTGCTCCCAGGAGGGTGGGCTGAAGTTTCCTGAGATGCTAAGAGCTAACCCTGATTATGGGGCCCTTCCTGGGATCCACTAACACCATGTGCTCACTTCATAGACTTCCACTACACGGAACTGTCACCAAGTGGTTTACTTGTGTGTCTTATGTACTAAACTGTATGTTTCTAAGGGGTGAGGACCATCTTACTCATTTTGGCTCCTCAGGGTCCAACATAAGTTGGGCATCTAATAGATTTTTAATATGCATTCAAAGAAAATCATAGATCTTGTTTGGTAACATTGATTATTGGGTCAAAAAAGGTTTTGTTTTAATACTACGTAAGTGTTGAGTTTCTCCTTCAAATAGAGCCATCTCAGTTTGCCCTTTCTGTGGCTAATTGAATTTTTCTTCCTGGAATCGTAAACGAACAACTATAAAATACTCATTTAAGATTGCTCTTTTTTTTTTCCTGATGTAGATAAACTATTTTCTTTAAAAATAACGGTAGAATAGATGACCATATAGGTAGAAGTTTTGTTAGCTTTTAAGCGCATGTGTGATGATTCCAGTTTCATCCCACTGGGCTGTAGATCTGGCCGTTTGCCTGCCACTTCATGCACAGTTAATGAAATAACACCCTCCTAGACTTATTAAGGGAGACGGCTTGTCAGATTCAGGGAATTTGTTTTAAAATTTTCCTGTTATAGCCAAGAGTCGGTGGCCCAGGGTCACCTAAGCATAAAAGCAGCCATGGGGTGGGAACACGGGGGCCTGTCCCAATTCTGTGGATCAGGCACAACAGATTCCATTTGGTAAATAGAAAGAAAAAAAAAAACACGTTAGGAGAGAGTTGTAAAGTGAAGCTGCTGTTTTCTTGACGAAGATGAAAAACTGACTGGCATAGGTGGGCCAGTTTTTTTTATTTTGTTTTTCTCCAGACGTCCCAGGAAGTTACAAAATGAGCAATGATTAAGTTGACCCTTGTTTACCTGTTCTGTGCACACTGGCTTTGAATCGCTTTTCCTCTTTACTCTGAACTGTGCAGAGAATGGCAAAGTCTATTCCAGGGGCCAGATGGACCTGAGCTGCACTTTCATATGCACTCTCCATTTCAAGTCTGACAAACTCTGGTTTGTTTTATTATTTTTTTTAAGGATTTTATTTTTATTTATTTGTCAGAGAGAGAGAGAGAGAGGGAGAGAGAGCACACAGGCAGGCAGAGTGGCAGGCAGAGGCAGAGGGAGAAACAGGCTCCCTGCCGAGCAAGGAGTCTGATGTGGGACTCAATGCCAGGACATTGGGATCATGACCCGAGCCGAAGGCAGCCGCTTAACTGACTGAGCCACCGAGGCGTCCCTCTTCTTTGTTTTAAAGAGAATGGTGCAACAGAGAGAATCCAGATTGAATTAAGAAATGGACAATTACTTTTGTCACTGTCAGCTAAACCTTTATAAGCCTAACTTTTCTTTTAACTAGTGAATGATCAGATAATGGTTTCCTGCCTCCTCTCAGGTGAGACTGATCTTATAAAAGCTTCTTCTCAGGGTGCCTGGGTTGGTTGGGCGTCTGCCTCCTGCTCAGGTCAGGATCCCAGACTCCTGGGATGGAGCCCCACGTCAGGATCCCCGCTCAGTGGGGAGCCCACTTCTCCCTCTCCCTCCTGCTCATGTTCTCTCTCGCTCGCTCTCAAATAAATAAAATCTTTAAAAAAATAAAAATAAAAGCTTTTCTTCAAAACCAGAAGGGCAAATAGTTCATTGTCCTTGGCTTAACCTGCAGGTGCATGCTCTGGATTTTGGAACTTTGTTGTTGTTGTTGTTTTAAGACCCGGCGTCAGGGGTCCAGAGGGTTTATGTCAATTTGAGGAGAACTGAGGAACTAAAACATTGGCCCCATTTAGAAATACCATTTATTAGGTTAAAGAGTAGAGGGAAATCTGTTAAAAGATAAAAATCTTTCCAAATTCTGTAACAGACTAACTGAAATACTTCTTAGTAATGTAGGGAGTTGAATTTGAAAGAAACAAAGCAATAGTAAAACTGAGTAATTAATGAGATAAAGGGCATGCAGGAGCTTCAAAAACTCTTGTTAAAAAATTTTTGGGGGAGAGGCGCCTTGGTGGCTCAGTGGGTTAAGCCTCTAACTTCAGCTCAGGTCAGATCCCAGGGTGCTGGGATCAAGCCCCGAATCGGGCTCTCTGCTCAGTGGGGAGCTTGCTTTCCCCTCTCTGCCTGCCTCTCTGCCTACTTGTGATCTCTCTCTCTGTGAAATAAATAAATAAAATTAAAAAAATTTTTTAATTTAAGTATAGTTGACATACAACATTATCTACAACATTATCTATATATTAAATAAAACATCGAGATTGGGCAGTTATACACATTATGAAATGCCTACTACAATGAGTATAGTTACTATATTTTACCACACAAAATTATTACAGTATTATTGACTATATTCCCTTTGCATATTTTTCATCTCTGCGACGTAATTTATTTTGTAACTAGAAGTCTGTACCTCTTAGTTTCCTTCGCCTATTTCATCCATCCCCTCCCAGCCCTCCCCTCTAACAGCCATCAGCTTTTCTCCGTATTTATGAGTCTATTTCTGTTCGTTTTGTTTTGTAGGTTCTACGTATAAGTGAAATCATATGGTATTTATCTTTTTCTATCTGACTTATTTCACTTAACGTAATACCCTCTACGGGTCTGTTCATGTTGCCATGAATGACAAGATTTCATTCTTTTTTATGGCTGAGTGATATTTTATGATATATATATGTGTGTGTGTGTGTGTGTGTGTGTGTGTGTGTGTGTGGCGTGTGTATATACATACATACATATGCATATATTTGTATGTACACACACACCATATCTTCCTTATCCACTCATCTATTGATAGACATTTGGGTTGCTTCCATGTCTTGACTATTGTAAATAATGCTACAGTAAACCTGGGTGTGCATATATCTTTTTAAATTCATTTCCATTTTCTGCAGATAAATATCCAGAAGTAGAATTACTGGGTCATATGGTTCTATTTTTAATTTTTTTAAAGATTTATTTATTTATTTTGAAAGAGAACATGAGTGGGAGGGGCAGAGGGACAGGGAGAAAGAATCTGAAGCAGACTCCCTGCTGAGCACGGAGCCCTACATGGGACTCGATCTCATGAACCTGAACAGAGCCAAAACTGAGTCGGCTAATCAACTGTGCCACTGAGGGGCCCTTATTTTTAATTTTTTGAGGAACCTCCATACCATTTTCCCCAGTGGCTGCACCAGTTTGCATTCCCGCCAACAGTGCACAAGGATTCCCTTTTCTCCACATCCTCACCAACATTTGTTATTTCTTGTCTTTTTGATATTAGCCATTCTGACCGGTATGAGGTGCTACTGTGGTTTGGATTTGCATTTCTCTGATGATGAGTGATATTGAGCATCTTTTCTTGTGTAGTCTTGTTAAAAATTTTAACAAGAGATTTTCTTTTGTGAAACTTTTAGATAAAATTTCCAGAAGAAAATCTTTGTGTCCTTGAGTTACTCTGTAAAAAACACAAACTATAAAAGAAGAAAGTGATAGGTTGGATTTCATCAAAGGAAAAACTTTGTATTATTTTTTTTTATTTTTATTTTTTAAAGATTTTATTTATTTAATTGTCAGCGAGAGAGAGGGGGAGAACACAAGCAGGCAGAGCGACAGGCAGAGGCTGAGAGAGAAGCAGGCTCCCTGCTGAGCAAAGGGCCCAATGTGGGACTCCATCCCAGGAACCTGGGATCATGACCTGAGCCGAAGGCAGCAGCTTAACCAGCTGAGCCACCCGGGCGTCCACAAAGGAAAAACTTTTATTCTTTAAATAACACTGTTAAGAAAATGTTAAAAACAAACCAAAAATATTGGTCAAGCATATCTAGTAAAGGACTTGTTTGAAGAATATATAAAGAATTCTAACAACTAAGTAAGAGGACAAACAGCTTGATTTAAAAAAAAAAAAAAGATATTATTTATTTGACAGAGAAAGACGCAGTGAGAGAGGGAGAAGCAGGCTTCCTGCTAAGCAGGGAGCCCAATGTGGGGCTCGATCCCAGAACCCTGGGATCATGACCTGAGCCAAAGGCAGGAGCTTAACGACTAAGCCACCCAGGCGCCCCACAAACAGCTTGATTTTTAAAAATGCAAAAGATTTAGATACCAAAGAAGCATCAGAAATAGCCAATAAGCACATGAAAACATATTCTAAATTGTTAGTCCTTAGGGATATGCAAATAAAACCACAGTGAGAGACCAGACCTTTTAGAATTGGTAAAATTTAGTAGTGCGTTATTTAACCTCCATGTATTTGTGATCTTTCCAGATTTTTTCTTGTCGACTTTTAGTTTTATAGCTCTCCAGTCAGAAAAGGTGCATGGTATGATCTTTTTGAATTTGTTGAGGGACTTGTTTGTTTTTTTTAAAGATCTTATTTATTTATTTGACAGAGAGCTAGCACAGGTAGGCAGAGTGGCAGGCAGAGGGAGAGGGAGAAGCATGCTCTCCGCTGAGCAGGGAGCTAGATGCGGGGCTCCGTCCCAGGACTCTGGGATCATGAGCTGAAGGCAGCCACTTAGCCAACTGTGCCACCCAGGCACCCCTGAGAGACTTGTTTTGTGGCCTAATATGTGATCTGTTTTGGAGAATGTTCCACGTGTTCCTTGAAAAGGATATGTGTCCTTGAAAGGACGTGTATCCTTGAAAAGGATATGTGTTCTACTGTTTTAGGATAGACTGTTCTGAATATATCTGTTAAATCCATCTGGTCCAGTGTGTCACTCAAAGCCACTGTTCCTTATTGATTTAATTTTGGATGATCTGTCCACTGATGTAAGTGGGGTGTTAAAGTCCCCTACTATTACACTGTTACTGATTACGTTCTCTATGTTTGTTATTAACTACTTTAAGTATTTGGGTGCTCCCATGTTGGGTGCATAAATATTTACAATTGTTATATCTGGCTGGATTGTTCTAGAATGATAACATTTAAAAGATCGACAATATCCAGTGTTGGCAGATGTGAGCACCTGGAGCTCTCATACACTGTTCACTGGAAAACAGTGTCACAGTTTCTTATAAGTTAAATATGTGCTTATGATACAATCCAGCAATCTCTCTTAGCTTTTTATCCAACAGAAAAAAAAAACCACGTGTCCACGCAAGACTTATGCTTGAATGTTCATAGCAGCTTTATCATAATAGCCCCAAACTGGATAGAACCAAGTGTCCGTCAACTGGTGAATGGGTAAAGAAATTATATTATAATGGACTACTACACAGCAGTAAAGAGGAATGAACTACGCTACATGTAATGACATGTATGGGTCTAAAATGCGTTGTGCTAAGTGGAGAAACGTGACATACAAAGGACGACATTTTGTATATGATACCGTTTGGCATCTGTAAAAGGCAAAACCAAAGTGCTAGGAAGCATATCAGTAGTTGCACAAGGAGATCATGAGGAAACCTTGGGATGACAAAAGTTCTGTATCATGATTGTGTTTTATATCATAACTGTTTACAATTGTCAAAGCTCTAATTGTTTACTTTAAATTGTTTACTGTATCTAAGCTATACGTCAAAAAAGCTGATTTGGGGAAGATTTTTTTTTTTTTTTTTTTTGCCAGCGACTTATATGCAATTAGAAACTAGATTCAGATTAATTCAGATCTGAATTTGTTACAGGTGCTAAAGTAATTTTGAAATAATCAGATCCCTGAATTGAGTTGTATTGAGCTTACTAGTTACCAAGTTGGGTCAAGTTTAGGCTAAGACTTTTATTATTAATGAGAACAGGTGGAAATAAGATACATATTTATTTGAAGGTGCTTGATCAGAGAATCAGAGTTCTGAATAATCAAGGAAAAAAACCTGCGGGCTGGGGCGCCTGGGTGGCTCAGTGGGTTAAGCCGCTGCCTTCGGCTCAGGTCATGATCTCAGGGTCCTGGGATCGAGTCCCACATCAGGCTCTCTGCTTAGCAAGAAGCCTGCTTCCCTCTCTCTCTCTGCCTTCCTCTCCGTCTACTTGTGATCTCTCTCTGTCAAATAAATAAAATCTTAAAAAAAAAAAAAAAAAAACCTGCGGGCTGATTTTGAGCTCCCCCTCTGGCCCGAGTCTTATAACCAATTTACTCATTATAATACTGTGACCACCACCAGTTTCGAGAAATACTTCCTTTTGCCTCAAGTAAACAACTTACATGGTTTTTTCCCTCTTCTCTGTTCCTTTTCACTCTTTGCTAGCTCCTTTTTTTTCGGGTAGGGGGTACATTTAAGGTTGATCCCTTCAGGGTTCTATAATTGTTCTTTTTCTTGGTCTGCTTGTTTTGCATGGCAGTCCTTTTTCACTTCCTGTCTTTTAACTGCCTTCAGGTTACTGGTATCTCCATAGCTTCAGATGATCATTTCCATTTGTCTTGTCAATATATTTACCTGGATATCTTATAGACACTTCAAACTTAGTTCTGTACTCAGACCTTTTCCCTACACACTGGCTCTGCCTCCGTAATTCGCCTCCACCATTCACCCAGGCTCCCAAGCGTACAAAATCCCGATTTGTCCTTGGCTTCTTGCTCTCTTTTATCTTTTTGACCTCACAGGTCACTAATCCTGTTGCTTCTAACTGGGAAACGATGCATACTCTAGCTTCCCCTGCCCTCCCCCCAACATTGTGGCCAGCGCCTCCCTGCTCCTTTGGACCAGCATCCTCTTGTCTCGACTCAGCCGTTGATCTTTTGTCCTCTTCAGAGTCTCTTTTAAAATTTGTGGTCCTCTTTCTCCTTTTAAAATACGTCATCCTCTTTCTTTCTTAGTTAAAAAAAAAATCTCTTGGGTTTTTTGGTTGTGATTGCTTCAACTCTAAAACCAAGTCATATTCCTTTTAAATTTCCAGGGTAAGTATTTGTTGCACTCTCAATCTTCCTATCCCATGGATCTTTTTTTCCTTTCTTGGGGTTCTTGACACGTCAGTGTTCCTGGTTCAGCGGGTAGGCTCTGGAATCACACTGTCTGGCTCCTTCATTTGCTTCGTTTGTCAGTTGGGTGATAGTGGATAAGTTATTTTAGCCCTCTGTGTTTCATGTGTCCCAACCCACAAAACATGGATAACAGTATATGTTCTTATGTGGTTGCTGCGAGTTAAGTGAGATAATACGGGAAGCACTTCAAATGGTGCGGGCACCTAGTGAGCTCTCAGTAAAAGGTAGGTTTGCGTTGTCATCATTCTCGAGAAAAAAACAGATCACTTGGTATTTTGGGTTGTTGCTGTGGTTGTTTCCAAATAGGATTTCTCTGGAAAACCAGTTAGTCCTTCAGGTACACTCAGTGCCATCTTCCTGACTTCCTGCAGGTTGAGCTGCAGGTTTGCTGGACACAAACTACCATCATCAGCTGGCAACTGGCAGCCTGGTTTGCACATCCAAGCTGTATCTGCTGAGACGCTCCTGCCTGGTCACCTGGGGCCACTTCCAGCTTCACCCAGTCCTTTCCCTAACACGCCACGCCGTGCTCTCAAGAGTCGCTGAGTTCCTCCCTCTTCTTCCTATACCTCCATTTTATATTTGAGACAACAGAAGAGAAGCAGCTTGTCCAAAATTACTCAGTATTAAGATTCATGCTCCTGAACCCTCCACCCTAGCGTGCTGAGAATCAGTCACCCTGGTTTGGCCCCAGGTGGTCTTTCTAAATGCTTAGCTTTCATAATGCTGACCTTTTTCATCACCCCCCCCTTTTTAAAAGATTTATTTATTTATTTATTTGACAGATCACAAGTAGGCAGAGCAGAGAGAGAGGAGGAAGCAGGCTCCCTGCTGAGCAGAGAGCCCGATGTGGGGCTCGATCCCAGGACCCTGGGGTCATGACCTGAGCCGAAGGCAGAGGCTTTAACCCACGGAGCCACCCAGGCGCCCCATCATCACTCCCTTTCTTGACTCAACTTTGGCTTGTGCTATTTTTCTCCTGCATGGGTTACTAGTCCTTTTCTTTCTGCCTTGCAAATGCTCGCTCAGTCTTAATAGCTCTGTTGTCTCTTCTGTCAGAACTTCCTCACTCTCAGGCAAAGCTACCTTTCTCCTTTCTTTGCCCTCCACATGTTGTTTATTCCTGTTCTTGTGCTACTTGCCACACTCCCACTTTGGACTGAGTTCATCAGAGTTAAGAAAAGACCCTGTCTCATTTATCCTTGCTACCTTAGCTTTTGTTTTATTTAGCACATAGTCTGGCAGACAGCAAATGCTCAAGAAATCTGACATGAATGAAGAATGAACCTTACAGAAGAACCTGAGGATGTTGGTGGATTACAGCCGGTGAATTACAGTGAATTTGCTAAAACACTGTTTCAGCAAATGATGTTAGGCAAAGAGAAAATACAGGTATCCAAGGGTTGGGGGGAGGGGACATAGCAGCAAAAAGAATTTTATTTAAAATGTGAGTATAGGGGATGGGCGGCAGTGGGGTAATAGACCATAAGTTGAGTGGGGATTATAGTGCTTTCCAAACTTCAGTTTAAGTGTCTCTGGTGGTAGAGGATGGTGGGCATGTAATCCCTTGGGGGCTGGGAGCAGAGCCCCAAGCAGACTTTCTGCCTCCGGTATCAAGAATCTGCATATTTTGGGGGCGCCTGGGTGGCTCAGTGGATTAAAGCCTCTGCCTTTGGCTCAGGTCATGATCCCAGGGTCCTGGGATCAAGCCCCACATCAGGCTCTCTGCTCAGCAGGGACCCTGCTTCCTCCTCTCTCTCTGCCTGTCTCTCTGTCTACTTGTGATCTCTGTCTGTCAAATAAATAAAATCTTTAAAAAAAAAAAAAAGAATCTGCATATTTTGGACATACCCGTGTTTTGCTTTGAGAAATGCATGCAAATTTTGCATTCTGTTGTATTTCCTGTGAGAGCTTTAAGGTGAGAATACCTTGTGCTCCCCACCCGAGTCATCCTCTAGTAAACGGTTGCTGCAGGAACTTGTGCCATTTATCCTCAGGCTTCCAGCACATCGGCCTGCCCCAAGGCCCAAATCTGGGAGGCACGGAACGGGGTTCCAGTCTAATATGGCAGTGTTCTAGCTTGCTGTGATGTGGGGTGGGGGGGGGCATGTCTACGCAGGAGTATTATGTCATGGAACCGAGGAGGGTGAGCTCATCTTTGTTCTAACGAGGCTATTCCTGGAAGGCTGCAGTCCGTTGGAGGCACCTCATTACCAGATCGCTGGGGACCAGCTGGAGAGAGTTCACAGAAGACCCACAGGAATGATTAAGAGACTGGAGGGGCTGACTGATGAGGAAAGAATATAAATGAAAACCGTATAACTTGGCTGAACCGAGATAGCAGGAATACACAACTGCAGAAATATCTCAAGAGAATAAACTTGATGGGGGAGGGCAGTCTCTTAGGGTGGGATTTGGGGGAGAATAAACCAGGGCTGAAATTAAGCAAAGGAAAATGTAAACTAATAATCTAAAGTGTCTGATGGTACACTTTATTTCTGGAACCTCCTTCGATCCCTCTAAACCCTGGGCCTTTTGTTAATGGAATGATTTGGTTCTTTTAATTTGATTTTCCTGGACTTGGGGCTGGTGCTTCTGTATAGAGAGTCCTAAAGACTCCATCTTTCAAAGGCAACATCTTTCTCTCGTCTTGTTCTTTGTGGGACTCTTTGGGCTGTAGTTGGGTGACTGTGCGTTGCCACTGCCACTTTCTTTCTTCACCAGATTTCCACAGTGGACTTTCACATCCTTTTTTTTTTTTAATGGCTTTTTATAATAGCATTTTAAAAGTAGACACTGAGTCAGTAATAGGTATTGTAATAATTTTAGAAACCTGGATATGGGATTGGTCCCTGAGGTACTGGTTTTAGGAAATTACAGCCTTGATGAAATGCAAGCATCATTGTAGGAAACATGTACTTTGGGAAATGACTGTATAAAATTCCTACTTTGGGGTATGGGAGGCATAAAACTTTTAAACAACAGTTGAAATTAGCCAGGAGAAATATTTGCATAATGTTGCCAGTTTTATAGCTCGTTTCCTAAGAGGGGACAGGAGAACTGGAAGAACATTTTTTAGGCTTTATTTTGATTTATAAAAATGAGTTCATTTATACAAAGCAGTTACGTATCTCTAAGACTGAGACCTCTATGCTAGAGAGGGGTCAAGGGTCAGATAGGAAAGCTTTGTCGGCTTTGCTCTTGTGGTACAAAAGCCGTCATAGACCATAAGTAAACGAATGAACTTGGCTGTGTTCCTCCCTTTTTAAAAAAAAAAAAAAAAAAAGCAGGCGACTGTCTGGATTTGGCCTGCAGGCTGTGGTTTGCCAACTCCTGCTCCAGACCTTTGCTCCTGAAAGCATGATCTACAGACCAGCAGCATCAACACTTCCTGCGAGCCTGTTACAGATACAGAATATCGGGTCGCTTCTCAGAGGGGCTGCCCTAGAGCCTAGACCAAGCTTCTCAGACTTTAATATGTATAGGAATCTCTTGGGGGGCACTTGTCAAAGTATAGACTGAGATAAACTGAACAACATACTAGCTGCTGGGAGACAAAGATGAGTAAGACCCAGTCAGTGTCCTCAGAGATCCCAGAATTCATTAGGAGAGACTACTGTATAGATAAATAATTATAATACAGACTCATAAATGCTATAATAGAGGTATTTTCAGAACAGGGGTATCACAGAGGAGCAAGTGATTGGTTCTGCGTGGCATGGGGGCAATTATCAGAGGGGCCTGAGAATTGGACCAGGAAGGGGAATGGTGCTTGAGTTGAATTTTCAGGCTTACTAGAGACACTGAATGAAGCATTGTCAGGGGCAAGCATGGTAGTTCATGGTGGGGTATGGTAAAAATGATATTAGAACTAGGAGTTATGGACACTTGGGTGGCTCAGTTGGTTATAAGCATCTTCCGTTGGCTCAGGTCATGATTCCAGAGTCCTGGGATTGAGCCCCATATTGGGCTCTCTGCTCAGCAGGGAGTCTGCTTCTCCTTCTCCCTCTGCCCCGTGTGCACGCTCTCTCTCTTTCTCTAATAAATAAAATCTTTTTAATAAATCACTATTTTAAAAAAGAACTAGGAATTACTTAATTTATTTATTTATTTTTAAAGATTTTATTTATTTATTTGACAGAGATCACAAGTAGGCAGAGATGCAGGCAGAGAGAGAGAGGAGGAAGCAGGCTCCCTGCTGAGCAGAGAGCCCGATTCGGGGCTCGATCCCAGAACCCTGAGATCACGACCCAAGCCGAAGGCAGAGGCTTAACCCACTGAGCCACCCAGGCGCCCCAGGAATTACTTAATTTAATAACCAAATGGCAGATTACAGGGCTGGAGACCCACTAAGATCATAATGAATAGAAGTAAAATTTCAGTACATTCTTTTATTTTTAGCTAGTTTTTTATACTCTTTCCTTGTTAGAAACAAGGATAACTTGCCTGTTCTCTCCCCAAAAGTTATTTGTTCTCCAGAAATAGAAACTTTGACTATGTTCTTACATCAGTAAGAATTTAGAAGACACGGAAAGGTACAGGTAGGGAACAAAAACTATGTATAATTGCAAACACTAGGAGATGATGGCTATTAATATTTTTATGTTGTTCCATCTAGTTGTGTGTATGTAGTGTAACACTTTAAAAATTGGTCTCATGCTATGTAAATAGTTTTGTGCTTGCCTTTGATTTAGCATTTTATTTGTGAGAAATTTATTTCATTATTCCTTAAAAGGTGTCATTTTTTAAGGCTGAGATAGCATTCTAATGGAGCTCCTATAGTTTATATATAACTCTTATCTTGTTTATGGATCCTTTAAGCTGGTCCCAGTTGCTAGTCGACCCAGCTTTTGGCTCATGTACTTGGCAATTCTATCACCATATTTTAAAATAAATACATATACTTGTTTATTTTTAATTATAAAAGTTTGCCAACTTGTTTGATCTGCTGGCCTTCCCTCATTCCGTTCTGCTGTTCTTACTAGCATTGTGGCTTTTCTTTCTTGGTTTCCCAGGGTAGGGAGGCCGTAGGGTAGTCATTAAAAAGCATGGATTCTGGGGGCTCCTGGGTGGCTCAGTGGGTTAAAGCCTCTGCCTTCGGCTCGGGTCATGGTCTCAGGGTCCTGGGATGGAGCCCCACATCGGGCTCTCTGCTCGCCAGGAAGCCTGCTTCCCCCTCTCTCTCTGCCTGCCTCTCTGCCTACTTGTGATCTCTGTCTGTCAAATAAATAAAATCTTAAAAAGAAAAATAAAAAGCGTGGATTCTGGGTCCAGATTGTCCGGGTTTGACTCACCTCTACTACTTACCGTGTGTTCTCTTGAGAAAGTACCTCTATTTCCTCATCTGCAAAATAGGGATAATTTTATTTGTGTCCTGGTGTTGTGAGTTAATATATATGAAGCACTGACCATAGTTCCCATCATGGGGAAAGAGATTCTGGTTTTTGTGGTTTTTTTGTTTTTTGTTTGTTTGTTTGTTTTTAGCGATGAGTGGTCTCTTCTCATTTGTTTTATGGTGGCTGTTTGTGTATGCTTTGCCATACCCCCTTCTGCTACGTTTAGTTTATGAATGTCTTTGAGTTACACACTGACTTTACTAGACTCTACTTAGTGACTTTATCTCGAGAATTCAGACTTTTTTTCCCCCCACTCAGTAAATGTGACTATTTAAAATTAAAATAAAAAATAAATTTAAAAAATAAAATTAATGGTGTTTCACCATGTCTTGGAAACGCAGACATGGGTGCAAAGGGAGCAGCCTACATGGGCAGATGGGTTAGGTTTTAAAGCTTTTTGGTGGTTTTCTCTTTCCAATGGGGCATTACCTTGATTGCTTCTCTGGCATAATAAGGCCCTCTGTAATGTGGCCTCACCTATCCTGTGGTCTCATTTCTCTTCACCCTATTCCCAGACCCACCCTGTGCTCCAGCCCCATTAAACTGGAACTGGGCATGTGGTAGTGATGAGGCTCACCCTTTATTTATTCTTTGTTAAAGATTTTATTTATGTCTTTGAGTGGGAGAGAGCGCGTGCGTGTGTGCGCACTCAAGTAGGGGGAGGGGCGGAAGGAGGGAGAAGCAGACTCCCTAGGGAGCAGGGAGCTGGACATGGGGCTTGACACTGGGCTCGACTCGGGGCTGGATCCCAGGACCCTGGAAACATGACCTGAGCCAAAGGCAGACAGACGCTTAACCAACTGAGCCACCCAGGCATCCCAAGGCTCACTCTTTACATCTGTGCCCTTGTTGCTTCTTTTAAAGGAAGCTGGAGCTTCCTTTCGGGGAGTGACACAGTTAAGGCAGTGAGGTTGCCACTTGCCTTTTTTGGTGGCATTTTAATTGGGAAAGCTTGGTCCAGGTTTACCAGGCCTTGTTTATTTTTCGGGCCCCAGAGTTTCCTCTGCCCATCCTATCTACCGCCTCTTTGTTGTGTTCTGGGCATTCTCTTTCAGAAATAAGCAGCTCTTCCACTGACCCTTTTTTTTCTCTGTTGATAGGATCCCAGGACGAGAGAACAGACACGTCCTTTGGTGGTCGACCGTACCCTGCCCTAGAGAGAAGTCCAGGATAATAGCTTTTGGGGCTGTATTTCTCGCCCCTGGAATGCAGCCAGTTCGTTCCAGAAATATTGACCCTCAGCTTCTGTGACACATCCTCAATGAATGTCTGATGGACAGACACTTTCCGTTGACCTTGCAGCAATTTTCTTTCCCGTGGAGTTTGGAGGACAAGGTGAATGGTGCCAGAAGTTGCCTGCTTCGGTGCATAGGAGCGTTCCACTTGGTTCTCAGAACATGGGCCCTCGTTTAAAGGTAAGACCATAGACTAGTTCAGATTCAGTTGTTTTTAGGATACAGAACATGAACTCAGTGACCAGTTAGTTCCTAATCCTTTCCAACAAGGGATAGCTGTTGAAGTTGCAGTTAGAATGGATCCTCCCTTCTTTCCACCTCTAGGGCCCCTCTGAGGATGAAGAAATCAATTCTCTGTTTCTGGGAAATGACTTTTTCGCAACTGATCTTAATGTCTGGGTTATAACTTATTTAATTTGCAAGTTAACTTAAATTATGAACTAATTACGAATCTTTAGACTCCTTAAAAAAGCAGAGAGTTTTAGAATATGTGTGTTGGTCAACTTCCTAACATTCCCTTGAGACAGGCACTTTCAAGTATTCTCTCTACCCCTCCTTTTGTAGGTAATGTGAGCCAAAGCACTGTAGTGTTAAGCAACTTGCCCGGGATCTTTTAGTAAGCAAGTGATATTTCTGCATTAGATAATTGGTACTGCATTCCATTTTCCTTTGTCATACTTTATTTTTATTTCAAAAGATTTCAAAAAGGGCCATAAGCATTTATCTTTCTAATTTTAACCTCCTGGTGGGACTCCTTGCAGTAAGATTAAGTAATGTTTTTCATACTTTTACCTGTTTTTTTCATCGTTCCTCTTCCCAAATACCTCACTATCGCTATGACTCCATTCTTTGTCATGATTTAGTGTTGTATGAGAGTTAGAATGATGGGTTTCAGAGTTAGGCACAGAGTTAGGCTTGAGTCTCAGCTCTGTCACTTAGCCAGCCAGGAGGTGTTCAGCAAGTTAATTTTCCAAGCCTAGCTTGTGTGTGTGTTTTTTTTAATCTGTAAAATGAGAATGGTGGTGTTTATTTTACCAAGTTGTTAGGGAGACAATTACTTAGGTTAATACATATAAGCACTTAGCACTTCACCTATGGTAAGTGGCTCAATAGGGATAGGGAGTGAGTATTACTTTACTACTACTGTCATTCTGCTAGCTTAGCAAATCACAGTTTGCTCAGTTGTATTAGAGCAAGTCACTAGGGGCACCTGGGTGGCTCAGTGGGTTAAGCCGCTGCCTTCAGCTCAGGTCAGGGTCTCAGGGTCCTGGGATCGAGCCGCACATGCCTCTCTGCTCAGCAGGGAACCTGCTTCCCCCTCTCTCTCTGCCTGCCTCTCTGCCTACTTGTGATCCCTTTCTCTGTCAAATAAATCAATAAAATTTAAAAAAAAAAAAGAGCAAGTCACTAAAGAGATGAACTTGAAAACAGAATACTTGTATAGCTAAATGGCGTGAATTAGTATGCCAGAGGCTTAACATACTGCTTCTTTGTGCTTGAATGAGACTCGGGAAGAGTTCTAGAATAATTTTTATGAAGAAGAAGTGTGAGCAGCAGAAAGTGGAGGGTGCTATAGAAACTGTTATAGAAAAATAAATGCTCAAGATAAGGAAGAGAGAACCATAAAATCAGATACCACGCCCTACATGAGAACCAGTGACTCTGGTTATAGGCGTTTGGTACAGACTTACAGAACTGTGGTAAAATGGTAACTTGTGGTCTGAAGAGTTTATAACCCCTGGCTCAAGTGAATGTACTGCCATTTAGAGAAGTGTTTAAAAACTATCAGAAAAGAGGTCCCATCTAGAAAATTCCTGATCCTTAGGCATTCTGGATGAAGGAAGGAACAGACATTGGACTCTTGTCTGTTCAGATACTTTATTCATGTTTATTACAATGACTATATGCAGTTATGTTGGGTGCTGTGGGGAATTTTGAAGACTAGTCTTTGCCTAATGTTATTTACCACTCTGAAATGGAAAATAAAACAAACGTGGGACTAATGAAAGAGAATAAGTTTTATAAGATAAATAATAAAGTTATGTGGGAATTCAGAGGGAGATGGAATTTCTAAATTGAGGCCCAGGGAAGATTTCAGGGAGAGGAGACAAGATTTTCCGTAGACTTTCCGGATAGGAGATTTCCCATGGATGGAGATGTGAGAGGGGAGTGGATAGTCTAGGCAGAGAAAGTGACTTTTTACAAAGCATGGAGATGGGACATTTCAGAACTTAGATGTGAAGGTGGAAAGGACTTGAGTTGGGTAGATCATAGGATGAAAACAAGGTACTATGGGAGATGGGGTGAAGAAAACCACTGTGGGTGGGGATGGGAGTAGAGACAACAGAGAGAGCCATGCTGGGGTCAGGAAGAGGTTGCAAAATGCTAACAGAATGGAAGTGAAATCTGGAATAAAAGTGATCTGAGTGACAAAGATCAGAAGGTTTGTGACAACATTCAAGAGGAATAAGACAGGAGGAAAACAAAAAAGGAAGACAAGTTCAAAATGTGACCAGTGTAGAGATGGTTAGATATTGTTGGGGAGGTTTTTGAGAGCTACTGTAGAGAACTGGGATACTTTGTAAAATCAGGGGTTAGTAATCGGCAGAGCTGATTCCCTGGCCATAAGGACATTTCCAGGAGAAGAGGTGAGAGTTGTTTGGGAAAAAGTAGCAATAGGTATACTGAGCTTTAATAATAAAGGGAATTGGAGTAGAAATATAGACTTGACCTACTGGAAAAAGTCTGGGTGTTCTAGATCAGTGGTGACAGTTTGGCTGAGAAGTAAGTGAATGGGGAGAAAATGGACAAAGACTCAGCAAGGTCGAGCTCGTTACTCCAGCTTCATGAGGATTGAGACTGTGGCTGGTTCCCCCGGCACCTGGCACGTTAGGTAGGTCCCCAGTATTTGTCGGACAAAGTATTTTAGGATGAATTTGAACTCTCCATCATAAAAATTTTCAGTCATAAAATTAGAATAGTATGAAGAACTCCCATGTAGGCAGAAACTTAAAATGCAGTAAGGGAAGCCATGCCTTTTGTAATTCTGATGCATTTCCTATTGAAGAAAGTGTGAGCCAGTAGAGAGGTTCCCAGAGTCTCCTACTGGCTCCGACACAAAGGGGTAGTGGTGCTGCTACCACTACTGATAATAAGTGTCATAATAACTCACACTGACAGTTCATTGAGTGCCAGGTACTATTCTAGGCTGTGGACATGTGTTAACTCATTTCTTCCTCACAGACACCCCTGCGAGGTACACGCACATGGGCCCCATTTGACAGACAAGGAAACTGGCTGTCCCCAGAGAGATGAAATAACCTATCCATGGTCACACTGAGCAGCAGAGAATGGGTTTGAACCCAGGGAGTCCAGGCCCTCATGCTCTGTATTGTTCTCTTTGCTATAACTGTTTGATTTTAGAGTCCTGATGGTTGTGGGATATTAGATTAAAGGAGACGGCGCCACAGAAACGACTAAACCTCAACCCTTTTTATAGCAAGGAGAATTCTGAAGCTGGACAGGTCACGTACTTGCAGCCTCAGAACTGGTCTGCGGGCCTTTGACTTACAGCTTGTCCTCTGCCTCTCCCAGAAAAGGTCGTAGTTGTCAGAGATAGGGCATTGGAATTTTCCCGGCCCTCATGAAATGTGCTGTAAATCTGGCACCGCCTCCTGTTCTTCCAGGGAGTAAGAGACTTGTGACCCCAAGACCTGTAACATCAGCCACATGCACCTTATTTTCTGCCGAGTGTTAGAACTTTGCTAAGGACCAGATTGTCATGTCCGGGATGGGATTGGATGACGTCCAACTGAGGGAGTACTTCAGGCAGTTAAACTGCCAACGTGGGTTCTACCAAGTCATCTAGGAAGTCATCTGCATCCTGGAAAGTGCAGACAGATGCTTTTTTGAGAGATGAGAGCAGCTTTCAGCATAAGGTCCCAGCAGACGAGATACTTGTTTGGGAAGGAGACTCAGTCTTTGTGATCCCAAATTTGGGGTCTCTATATTGTCTTTTTATAATAGATCTTCTGGGAGTGGCCTATATTGACTGTGCTAATGTTCCCTCTGTGGATTTCTTTTCTAGGAGGACTTTAGACACCAGTCGTATTAGGGATTTCTATGAAACGTGTCATGGCCGTTCCTCAAATTAACCAACTGTCTGGATTCCATTGTTGCTATCAGAGGAATTAAAGGCCATTTTCTGTCTCCCTCTTAAATTTTTCCAGTACAGTTAGATATAAAAGTATATCCTATTTAAGAAAACAAAACAAAACCCCAAAACTTGTTTTGGTCCCTCCCAGATCTGAGCCTAGACATTTTCAGCTGTCTTGTCTCTAAGTAATATTCTAGTGCTGATAAAAGGTGCTGGGTTGAGCTAATGTTGATAACCTTTATATACATTGACTTGAAAAACATGAATTCACTGCATTGTAGAATGGAGGGCTTTTATAGCCAACACTAAGGTCAGAACTCAGTGATAAGATAGCATTGTCAATGTACGTTGCATTTTTCCTTGGTAATACCTTGGTGGTTCAAACAAGTAATGATGATTGAAGTCTTATTCTGGACACAAGGTTAATAACAGTGAAAGTTTCCCCTCCAACTCTGGCCCCTGTTTGAGTTGTTCTGCCTTGCCAGGTATCGCTTAGGAAAAATACAGTCTCATCCTTTTGTTTCTGTCCTTGGCCTTTCTGCTGCTTCCACAGGACCTGTTAATCTGAGTGGTGACAGCAAAAATGCCTTCTCTTACATTCCCACTGCTTATTATTGGGATGACCTGTGGTTCACTTTAATTATATAATGCCAACATGATGATAATAATACTTGCTTTTAAAAAATCTACGTTTGATATAACTATTTCCACTCAGATGAATTACTTCCAGAAGGCAAATAGAAGGGGAAAGTGATTCCATTACCCTCTTTGCTTGCGTTAATTAGCACTACTTTGCATGGGGGAGGGAAACTGTCTTGGGGCCCTGGATCTAAGAAGATGAAAGTCATGTTACTTCATTTTGTAATTAGCACTAAAGCAAGTGGCTGTTTGTGGTATTCCTAGGGTGGTCATAGATTGGAAGTCTTTAGAAGGAGGGATGTAGTCACTGTTTTGCTGAAATTTGTCATAGGGCACCTGTCAGCCTAGAGAGAGAGAGGACTGGGATAGTAAGGCTCGAGCGAGTCAACTCAAGCCATATGTTCTTTGTCTCTCGCTGAGATGGCTGTAAGAAGGAGCTGGAGGAAAAAACTAAACAGGTTTTCTTTTGCAGCTGCAGCTGTGATCCTCGGCTGTCTGTCGGCATTGAAGGGACCTGATGTTTTACGTTATTGGTATGTTACGGAAAGAGCTCTCTCTTATCTTTTTGTTAGGGTTGCTACATCCGTTTTGCCTCCCTGTCTATCCCCTTTCCTCTTGAAAATAGAAATATTTCTCCTCGTGCCAGAATGTACCTTCATAGAGCTGGCAGTGGAATTCATTCATTTGGGAAATATTTATTGAGTAATTCTGGCCCCTGCCAGACGCTGTTTCCGGTCGAGTCAAAGTCGAATAAGGCAAAAATCTGCCTTCAAGAAGTTCATAACATGAATGGGGAGATGGTCAAGGGAGAGAAGAGCTATAATAAGTGAATATGCAGGAGTTTGAGGGAGCCCAGAAGAGGGAACCCCTAATGCAGATGAAGATCGGGGAGGGGTTTTGTCGAGGGGACTAGAGAGGGGAAGACTTTGAAATGGAGGGAATAGAATTCACATCCTTTCTAGGACTCTTGTGAGGGCCTAGCCCATGCAAGAAGGTGGGGGGTGGGCATTGTATGTGGCCCACGGTATAGAGCCAGGGTTGGCAGACTTCTTCCGTAAAAGGCCAAGGAGTAAGTATTTTGGCTTCCCAGGCCATACAGGCTCTCTCTCAACTACTGAATTCTGTCAGTTTAGGGCAAAAGCAGCCCTAGACAAAATGTAAGTCAGTAGATGGACCAGTGTTCTAATAGAACTTTATTTACAAAAATAGGCAATGGATGGGATTTGGCCCATAATTTCCAACCCCTGGTATAGAAGTTCCTCTCTTTGGGGGACCAGGGTGGCTCAGTCACTTAAGCATCTGACTCTTGGTTTCAGCTCAGGTCATGATCTCAGGGTCAGAGGATCAAGCCCCGGGTCAGGCTCTGTGCTCAGTACGGGGTCTGCTTGAGATTCTCTCTCCCTTTCCCTCGCCCCTCCCCCTGCTTGCACACACTCTCTAGATAGATAGATAGATAGATAGATGATAGATAGATATCTTAGAAGTTCTTCTCTTCACCCTCAGAGGTAGTGACCCAGTATAGTGTTTCTTTGGAAGTCTTGTTCTCTCATCCTGACTTCTTTTAATTTTTGAAAGATGACTGGCCTTTTCTAAAGGGAGGAGCTATAATGTGTAACTGACAGGTGGTATGTGTGTTCTCTCTTTCACACAGGTGGAATCACAGTGTCTGTGGTTGCATTCTTCTTCACAATTAAGTTCCTCTTTGAGCTTGCCGCACGCGTAGTCAGCTTCCTCCAGAATGAGGACCGTGAGCGCAGAGGGGACCGGACTATTTATGACTACGTGCGGGGAAATTACCTGGATCCCCGGTCTTGCAAAGTCTCCTGGGATTGGAAGGACCCCTATGAGGTGGGCCACAGCATGGCCTTCCGAGTGCATGTAAGGGAATGTTTCTGTCTCCATACCCATTGGGTTTTCTGAATCACTTGCTTTCCAGAGCCCCATTCAGTCTGTTGGAAGTGCTGGCCTGGAATGTTAACATGTTTCCTTGTTTTTCAGCCATTCCCAGGGACTTAGTAGTTGTTACTATCTGGAAGGGTCATGAATTTCTCAATCATTTTGGTTTAGTAGGTACTTAACTTTGAAGATGTATAAAGTTTAATGTTACTTTTTCAAAAGAAGAAAACTGTCACCAGAAAGAACAGGTGTTACAGATTGGGGGTTGGCAAACTATGGCCTGAGGGGCCAAATCAGGCCCACCTCTTGTCTCTGTAAATATGGTTTTATTAGAACACAGCCACACCCATCTCTCTTCCTGCATTGCCTGTGGCTGCTTTTATACTTGAGTAGTTAACCACAGCTGAGTTGAGTGGCTGTGTGTGACCCACAAAGCCAAAATATCTACCTTCTGGCCCTTTATAGAAAAGTTTGCCTGCCCCCCCGCCCCCCGCCCAGCCCTGCCTGGTGCTTTAGTCACTCAGCGCCAGTGGTACCAACTGACTTACCTTCACATCTGGGTGGTCCACAGTGATTAATATAATACGAAAGAATATAAGGGCCGGGTATAAGAGGGGACAGCATTTGTGGTTCAGAAATGTCAAGTTGAAATGGATTCAGCAGTGTATTTTTTCCTTGTCTCCTGAACAAGTTAAGAATTTGTTCCTGATTTAATGTTTTCTCTGAGGTGTGCTGTTTCTCTCTGTGTCTGTGAGCAGGACTGTAGGAACAGTGGGTACTGGGATTTGCCAGCTACCTCCTCCCTTGCCCACACTCTCTCCAATCAGGTGGGGAACAGTTGTCTCCACCTGCTCACTGATGAGCGCCCCTTGTCTCCCCACCACAGTTATTCTACAAGAACGGACAGCCTTTCCCGGCACATCGGCCTGTGGGACTGAGAGTTCACATCTCTCATGTCGAGCTGGCCGTGGAAATTCCAGTGACCCAGGAAGTCCTGCAGGAGCCCAGTTCCAACGTGGTCAAGGTGGCCTTCACTGTGCGCAGGGCGGGGCGTTATGAGATCTCGGTGAAGCTTGGTGGATTAAACGTGGCCTACAGTCCCTACTATAAGATTTTTCAGCCTGGTATGTTCTCTCTTTCCTCCCTTTCTCCATCCCTTCCTTCCTGTATTTTTCTTTCTCGCTTTTTAAAAATATACCTTTATTAAGATTTAATTCACAGGCCACATCACCCTTCCAATTGAAATGTACAGTTAAATGGTTTTTAAAGTTCTGAGTTGTAGGGCACCTGGGTGGCTCAGTGGGTTAAAGCCTCTGCCTTCGTCTCAGGTCATGATCCCAGGGTCCTGGGATCGAGCCCCGCATCGGGCTCTCTGCTTGGTAAGAAACCTGCTTCCCTTCCTCTCTCTCTGCCTGCCTCTCTGCCTACTTAATGATTTCTGTCTGTCAAATAAATAAATAAAATCGTTAAAAATAATAATAAAATAAAATTCTGAGTTGTGCCACTGGCACTTGGGTCACTTTTAGAGCATTTTCATCAGCCCCAAAAGAAATCTGGGTACCCGTTAACAGTCACTCCCCGTTTCCCCCAAACCTCCCCATCTATAAGTAACCATTTATCCACTCCGTAGATGTGCCTACTCCAGACATTTTGTATAGGTGTAGTCATAAGACATATGAGCTTCTGTGACTGCCTATTTGACTTAGCATAATGCTTTGAAGGTTTATTCAGTGCTATAGCATGAATCAGCATTTCCTTCCTTTGTATTGCTGAAGGACATTCTGTTGAGTGGATGGACCACCTTTTATTTATTCGTTCACCAGCTGACGGACGTTTGGGTTGTTTTCACTTTTGGCTGCTGTGACTACTTCTGCTGTGAGCTTTTGTGCCCAAGTTCTCGTGCGGACATACGGTTTTCTTTCTCTAGAAGTGGAGTTGCTGGATCACCAGCCTCGCAAATTCTTAAGGGGTAAGGGTGCTAGAATAGACAAAAGGTAAATTCTTCTGATTTTTTAAGTCTTTTCAAGTAAAAAGCCCTTGACCGGAACTCTGCCCTTACTGCCCATATGTGTTTTCCTTCTCATGGCAGAGTGCCCGAGCCGCGGATATCTAAGAATTGAGAACTCTCTCTTTTCCCCCCACTCATATCCTTTATGCCAGATCATAGATGCTCACCGACTTTGAAGCCTAAAGTTGTAATTTCTGACTTCTGACCCCATAGCTGATGTGTTCAGGGTGTTGACCATCCTGTCTGCTCTGTGTGCCCTGCCTTGGCTTCATTTAGGGGGTGTCATTAAGTACTGGCCAGCTTGGTATCCACAGAAATGAGAAGCCTTTGGGAATGTTTTGGAGTCAAACGACAAGAAGAGGAACCTTAAGAAGATTTGTGGGTCTTTGCTCGACTGGTCCTTAGTTTTCTTTCTCTTGTAACAGTGGAAGGCTGTGGACAAGGTGGCTCCCAAGCCACGTCCGCTCCAGGCGGCCCCTCCTTTCCCTCAGTGACTCGCTCACAGACTTCTTTCCGCAGGAATTAGCCTCACCCCACCTCCTTGCCACCAGTGGAGAACAGCTCATATCCTCACAATATGTCTCAGGCTTTTATCTTTAAATTAAATTTAAACTCTTCACTTTGAGATAATTGTGGATTCTCCAGCAGTTTAAAAAAATAACACAGAGGGAGCTGGTATACCCTTGACCCAGTTTCCCCCAGTGGTTGTGAGATCTTGCAAAACTAAAGTATAGTGTCACAGCCAGGCTGTTGACATTGACGCAATCAAGGTAGGAAGCATTTCCATCACCACAAGGATCCTTACGCTGCCTCTTTATAGCCACACATTTTCCCTCCCCCACCCCCTATTTCTTAACCCGTGGCAGCCCACGATTCTCTTCTCCCTTTCTATAATTTTGTCATTTTAAGAATGTTACATAAATAGAATTATATTGGGTGCCTGGGTGGGTCAGTTTTTTAGGTGTCTGCCTTTGGCTCGGTTCGTGATCCCAGGGTCCTGGGATTGAGTCCCGAGCCCTGTGTCGGGCTCCCTGCTCAGCAGGGAGCCTGCTTCTCCCTCTCCCTCTGTAGCCCCACGCCCTGCTTGTGTGCTCTCTCTCTCTTTCTCTCAAATAAATAAAATCTTTAATAAATGGAATTATATTTCACTTGGCCTAATTCCCTGGAGATTCAGCCAAGTTGCTGAGTGTACCAGTAGTTGGTTCCTTTTTATTTCTGAGTAGTATTCCATAATGTGAATGTACCCTGGTTTGTTTAACCATCACAGTTGAAGGACATCTGGGTTGTTTTCAGTTTGGGGCTGTTATGAATAAATCTATGAGAATTCATGCACAGGTTTTTGTGTGAACATACGTTGTCAGTCATTTCTTTGGTGTAAATACCCAGCAACGTAATGGCTGGGTCATATGGTAGTTAAACACTTAGTATTTTTTTTTAAGGATTTTATTTATTTGTCAGAGAGGAAGCACAAGCAGGGGCAGCTTCAGGCAGAGGAAGAAGCAGGCTCCCCCGCTGAGCAAGGAGCCAGATGTGGGAATTATCCCAGGACCCTGGTTTCAAGACCTGAGCCAGAGACAGATGCTTAACTGACAGAGTCACCCAGCACCCCTGTTCTATCAGTCTTTAGCTTTTCTTTTTATCCCTTTCACATAGTCTTTCACAAAGCAAAAGTTAATTCTGATGAAGTCACTTTATTAATTTTTTCTTTTAAGGATCATGCTTTAGGTATCTGAGAACTCTTTGACTAGTTCTAGATCTCAAAGATTTCCTCCTTTGGTTTTTTTTGTTTTTTTTTTTCCTTAAAGTCTTACGTTTTCTATTTAAGGCTTTGGTCCATTTTTAGTTCATTTTTGTATAGTGTCAAGGTTTTTTTTCTTCTTTTTTTTCCTTAGAGATGTCTAGTCGTTCCAGCACCATTTGTTGAAAAGATCATCTTTCCCCTATTACATTGTCCTTTTTTTGTGCCTTTGTTAAAGATTGGTTAGGCAGGGGCCTCTGGGTGGTTCAGTCATTAAGCGTCTACCTTCAGCTCAGGTCATGATCCCAGGGTCCTGGGATTGAGCCCCGCATCGGGCTCCCTGCTCAGCGGGAAGTCTGCTTCAGCCTTTCCCACTCCCCCTGCCTATGTTCCCTCTCTCGCTATCTCTCTCTGTATCAAATAAATAAAATCTTAAAAAAAAAAAAACAGATTGGTTAGGCATATTTGCAGGGGTCTATTTCTGGGTCCTCTGTTCTATTCCATTGATCTCTGGGTCTGTCCCTCCATCAGTACTACAGAATCTGGATTACTATGGCTATACAGTAAATCCTGAAATTGGGTAAACTTTTTCGGGATTGTTTTTTGCTACTGCAGAATCTTTCTCTTTCCATACAAAAGAGAACACTATTTTCTATATCTACAAACACTCTCACTGAGATTTCCACAAGAATGGTGTTAAACCTGTATATTATTTGGGGAGGATTGACATCATTACAATGCTGAATCTTCCAGTTCATAAACATGGTAACCTCTGACTTTATACAGACCTCTTCATTTCTTTAATTCACATTTTGTAGTTTTCAACATAGGAGTCTTGTATATTTGTCCTTGGATTTGCACCCAAGTGTTTCAGGGGGTTTTGTTTGTTTGTTTCTTTCTTTCTTTGTTTTGTGGTTTTTTTAAGCACTTATTTCCGAGTCCTGCCTCACTTGTAGGTTCCCAGTGGGACTGTGGGCACTATGGAACTCTCAGTTCTGTTTCCTGTGAGTCCTTTTCTCATTTTGTTTAGCACCGCAGTGGTTGGAAATTTGTGAAAATGAGTCCCCCAGTTCATCTGAGTGAGTTTCTTTTTCTTTCTTTTTCTTGTCCTCTTAATGGTGGTGTTTATCCCTAGGAATTAGGTGGGGCCCAGCTCTCTGGGACTCACTGATTGAAAAGATCTTTGTGGTCAGAGAAGTCCCCTCTAAGGATTAGATTCCATTGTCTCTTCCAGGAATGGTGGTTCCTTCCAAGACCAAAATAGTGTGCCATTTTTCTACTCTGGTGTTGACCTGTGGACAGCCACACACCCTTCAAATAGTGCCCCGAGATGAGTACGACAACCCTACCAACAATTCCGCATCCTTGAGAGACGAGCACAATTACAGTGTGTCCATTCATGAGGTAAGCAGCTTCCCTTCCTCCTCTTTGCTCCTTCCCTGCCCTTCTCACTCTTTCTCATTCACTTGCTCTCGTCTCCGCCCTGACTTCTGTGCTGTCCTTCCTTCATCTGACAATGCCCATCTCATGATAATTAAGAGACTTAGATCGGCCGCAGACAGAAAAGTTCTTTGTCAAGAGTAAATTGCCATGCAGTAGGGAAAATTCTCAAATGTTCACTGATGCTCTGTTTTCCTCCTACAGCTCGGTCCTCAAGAAGAAGAGAGCACTGGTGTCTCATTTGAGAAGTCTGTGACCTCCAACAGGCAGACCTGCCAGGTGTCCTTGCGACTTACCCTGCATTCTCGTGGCTGCTTCCATGCCTGCATTTCATACCAAAATCAGCCAATCAATAATGGTGAATTTGACATTATTGTCCTAAGTGGTGAGTTGAAAGAAAAGCTGTGATTTAGCCCCGTTCCCAGACCACGTGTTCTTTGTGCATCTGCATTCTCCTGCCCAGCCTCACACACACTTGCTATTTGAGCCGAACTTGGCTCAGAGTCCTATGGACTAAAGGTCTAGTGATAGGTCATTTCTTTTCTCCCCCGTGTCCTACTTTAAAACCTTATTCCTTGTTATATTTCAGAGAATGAGAAGAATATTGTTGAACGCAATGTGTCCACCTCAGGAGTGAGCATTTACTTTGAGGCTTATCTTTATAATGCTACCAACTGTACTGGCACACCCTGGCACCTTCCGCCCATGCACACGAGCTCCTCCCAGCGCCGGCCTTCCACAGCCTTGGAGGAGGAGGATGAGGACTCACCCTCTGAGTGCCAGACCCCTGAGAAGGTGAAGAAACCGAAGAAGGTGTACTGCTATGTGTCACCAAAGGTTGGACCTCCTGTTCTTCTTTTTTTTTTTTTTTAAGAGTTTATTTATTTGAGAGAGAGCATGAGAGAGAAGGCACAAGAAGGGAGCAGAAGGAGAAGGAGAGGCAGGCTCCCCACGGAACAGGGAGCCCAACGCAGGGCTGGATCCCAGGACCCCGGGATCATGACCTCAGCCGAAGGCAGATACCTAACTGACTGAGCCACCCAGGCAGCCCTGGACCTCCCGTTCTTGTCTCAAAACCCTCCTCCCTGAACCTGCATGTAACTGGCCATTGATAAAAACAAACAAACAAACCACGAAGTATTAGTGTGAGAATCAGGGTGAGATCCTTGACTTGTAGGGTTTCTGGGACACTAAGAGAGGCTACTTAAGGTTGAGCAGAAGATTTTGCCCCCTCTTTTTTTTTTTTTTTTTTTTAAGATTTTATTTATTTTAGAGAGGGAGCAAGAGAGAGAGAGGTAGGAGAGGCAGAAGGAGAAGCAGACTCCCTACTGAGCAGAGAGCCCAATGTGGGCCTCGATCCCAGGACCCTGGGATCATGACCTCAGCCGACTGAGCCCCCCCAGGCGTCCCTGTGCCCCCTCTTTTGTTGCACCTATTTGGCTTGGACTAGGTAGAAACTGTCCAGAGATTCTGTGTACCTTGGTGCTTTAGAGCACCAGGCGCATTCTGCCCTTTGCTTGCTCCTGGGAAGATTTTTTAAGGCATGGCTCTTAGAATTTTAAAGAAAGCGGCTTTTGACCATTAAGAATTTTTCACTGGTATAAAAATTACTGTCGGCCCCTTATGCTGTTTTGAAACAGCTTGATCTTTCGTTCTGTGCTTTGTGAAAGCACAATAAATGCATGTCACTATCAGGCAACCAGATCAGAATAGAGAAATTTTGGCAGAGGCGAGGAGGTGAGCTTCCCAAGCTTCCCTGAGCTAAGAGGCACTTTGTGTTAGGAATTTTCTTTTTAACATTTGTATTTTGCTTAGTCATTCCGATCTCAGAAAAAAGAGCTCTTTCATCTCATAACCAAATCAAGAGTTCTGATTTTGTTCTACTTCAAACTTTTCTATTCATTTAAAAATCTAGCCCTACTTTGGACTAGGGGAATGGGAATGAGGGCCGGGTTGAGGTTGAGATGAAGCAAGATTGACCATTGACCATGAAGCGACAGCTGTTAAGGCTGATGATGGGTTCGTTGTACCATTTTCTCTTCTTTAGTATGTGTTTGAAATTTTCTTCATGAAGAGTTTTGTTTTTTTTTAATCAAGAAAAAGTCTAATCTGTACATTTAGAGAAGAGTTTTTTTTAGATTAAAGTTAAAGCTCTCTTTTTCTTTTTCTTTTTTTATAACAGTATAAAGAGACCCTTCTTTATTCTTACATATTTTTATGAACTTTTTTTGTTTTAAAATCACACCACCACCTTCACACACACCCCTGTTCCCCACCTGCTCCCCCTCCCCGGCAGATCCTTGGTTCCATTCTAGTAGGGTTAAGCAGTGGGGATAGGCCACTGGTATTCCCCGTCCATTGAGGAGATCTGAGCAGCACCCAGCTGAACACAGGGAGATTTTGATCATTTCTAGGTGAAATGTTTACCCATAAAGTGAAACCCTGATCTCAGACATTTGGAAATGGTAGTAAGACTTGAGTATTGAGATTACGAAGTGTATCTGTATGAAATTGCCTTGTCAGAGTAATATTTTTGATTTGCCTATTTTAAGATCAAATTGACGTTACTGATTTGGTGTTAGTACTAAAAAGTTATCCTCCTTGTCCGTAGAGGGAAAAGATTATGAGGAATGGAGGTAGGGACTCTAATTTTTTAATTACAATACCCAAAAGACCCTTTCTAGTTCTCTTTCACTTCCTTTTCTGTATTTTTGTCCTCCAGCAATTTTCAGTGAAGGAGTTCTACCTGAAAATCATTCCCTGGCGCCTTTATACCTTCCGAGTGTGCCCAGGAACAAAAGTAAGTTGAACCTTACATCTGCTTCATGCTGAGTAGACTTCAACCCTGGAATATTTCTGCCTTTTCTTTTTTCCTAGAAGGGCTTTTGGTGTTTCTGGAAGTTCTTATCATGCACACAGGATTCATTGCCAAATAAAGAAAGGGTTGTTTTCTCCTCTCAACCTGGCATGAAGAATATAGAAGTTCTAGAAGGGCACATGCCTACAGAAATAGGAATTAGTAGCAAGTCAGAATTCTTCAACAGTTATCTTTTGCCACTGAGACTAATTTAATGGAGATGGTGTTGGCAGTTCTGGCCCAGGCTTGGTTTCCCAGTGTGCTGAAGTTAACTCTTTTAGAATGAGCATTCTCATATATTAAAAACATTTGTTTTAACTTCTCTGAGCTTTTGGAATCTGAAGGTGAATTGCTTTTCCTCCAGCTAGTCTGTCCAACCTCATCAGGTAGTCATTTGTATCTTATATATATCTTTTTTTAAAAGATTTTATTTATTTGAAAGAGAGAGAGAGCATGGGAGAGAGAAAGAAAGAGAGTATGAGCAGGGGGAGGGGCAGAAGGAGAAGCAGGCTCCCCACTGAGGAGGGAACCCAACATGGAGCTCAGTCCCAGGATCCTGGGATCATGACCTTAGCCAAGACAGACATTTAACCGACTGAGCCACTCAGGTGCCCTTTTATCTTATATATCTTTACTACCTTCATCCTCCTTCGGTTTTATGTTAGGAGAGCTGTCCTGTTGCCTGTGATCCTCACTAACTCCAGTTAGTGGAGTTAGTGGCTCCACTAGTAGTAACTGTAGTAACCAGTAACTAACTAGTACTAACTAGTGGTAACCAGTAACTCTGTAACCGAAATAATTTTAAGTACACTTGGATCATAGAGCACTTGACATGAAAAACAAGGTGATATACTCCTAGAGATACTGGCTTAGAGGAGACATGCTTAATTTGTTTATGGTTTGGTACCGAAGGTTAGGGATATGGAAAGTTTTTGCTGGATTTGAGGGTTTTATAGGTTAACGCCTTCTTTTTTTTTCCCTTCATTAGTTTTCGTACCTTGGCCCCGACCCTGTTCATAAGCTCCTCACACTGGTGGTAGATGATGGCATTCAACCACCTGTGGAGCTTAGCTGTAAGGAGAGGAACATTCTAGCAGCCACTTTCATCCGCTCCCTCCATAAGAATATAGGTAAGATTGGACAGGGGTTCAGACAGAAAAGGCAGGAGCCCCAGCCACCCTGGACATCTGAAGATGTGGGACAGACTGCTCAGATGTCTTGTAATGAGGCTGTCATCATGATGGATCTTTTCGCTCCTCAGGAGGCTCTGAGACCTTTCAGGACAAGGTGAACTTCTTCCAGCGAGAGCTTCGGCAGGTACATATGAAAAGACCACATTCCAAAGTCACCCTGAAGGTCAGCAGACACACCTTGCTGGAATCGGTGGGTAAAGTTTCATTTCCACCGTCAGTGGTCAGGGTTTTGCAACTAGAAACCTCTCCAGTGTTGGGTTATATCCCCCAGGTCATCTTTTATGAACCCCAAATTTCTCTTTAAACATATCTATTAAAGACTGCTCTTCTCTGTCTCTGATTATACTAAGTTTGGGGTGGATTTGTTCAAGACGTATTATCGAGGAGAGAGACTAGTTGACACATTGGCTTTACAGTCTGTACTGAACTAGTTCCTGAACGATCTCTTGGAACCTCTATGTGGGGAAGGGAGAAGCAGTTGTCACAGAGGAGCATTCTTGTTCTTGCATCCCTGGAAGAGAAGAGCTCTTGCTGGGTTAAAAGGAAATGATTTCTGTTGTCACCCTGGTCTGATGGAAAAGGAACACCTGATGTCTGTCTGTCTCCACTGCACAGACACTGGCTTGGTTCTTGAATTCCTCAAGAATGAGAAGGCTTGGTCCCTGTCCAGAAAGTGTTTGTGATGTTTGGCTCTGGTAGGTGTGACTGGAAACCCCTTTTCTCAGCCACATTCTCTGTGTGGCATGGCTCCCTGTCTGAACGCAGCCCTGTGAATAGAGAGTTCCAGTGGACGCTGCACTTTACTGAAAACCAGGGCTCCTTGGTTCTCTTGCTGACAGCTTACTAATTTGACTCCTTTTATTTCTTTATGTAAGAGTTTTTTCATTAATAAAATGAACATTAAAAAAAAAAAACACTTCAACTTCCCAACAAAGCAATGGTGTAAAGATGAATTAAATTGTTTTTTGAAATCTTAAATTTCTTCTGGAGATACATGTATTTAAAATATGAAATGATATGATTAAAGTTTATGAATACTGAGTCTCCTCCAAGTGCGAATGGTTTGAAGGGACAGTGGCAGTGTTCTTGTGTTTTTGTCTTTAACATCCAAGAGATGCCTGCCAGTCTTTTGACACTTTCCTTCCCTTCACTGCTTTTCAGTCTCTGAAAGCCACTCGGAATTTCTCCATCTCAGATTGGAGCAAGAACTTTGAAGTGGTTTTTCAAGATGAAGAAGGTCAGTTTTAAAAGTTCGTGTTGATTTTCTTTAACTCTCTTCCCCACTTCTCCCCTCCTCCTTACCCATTCTCCACAAATCACAAAAATACCCTCCCCTACCCTTAACCCTGTCCCAACCCCAGCTTGTTTTTCCCAAGGAAAAAGAAGTCATGAGTAGAAACAGAAAAGGTGTTTCTAGGTATTTCGAGCTTGTAGAGCACAGACATACAGACTGGGAGGGCAAGCTCTAAGAGTCTGGACTGGAAGGGAAAGTAGCCTTTGTAGAAGAGAAATGTCCATTTCCTGGGACCTGTTTTCTCCTGTGTTTCCATACTGGGGGGGTATTAACCTAGTGAGTAGAATATCTTAAATCCTGTAATTCTACAGAAAGGGGTGGGGTTTTTTAAAAAAAGAGAAAAAAAGGCGCCTTAGTTTAGGTGGCTTGGACTGGGGAGACATGAATGTAGTGGAACGGAAGGAAAGTGGAGAGTGTCAAACGATGAATGAATGAACACAAGCAGTAAGAAGTGGTAGGTGAGAGTCGCTTTTTTTTTTTTTTTCAAGATGTATTTATTTATTTAGAGAGAGAGAGAGCATGCATGTGCCAGCAGGGGGAAGGGCAGAGAAAGGAGGGAGAGAGAGGGAGAACATCCCAAGCAGACTCCCTGCTGAACTCAGAGCCCAATTCAAAGCTCAATCTCATGACCCTGTGATCATGACCTAAACCGAAATGAAGATTTGGACGCTTAACCAACTGAGCCACCCAAGCACCCACATGTTTTATTTTTATTATACTTTTCAGCTCTGGACTGGGGAGGGCCTCGCCGGGAATGGTTTGAGCTAATCTGCAAAGCACTGTTCGATACCACCAATCAGCTCTTCACCCGATTCAGTGACAACAACCAAGCATTAGTGAGTCTGTGACTTCCCCCGTGGGTGGGCGGAAGATGTCAGTTGTGTTGTACTGGAAGCTCTCAGAAGGATTTGAGGTCATGAAACGGTCCTGGGAATTTGGCAGCCTGTGTCTTGTTCTTAGTGAACCCAAATTAGATTGCCTCCCTCCTCTTTGCCTTTATTATTTCATCTGTAAAATAAGAGAAAATGCAGATAGGTGAGTATTTGGCTAAAACATAGTGCGATGGCTCTCTACTAATTATTAGAATGATTAGGCCACTTTCTCAGACCATACCTTAAGCCATTGAATTCCGTACTAGATCTTTGACTAGGTAGAGGTAGCAGGAGTAGAGAAATAGACTTTGTTTGAAATAAGTTCTGGTTTAGGGGGAAGGCATCACATCATTCGCTGGTTAACTTCCATACTCAACCAGGGACCACAAACTTAATGTAAGATTTTTCCCCTTACTGAAGTCCCTCTTTGCCCTCCGTCTTCTAGTCACTCTAAATTACTCATGGTAGCTACCAAATAGCTAATGCCATTTAGATGATTCTTTGATTCTAACACTGAAATTCCTGCTCCCTTGCAATAAGAATTGGTGAACTAAGCTTGAAGAAAAATGGCCCAGGGCCTTTTAATCTCTTTCTTTGACAGGTCCACCCCAACCCTAACCGCCCCACTCATCTACGCTTGAAGATGTATGAGTTTGCAGGGCGGCTGGTAGGCAAGTGTCTCTATGAGTCCTCTCTAGGCGGAGCCTATAAGCAACTGGTCCGAGCTCGCTTCACCCGCTCTTTCTTGGCCCAAATCATAGGACTACGTATGCATTATAAGGTAAAGTCTTAGGTATACATGTTTTTTTTAACCAAGGCCTCTGGCCGTTAATTCTGGAATCCCTCTGCTCTGAGCTCATTATTCTTAAGGTTGAAGGGGTAAGTGTTTCTAAACAGTTACAGATTTCATTTCTGGGTAAGAGTAGTTATGTTCTGTTCTGTCTTTCTGTCTTCTTAGTATTTTGAAACAGATGACCCAGAATTCTACAAATCTAAGGTTTGCTTCATCCTCAACAATGACATGAGTGAGATGGAGCTGGTCTTTGCAGAAGAGAAATATAACAAATCAGGCCAATTGGAGAAGGTGAGAAAGAGAACCAAAGCCTGTGGGTCCTGTGGTTCCCAGTGTCCTCTAGAGCAGGGCTACCTACTGGAGTTTTCTGCAGCGATGGAAATGTTGTCTATCTGTGCTGCGTTTGAACACCCAAAATGTGCCTGGTTATTCACCAAGTAACTGAAGTTTTCACTCTGTTTTATTCTCATTAAATGTAAATAAGCACATGAGGCTAGTGGCAACCACATCAGGACATTGCATCCCACACGTGATGATCTTGGCCTATATGATGGCGCAAAAGACACACCATTTCTACTTTCCAGTATAAAAAGAACTGAGTGAAAATCAGGTGTCACTGCACAAACAGCTTTGGAAGGGACGGAAACTTTGTTTTTCTCAACTTCAATGGTCGTGATATAGTTAACTCCTATTTTAACACTGTGCTTATATATTTTTTTGGCTTTTTTACTAGAAAATTACCGGCCGAAAACATTTCTATTTTAATTTAGTTTAATTTAAACATTTTTTTTAAATTAAAAAAATTTGGGGAGGCCCAAAACATGTCTGATGCAAATTTGGTTCTGTTTCTGTTTTGGGGTTAAATAGTATCAGATGATTATGATGACTGTAAAGTTGCAGTATTATTACCACTGAAAGTAAAGTAGCAACGACTAAAAAATTGTGAGCACCGATACTATTGGTACTGATAATCACATGGCCTCTGTGAACACATTGGGAAGATAAAAGGAACAGTGATTCCCATCTTAGAATTTCTGAAATCTTTTTTTATAAAGATTTTATTTATTTATTTGAGAGAGAGAGAATGAGAGAGAGTGAGCATGAGAGGGGGAAGGTCAGAGGGAGAAGCAGACTCCCTGCTGAGCAGGGAGCCCAATGCAGGACTTGATTCCAGGACTCCAGAATCAAGACCCGAGCTGAAGGAGATGCTTAACCGGTTGAGCCACCCAGGCACCCAGAGTTTCTGAAATCTAAAAAGACTTCTTCACTACTTACCTGGCCTTATTTATTCTCAGATAAGTTGGTTCAGGGGTCTAAGAGATAAGGTCACACGGGGCTTAATTTTGGATCATTAGAGCTGTTAGAATGTTGCTAACAAGGAACCGTGACATCTTCTGTTGCATCACCACAATTTGACCTGGTCAGAGAAGACTCACTCCAATACCCTGGTAGCCAGTGGACTAGGCCACAGTGGTAGGATGGCTGAAGCTTAGTGTCTGTGTAAAACCAGATGTGTCGAGAGGGTAAATGTGCAGCAGAAACTCATGAGTGGAGGCTGGGTTCACAGGACGTACTGGGCAGGTGTCGTCTGATCATCTCCCACCCACAGCTTCCCCCTCTGTCTTTTGCTTCTTCTTTCAGGTTGTAGAACTCATGACAGGTGGAGCTCAAACCCCAGTCACGAATGCAAATAAAATCTTCTATTTAAATTTATTGGCCCAATATCGACTGGCCAGTCAAGTGAAAGAGGAGGTAGAACACTTCCTAAAAGGTGAGAGCCCATTTACTCTTGGCCTTGAGAAAAAAACCCTGTATCTGTGGTATGGGTATGGCTTTAACTCGGCCACTTTGTTTCAGGCCTGAATGAGTTGGTCCCTGAAAACCTTTTGGCTATATTTGATGAAAATGAGCTTGAGGTAAGTGGTTCCAATTACAGGACCTCCCCCACCCCCAACCCATTCTTGACGAGGTATGTGATTGTGCCCGAAGGAACCAGCTCGGTACACCTCCTGTTGTGAGATGCGGTGGGAAGTCCTTCATGCAGGAGTTGGTTTCTCTTTTGTCACTCTTCCATGCATTGTTCCTTTCTCCAGCTTTCAGAACATTAGAATGTGAGCATTAGAAACCAATTAACTAATTATTTTTGAGGAGTAATAATTAATAGTCATTTATTCATCCAGTATTACTGATACTCGTTGAAGAGTAAAGAACATTGGTATTGTGTACAGTCCGTGTAAATCCTGTGACATTTAAAGTTGATTTAGGGGAATAATAGAATTTATTTTTTCAAGGACTATTTATCAAGTATCTCTTATAAGGCATGGACGTTTGAAGCACCAAGGAACCAGGGAGCCAGTAATGAATAGGACAGAGTCCCTGCCCTCATAGAGCTATGTTCCAGGGAAGGAGACAAACCAAAAGATGTGATATATTTCAAAGTTTTGGGCTACGACACTATACAGTCAATATATTCTTATCGCAGATCCTGTAACAACTGCAAAATGGACCTAGGATGGTGAATACCATTCTGTAATTATCAAAATAGAAGTTGTGGGCCAAAAATAAAATCAGGAGGTCATTGATCTATTGCTCACAAATGGTACATACTAGGCAAGTTATTGGTTCCGACTTGCCACAGCCTTTATGAGGAGTGGTTTATGAGACTGGTTCCTGTAAGGAGATTCTTCCTCAAAGAAGAGAAAACAGAACAGTCGTTTCAGATGGCCTTATACAGTGTTTATTCTTATTAACGGAACCAGCCTCAAGAACAAGAATCAAAGTCGTGTGTGATTTTCTTCACATGTGTACCTTCAGACATGAAATTCAAGCAAAATGAATGTTCCATCTCTTACTCAGCCTCACGTTTCCACTAGACCTGTCACCTAGTGCTGGTATTTTCCTGGCTGAGGAACAGCTACTGGTGTATTTTGGTTTATTATGAAGCATAACCTTCGTGACGATTTGTTAAAGTGAGGAGGAAGGACGGACACGGTCTCTCAGAATTGTTCCATACCCCACTCTTACTCATTAGCTTAGGGTTCTTTTCAAAGGAGCCGAAGCTCCTCAGGCTTAATTTGGGCTTTTCTTGTCTCTTGATGAGGACATACCATTCTTTAGAGCTGTTGAACGAGCATTCGCAGTCTGCTATGTCACATGCTGGATCCAGAACCAAATTAGGACATCAGCAAGAGGTTCAGGCCTCTGATAGCTTTCATTTCTCATTTTTTGGTGTACTTTTTTAATTCATCTGATCAAGTAGAGGCAGGGCTGAAGGGAAGTTGGTAAAAGTTCAAGCCACAAAAGAAGGATGGATGCTGGGAAATAGGAAAGGCCATCTGACAAATTCAGAAATGGAGCTGGGGATTTTCATAAAAGGGAGGGACCTGCCTTTTTTTCCTGGTATTCCCAGGCCATGTATAGAGCAGACTCAGTAAATACTTGGTTCTGTTTCTGTCTTTTGTTTCAATTCAAAATAATCTACAGCAGTAGTTCTTTTGTTTTGGGGTTTTTTTTTTTTTTTTGAAGATTTATTTATTTATTTTAGAGGAAAAGTATGCATGAGCAAGGGGACGGGGCAGAGGGGGAGAGAGAGAGAGAAGCAGACTTCCCACTGAGCACAGAGCCTGACACGGGGCTTGATCCCATGACCCTGGGGTCATGACCTGAGCTGAAATCAAGAATTGGACGCTTAACCTACTGAGCCACCCAGGCGCCCAACCAGAGCAGTAGTTCTTAGTTAGAGGTACACATTGGTAACAGGAAACTTTCTCGAAGTACACAAGTTTCAAACCCATTCCTAGAGATTTTGATTCAGTGGGTCTAGGGTAAGGCCACGGACATCTGCATATTTTTTTAAAAGCTGGGTGATTTTTACTACACTGGTTAGGAACCATTGGCCTGTTACAATTGATTTTCCTAACGCAGAGTTCTGGCATTATGATCTCGCCTTATGGTCTTTTTCCTGGTGTTTCCTTTATTCCATGTTTTGCATGTTAACATAAGTAGTTTTGACCTTATATTGGGTGTTTGTCCCCCGACTGTCCTAGTAACGCCTGACTGTCTTCTCCAGCTGCTGATGTGTGGGACTGGGGACATCAGTGTGTCTGACTTCAAAGCCCATGCAGTGGTTGTTGGCGGCTCATGGCATTTCCGAGAAAAGGTAAGTGGGCCAAACTTCTTTTCCCTGGATTTGTGCCACTTTGCAAGGAAAAACTTTCAGAAGAAAATTGCCAAGGAGTCAGATAGGCAGACACATCAATTGGGGAGAAAATGGTACACAAGGGCAAGACAGGTGGTTGTCCAAGCAGAAGGGAGCCCTGGTCCCTAAGGGCTATTGCTCCAGCTGCCACGGGAACGGTACGTTAGAAGGGTGAAGGAACAGAACCAACCAGTCAGAGGCCGCCCTGCTGATGGTGTGACAGTGTACATTGCTGGAGTTGTCGACTCTCCCCGTGGCTACCCGTGTCCCCCACTTCCGGCTCTCCTCCTCTTCCCCCAGAGTCCAGTGCTAGGCTGCACACTGAGCGTGACCCCACCTTGTGCTCTCCCTGCCAGGTCATGAGGTGGTTCTGGACCGTGGTGTCCAGTCTGACCCAGGAGGAGCTGGCTCGGCTGCTACAGTTCACAACGGGCTCCTCCCAGCTGCCACCCGGCGGTTTTGCCGCCCTCTGTCCCTCGTTGCAGATTATCGCCGCTCCCACCCACAGCACGCTCCCGACCGCACACACGTGGTAGGTCCCACGCCACCCAGGGCACCCTCTGGAGAGGGAGGCGCTGCCAGCCCTGGCCAGTGTTTCTGGCGCGTGAGTTCATCGCTTCTCCCCTTGCTCTTCCAGTTTCAACCAGCTGTGCCTCCCCACGTATGACTCGTATGAAGAGGTTCACAGGATGCTGCAGCTGGCCATCAGCGAGGGCTGCGAGGGCTTTGGCATGCTCTGACCACTCCCCTGCCACGCACCCCCGGCCCCCATGCTTCCTTGAGCACCTGGGTGCACCTAACACCGTGAGAACCACCAACCCCAACACCTCTCCGTTGGCCAGAAGCTGTTGCATGCTCCTCGGTGTCTGGAGTACTTGCTCACCTCCCACCTGGGTCGCTGCCTCGCCGCCCCCTCTGCATCCCCGCCCCCTCCACTCCCCCCCGACCCCGCTCCTGAGGAGAGGACCGTGCCGCTGTCACTTCAGTTGGTTCTCAGATCTCAGGACCGGGAGCTGCTTCAGGAGTGGAAGGAGATTACACAAAGGGCTCGGCTTTCTTAGAAGGCTGGGGTCCACCTTCCTCAGGCTCCTATGCCCATGGCCCATGCAAGTCCCTCTGCAGCCCTCACTGCTTGCCCTACGGGGACGTGAGTCCCTCCTGGGCACAGGGCGATCGCCTCTCTCACCAGAAGCCGGGAGGAGCGCAGATGGCAAGTGGCCTACCTGCGCAGTCTTCATTTTTGTCCCTCTGCACCATAGCAGGCTCAGGCCGTGGCGCTGGACTACCTCTAAGAGGGGGACTGATGGCACAAAAGGATCTTTTTCTGTGGTGTCAAAACTGGAAAAGGAATTTTTTCCCTGAAGGCATTTCTGGAAATGATCTTTAATCCATAAAGAACTCTCTAAGCTTTTTCTTGAGTTTGAGCCAGTGAGAAAAACAGACCCAAGAATGTGAAAGATAGCTGGGGCATAGCTTCCAGTGCTGAAAATGATTTTCCTTTAGGGCATGTCTAGGCCTATGGCCGGCTTGAAGACTACTGATGTTTGTCCCTGAGTTTGTTCTGTACATGGAGGTGTGGCTGGGCCTGGCCGCTTACCTCCAACTTCTGCAGCCTGCTAAGAGCTAAGGGTTCTTTAGCTTTCTACGGAAGAAAATTTCTGTAACAGGGGTTTGGGAGTAGTAAGACAAGCATGCTAACAATCCCTGGCTTTCTTTGCCTGGTATTCTCTGGCAGTACTAAGGCAAGGAAAAAGGGACCAGTGGTCAAGTGCTCAGTCACAGGTCCGTGGGGTCAGGGACTGGGGACATGCAGAGAGAAGCCGTGTCTGACGACAACACCCAGCTGCCCACTAACTTCCTTCCGTGTCTGAGTTGCCAGCAGGAGCCCCGGTGGAGGGAGGACGATCTCGTAGATTCACTGTGACACGGTGATCGACGAGAACCCGCAGCAGGCCTTTGCAAAGTCACATCACCCTTTTTCATGACCATTTGAATGCAGACATTTTCAAGACTCAAAATCTCATCAACTTCCCAAATACCTGTTTTTAAGAAGGCTTTGCTACAAGCTACCATTCTCAACGGGGCATTCAACTCTGAGAATACTACAAGCCATCTTTACTGCCAAAACCAGCAAGCCTGCGGAGTCCAGAGGTGAGGCGGGACCTATGGCCATGCCTCGGCCTCCTGGAAGCCTGTCTGAGCCCTCCTGTTCCCAGGGATCACGAGGAACCAGCCCTCCTGAGCTGCTCCCATCACGGCCTGACCTCACTCCTTTGCAGTTGTCATTTGTCCTTCTTGGCGTGGGTGCTGACGTCACTCATTCTTGGGGTCCAGGATCCAGCATCAGGGCCTCGACATCCCAGCCAGGGCCCTCCATGCCACACAGTCACTGCTGTCCTCAGGGACCAGGACAAGGTGCTGCTGCTTGCCCCAGTGTTTTCCCATCGGACAAATACAGGCAGGTTTTGTCATCACCCTGGAAACACGATGCTGCCCCTCGAGCCTCGAGAGGGGTTTCCAGCTGGGGGACACAGGGGCTGGTTCTGCTGTCTTTGGCAGTTGCCCCTCTTCTGGATTCTGCGTTCTCCCCTCCAACAGCCCTCTAGAGACTGATGCTGGAGCTCGAATTGATTTTCTTGTCGAGATCTGTCGTTTTCAGCTCTAGTCGTAGCACTTTTCGGAGCATCCTCAGGGCCACTGTGGCCCAGCTGCGACAGCTCGCAGCCCCGTGGTTGCCCCCCAGCCCCAGGGGCTTTGCTGAACAAAAACCCTTCAGTACTGTTGTGGTTTTCTATTCTTCCAGTGTACTCTGTCTCCTAAGTCTGTTCCAAAGCATCTTTGCTCAGTTTGGCCTTTTCCTTTACCTTTTCTTCTAAGCCTGCTTTGGTCCCAGCCAGTTTGCGGAAAAGGTACGACATGTCAGAGAGAAGGAGGAACACCTGTTACTTCTAGAGCAATTGTGAATCTCACATTTCTTATTTTGGCCAGTTCTTTTCTTTATGCCCCGGGGGCCCAGGTACGTGGGGGGCCAGGTAAACGCCTGGCCTTGTAGCGTCTTGGAAGAAGACCAAGCAAGTCCCGAGGTAACACCAAGGAGAGCATCAGCATGTTTTCTAGAGACCACGCACTGCTGCAAATCCGTCAGGCCAGGCAAAGGGGCCAGACTGCTGCAGCGATAGTGTAAATATTTTGTACAGTAAATAAATCGATATTGGAAAGGATGAGGAGCAAGTGACTTCTTTAAGTGGCGGTTTAGGGCCCAGACTGGAGGCGGGGAAGGAAAAGAAAGATTTAGAAATGTTTTTCCATTTCCCCAGGTGATGCCTTCAAAAGCCATGAACTCAGGGCAGAATCTACCTGCAGATCCCTGGCCCACCCTGGGCTTCTCACACTTTCATCCTTCCTCATTGCTGTCCCTGATGCCAGGCGGGGCCACAGGCTTATGCTCAGCTCCTGAAGAAGAAACCAGTTTGGCAAGAGCAGAGGATGTCTGCTCTCCTGAGTCTTTTCAATCTTCATGTGTTGTTTGACGTAAGAAGCTCAGCATAGAAAATTTGGAAATTGAAAAGAGGCCAAGAGAAATCATTGACCTGCCATCCAGATGTCACCACTGCTAACTGATATACTTAGGCTTCTGGTTTGCATACGATCACATTTATTTCCATACCTCTTCCTCCCAAGCGAGCTAGGCGTGGCAGACAAAGTCACTGCTCCTCAGACGTTTATGGGTGGCGGGTGGTACCAATTGGTACCAAAAGAATTGGTACCAATTCTTTTCCAGCTGAAGATAAGCTTGGCAGAGAGAGAAAACCAGACCTCTGATTTGGGGCCAGGAAGGAAGAGTAGCGGGGACCCTGGCTTTGTTGGGAAAGTAGTCACGGTGTCATGACACATTGGTTCCCAATCTGGAAAATTAAAAAAAAAAAAAATAATACCCTTTGGAATTGTTTTTGAAATACTGATTATTTTTGCCCTATCTCCCAGACCTGGTGAATTGGAATCTTTGTCTGAACACCACTCTTTTAAAGAGTGCATTCACTCTACTCCCACCTCCTCAAGCTCCTTGGGGATACGAGATGCCCTTAAAAAAAACAAAATTCTGTCCTCCTAACTTCATATTTTTAGATTAACAGTCTTACGTCTCTTACAATTGCTGCTGTTGTGACCTTGAGTGGCTGTGAACATTCATCATTGATTGATTTCAGCCTATCATAAAGTTATTCCTTTTTAAAATTATTTATTTATTTATTTAGAAGAGAGAGAGCAGAGGCAGGAGCAGAGGGAGAGGGACGGGCAGACTCCATGCTGAGCATCGAGCCTGATGCGGGGCTCAGTCCCGGGACCCTGAGCCGGAATCAAAAATCGGATGGATGCTTTAACAGCCTGAGCCACCCCGGCACCCCCTGTCATAAAGTTATTCTTAAGACGGTGGTAGGATTGTTCTCGAATTGACACTGTAGATACGAGTGTTAGCCTGGCATGAGCCGTTACCTCTGACCCACAGCAGATAGAGCCATCGGACCTCCACCCAGCCACACTTCTCTTGTAGGGGCACAACCGAGATTCTCTCGCAGGGGGCGTGAAGCAGAGGCTTTACTTGTGCTTCACAAAGACCCTCAAGCAGAACAGCTCCAGGTTTTGTGATACTTACATTAAAAATGAATGTCCTTTTTCTTTTTATTTTGAGATGTAACGTAGATTTTTTTAAAAGGTCTACAGGCATGTACAATTTAATAAATAATTATAAAGGAAACACATGTATGTGATGGTGGCATTCAAACCAAAAAATAAAACACTATAGCATTGCAGAGCAAGTCTCCTCCCACCCCTCCAGAGGTAATTGTTATCCTGATTTTTATGGTCCTTGTTGCGCCAATTCCCTTTTGGAACAATCTGTCTTAAAAGTCACAGTGGGGAAGGGAAAAATAAGAGGCCGTGTGATCTCTTGATAAGATACTTACCAGGGTTAATTTCTCTGTAGTAATTACTACACATCACAATTAGTCTAAAGAGAAGTTGGAGGTCATTGTTGTGCCAGGAGGCTCTAGTTCTGATTCTTGATGCTGAAACTGATGAGTCATATTCAAAGACAACAAAGTATTCCCCCAGCTATTCTAAATTGAATACTTTTCTTTTATACCCTGAACAGGTTTGGGGGGCTGGTCCAATGTGATCGTGATTCTCTTTGGTGCTCAGCAGCAGGTTCTCAAGTATCGTATAAGTGTCCTATGGAAAAGGAGCCTGTGCGAAATTGTCTCAGAAGTTTGTGAAATGGGCTAGTATTTCTGACTTAGGGTACTGAGTCTGTGCAGCCTCTAACAGAATGCTGTTCCAAAGTTACCCGAGAGTTTAGTTGTTTGGGTTTGGAGTGCGCAGGTGGTGGATTTCGAAACCCACGGGGAGCTGTGATGATGTGGGCTTGTGAGCGACAGAGCGGTGCCGCCTAGAGCTGGCTGTACTTTGCTGTAAGTACTTCTCCACCCCCCACCCCGAGTTCAGTTAGCTTGAATTCTCCTATAAGAACACATTGTGGTAGCCAGAGCAGGAACCTGGCTCAGGTGTAGTCTTTATAAGATGGTCCATGAATTCCTGACAAGATGTGGAGGACACAGCCTCCCCAGATGGCAGAGGAACGATAGCTGTAGGTTTTGGATACGGCATCATAAGTAACTTTGGCAAAGTTGTCCGGGTTATCAGAGCCCGCCAGCTGCAGCAGCCTCTCCAACACAAGGTAGTACGTCTAGGAGCAGGGATCAAACGAATCACAGAACTGTGATAGCCGTCACCGTCCAAGAACATTGTGGGGCTCCCCTTCTAGTTTCCTTTATAGCCTTTCTTCAGGGAAACGACAGATGGTTAATGCCTCCAGGATGAAGCCTCTGGGTGTGGTTGCTGCCCGATTAGCAGACCAACATGGTCTGTATAATCTTCAGCGACCATGAATGCCTTTAGACCAGGGTTAGCTGGCGAACCAGGCAACTTTCTGAGCAAGCAAGATCTTAGGACTTCATCTCTTAGGGATGACTCTAGGAAGAAGTAAGTCTGGGACTAGTCAAGGAGCTAGGTGAGGAGATAACATCATTGCCTCCTTGACCAGGTAGCCTGTCCTAACTTGTCTGCTCTGTCTCTAACTCCAGAGCCTCTGGGCCTATGGCCTCCCCTGAAGCAGAGGCATCTGTCTTTCAGCCCATTCTCAAAAGAAGATGTTCCTAGACACACTTGCATCAAGTGGGCAGAATGGGGCCCTCAAAGGATAAAGAGCCATGGATTGATGAGTCTGAACGTTTCTGTTTTGTTTTTAACTCCATGGTTCAACTTTGCGCAGAACAGTCTTCTTTCAGTACTAGTTTCGTGACCTGTGAAATGATGTAATTAAATAAGAAAATTGACTAATAGCTTCAAGCTCTTGGAAGGTTTTCCTCTATATAGTATGTGTGTTATCATACTGACCGTGGCTTAGGGCCCTGGCAATTTCCATGCCAGGACGCAACATGGATCTAGGGGCATTGGAGGATGCTAGAGTGGGTGGCGGGTATGGAATGGTGGCTCCTGTCCCTGCTTGCCGTGTTCAAGCAGGCCAGAGAGAATGGATATTCAAGACATCCAGCCCATACCTCTGTGAAAAAGGCCCCAGGTCAGAAGAGACCTCCTCTCCTTCCTTCATATGACCCTCTAAAGGCCAAAAGAGGTCTTTGAGGGGACTGTATTTCAAACCTATTTTATGTGGCGTAGGCAACCCTATGATAAGCAACCTAATGTAGTCAACCTAACCCTTGACTTCCTTAGCCCATCTGGTTACCAAATCATGATAGTAGCTGCCATTTTTTTTTTAGTTCCACCCTTATGCTAGGAGTTTAATAAATACTATCTTACATTGACAATGACCCTGCAAGGAAGGTCTTGTTTTCTCCATTCCACAAAAGACACAATAGACTCAGAGAGGATACATAACTGCGGAGTTTCCTTAGCAAGTGGCAGAGCTGTACTTGAACATGGGTCTGTTTCATGTCAAGACCCAAACTCTTTTCACATTGCTGGTTTGTCTCGGGCAGATTAGCCTAGACAAAGGAACAGGTGTTGGGCCACCAGAGCTCACTGACTCTGCCTTACAATTGTTTGGTGACACTGTGTGGCAGATGAACACTTTATACCTCTGTCTTATACCTGTCAGTCACTTGAGGATTTGAGATTTACAGGGGGAGAAGGCCCTACCCCAAGAAATACAACTATTGTGGGGGGCACCTGGCTGGCTCAGTTGGTAGAGCATGGGGGACCCCAGTTTAAAAAAGAAAGGAATAAAAGGAATAAAAGAAAGAAGAAGGAAGGAAGAAAAAAAAAAAGGAGTGAAGGAAGAGAGAAAGGTAACTATTTGGTGTGACTTTAAAATCTTTTGCATCTAGAAAGTTCCACAGAATACCAACTAACGGTTTGCATGAAATGACTTCCAAGTTTAAATGAACCTGCATAAAGAATACAAGAAACTCTTAAGGATATAACTGGGGGGGGGGGGGAGTCCTGGAATTTTAATATCCCCACTTTGGTAGAAAAACCATAGGTCTCACGCAAATGAAATCATTAGAATGAGGTCAGACACGCCACACAATACCCTGATGCTTATCTCTGGTAACTAAATCTGCAGAAAAAGCCTCATTTAAATAAATCTTTTGTCTTTAAACTTTCCTTACGTGAAACACAGCACCGTTTGGTAAAGGCCAAATTCCTGGTGGTTATCTCACTGAGGAAGCAGACATTTTCAAGAATGCCAGTTAAAGGGAGACCTACCCCTCACACAAGACTGATTCTGTTGGAACTATCAACACAGCATCTTCCCCAGGGTAGGGGTCCTGTAGCTCTCTGGGATGAGGTCACCATTTCTATAATCGCACTTCACCTGCATTATGGATCTTGCACATGAAGGAATCTTTCGGAATCTTCACACCCTCCTACAGACCAGCAATGTTCCCTCTCTCCTCAGAACTCCCACTCAAAGAAATTGCCAGGACATTCCTCTGTTTGCCTATTAGCAGAGTCAGGGATATCAGAGTATTTGCAAGCCAACCAGAAAGCCTTTGATGGCTTTTATGTTCTGTTGAAAACAAAATGTTGTGTTATTGTGTAAGAGGAAGACTGCGTGCGTGTCATCATTTTGTGCTAGATCTCATAAGTTCTGGGTCTCATCCTGCTCCAAACTATCATTTCATTTTCTATAAATGTATACCCCCTGCCACACCACCCCCAAAAAACCAAATGCCAACATCTGACGTTTCTGTTCCATCACTGGGTTTGTGACCTCCCTTTTCCCTTTTGTTCTTTGCACGTCCACACGTTAGCAGACTTTTCCTGTGAATCAGGCAGGCACTGTGCTACGAGCCAGGGACACGAGACAGAACGAGATCCCTGCCTCTGAGCAGCTCACCATCTTGTCTGGGGAGACAGACCTATAAAAAATCCAGTTTCCTCCATTTCCTTCCCCCAAGGCTTGAACACCTAAACACATCCCCACCCATCCCCATAGTTTCTCTCATTCTTGTTTAATTGGGGTGGGGGGAACATTTCTGTTTATGCATTTGGAGACTTTCCATACTACAGGAATAACGGCTGCAAGTGAAATTCAACTAGCTCCTAACACATATACAAAGGGAGGGAATTTATATTCCTTGTTGATTTGCAGAGAAGCAAGGGCCTTTGGAAAGATGGATTCCAAACCAGGAGACCCCCATTGTCCCATAAATAGGCCATCACCTGAGCAGGTCCTAGGAATGTCTGGGAAAAGGAACTCTGCGATCTCAGGATCCAATCTCCCCTTCATCTCCTCTTCCAGACGAAGCAGACCTGAAGTGTTGACTTTGGCAGTGGGAAGACTGGCCAGTAGCCTGCAGCTCAGTGAATGAAATTAATATCTTGAGTGGATGGGGAGAGGGAGGTATCTCCAACACTAGCAGCCATCAGAAGGGTTCATACTGAGGTGGCAGAGGAAAGTAATTCCGTTTCCAATGAATCCAGAGGCATGAAGAGGCAAATCAATTTCATGAACAGCCCTGAAATTGGTTGGCTGAGACCATTAGGGGTGGAAACACTGAGCTTCACTCCAATTTCCCTTGATGTTAATTACACCCAGGAAATTGAAGTGCTTCCTCATCTCTTTGTGGTGTGTTGTAGCTGATGCCTGCTACCCTCAGGGGTTTGAACAAGTCCTAGCATTGATTCCCCGCAAGCTTCTGAGCTGGATCACAGCTGGATGGCCCTCGGGTCAGGCCATGGCCGTTAGGAAAACCTTCAGTCTTCTTTTCCCAGAGGGATTTCTCCTCTGATACTTTGTTTATGATACTGGCTGCCTGTGTCTCCTCAAATACTCAAAGCACCAGAATTAAACTTGGGTGTTCGCCTATAGATCTGGCACTTGCTCTCCTAGTCAGAGGAGACATGTTGTTGGATCCTGACAGACTCCGGAGGTGGGTGGGGAGGTCTGGCGGTGGGTGCGGGTACAGCAGCCGTTCGTGCATTTGTCTCCTTCACAGCGGTTCTGGTTTCAACAGTTCTGCCTTCGGATCCCTTGAGATCATACCCCTTGAGAACTGTATTGTTTTGGCATCCAACTCATGGCTTCCAGACAGCCTCTCATACCTGGAAGCAGCGCTTTAAAACTCTTTTTCTCAGGCCATATCTGAAGTTTTGGCTCCAAAAATGCCATTGTGCTTTAGCTATACAGGGATTTAAAAAAGCACAGCTCCAGTACTGCTTTTAGGGCGCAGGCTGGGCTCAGGGGCTTGGCGTGGTGGGAAAAAGGGGCCAAGATAGTGGTTGGCACAAGGATATGGAGAACTCTGGAAGCGGAGCCAGAGACTCTGAGGATTGAGGCCCAGGAAAGTTTGGCACGAATAAAAGCTGGGTATTTAACCAGGAACAGTCCCTCTATTTTTCTCAGCCTTGGCAGTGGGTCAGAGCAACAAGCAGTTCTAGCAAGGTCCACATCCTTCCTATTGTCTCCACCCCAACCTCACTCATCGTCCCAAACATCTGCTTCAGATTTGGGCCCTTGCCTTCTCCCCGATTCCTGTACCAAACCGCGGTGGCGAGGGTGAGGGCAAGGGGCAGGTCTGCAGGTGTGGGATGGGGCAGAAGTAGAGGTGGAAGTCTCTGGGAAAAGTCTTTTAAAGGTTTTGGTTCAGGTGCCACCGAAGGATGAAGAGTCTGATCTATTTTTTTTTATTTTTTTAAAGACTTTATTTATTTATTTGGCAGACAGAGATCACAAGGAGGCAGAGAGGCAGGCAGAGAGAGAGGAAGGGAAGCAGGCTCCCAGCCTAGCAGAGAGCCCGACACGGGACTCGATCCCAGGACCCTGAGATCATGACCTGAGCCGAAGGCAGAGGCTTTAACCCACTGAGCCACCCAGGTGCCCCTATTTTTTTCTTTTTTCATGTACATATATATCACCAAAATCTAACCAGTAAGTTGTTTCACTTTCTGGATAAAGGGAGCAAGGGAGGGAGGGAACTGGGACCAGCTGGGGACGTCTTGAGGCCATCACATGGCCTGCTTTTCCAAAGGCAGCTCAGAGTCACCCCGGAGGGAGTAACCGAAGTGATTAATGCCCGCAATGAACAGTCGGGAAGTACTAATGAGGTAGTAAACATTCTTCTCCAGCGGAGGCTAGCCACGGCACTGGAGGTAGCAGGCAAGGCAAGTCATAGCAGCCTCAAACTTTGACGAAGTCAAACTTTCTCTAGTGCTTGCCCCGAAATGCCATTCCATTTGATTTTTTTTTAAAGATTTATTTATTTGAGAGAGAGAGAGAGAGAGAGCGAGCATGAGCAAGCATGGGGGAGGGGCAGAGGGAGAGAGAATCCTAAGCAGACTCTGTGCTAAGCGGGGGAGCCTGACCAGGGGCTCAGCCTCAAGGACCCTGAGATCCTGACCTGAGCCAAAACCAAGAGTCAGACCCTGAACCAACTGTGCCATCCAGGCACCCCTGTCGGTACGTTTTTAAGTGATAGAAACTCCCCAAGGGAAAATACTGGGGAGCCTTAGGGAGTAACCTCAGAACTGTTAGAATAATAACAGCCAGCGTAAAATCCTGTTGTGCTTTGCCTGCTCAAAGAACTACCTGTGGTGACTCATTTAATCTTCACACCGATCTATGAGATAAAAACAGGTACTACTCCCACGTTCCAGATGAGGAAACTGAGGCAGAGAAGTAACTTGCCCAAGGTTGCCCACCCAGGGACGCACCTAGGTGTCAAGCTGGCCCCTCACTTTATCTCCCACAAGCTCGAAGGCAGTGGAGTTTGGGGGCAGGAGAGTCAAATCTGGAGAACACTGGGAAGAGAGTGGCTAGTGTGCTGCTTGTCTTTCAACCCCGAAATGGACTGTGTAGTCCTCGGACTCCGGGGCCAGCGGGAGCCATCTGGTCCCACTTCTCCATCCGGTCCCACTGTTCTGTGCCTCTTGACTTCTGCTGCCCTCCCTGGGTCAGAGCTCACACTTTCCACCCGCCTCTCGGACCAGCTGGGGGAGGCTCCCTAGAGACTTGCTTGGGGCTCCAGGCCCTGGGGTGGGGGTGAGGGGGTGGGGAGAAGAGGCGTTGAAGGGCAGCTCCTGCTGGCCAAGGCCCCGTGGGCTGCCAGGAGCACCGTTAAACTTCAAAGCTGTGGGGTAGGAACCAAACCCATCGCTTGGCTGGGGATTTGGAAGCCCCAGTGACAGACCTCACCCTAGCAGACCTCTGTCTGCAGAGAGGCCACCATATGGGGAACGACAGGCTGAAGGCCACCTGAGCTTCCCAGCACCCCCTTCATGTCCTCTTTCCATAGGAGAGAAGAGTGTGCTCGTGAGAGGATGGCTGCCCAGCTCGGTCCCTCCCACCTCCTTGCCCTACAGGCCCAGCTCAGATCAGAGCAGGTCAGGATTAAATAGAAGTTATGAAAAGTGTTTGCACAGTCTGGCACACATGAAACCTTAAAAAAATGGCTATCATATTATTATTTTTTTTAATTTGTATTTTTTTTAAGATTGTATTTCTTTTTTTGACACAGAGATAGACAGCAAGAGAGGGAACACAAACAGGGTAAGTGGGAGAGGGAGAAGTAGGCCTCCCATCAAGCAGGGAGCCTGATGTAGGGCTCGATCCCAGGACCCCAGGATCATGACCTGAGCCGAAGGCAGACACTTAAGGACTGAGCCACCCAGGGGCCCTCATATTCTTATTAACGATGGCAAATCCACATGCACAGCTATCTTTGGCTTTATTGTAGATTTGAATTTGGAAGATCTCAGTTCCAATCCTGACCTTGGCCCTTCTTAGTTGAATACTCTTGAATAGATTACTTAATGTCTCCTAACTAGAAAATACCGATTCTAACACCCACAGCATACCCCACAGAGAGAGTATGAAGCTCAAATATAATAGTGGTAAAAGATGTTTGCAAAATCACAGAACCTCCTATGAAATGTGGCATTGCCTTCCCACTTCCTCTGGCTCACGTGGGGCTGGGCATTGGCAAAGCTCCTATTCCCATCGTGTCTCCCCTTTGGGCGATCTGACCCCTGCCACTGGCCTGGTTGTTAAATCCCTTTGCCCCTTTATTCAGCAAAGACAAGCCCGGAATTTTTTTCAAAAGAAACGTTGGTTTAAAGATGAAAAGGGGTAAATTAAGCCAAGCAAACTCAAAAGGAGAGTAATTGGGCTTACGAATATGATGTCTCCTTCTGTGAATTCTAAGCTTGAGGAGCCTGAGCCATGACCACAAGCATCACCTGCTGTCCCTCCTTGGCTTTGCCTGGTGGACTTGGGGTTGAAAGGTACCAAAGAAAAGGAGAACCCAGAACAATAGTGAGCCACCGTCTCTCTCTCTCTCTCACACACACACACACACACACACACACACACAGAGGATGTGGCTAAAACCCACAGGTCTTCAAATAGGATGTGTCTGAGCCTCACAGTGAGTCCAGCCACCACAGGTAGGCGTCCTGAGAAGCTAGGAAAGTATCCACTTGGGGCTCCTCACTTGCACGAGGTCCCCTTCCAAGGTCATATATATCTATTTGTCAAGATCATATATCTCATAATGTCTGCTAAGGTAAGAATTTTTAAACTGTAATAGTTTTACTCTCTCCGCCATGATTTCTCCTGTCACATCCTTCGTGTCAGTAGGGGGAGGTAGCTGTGGCATTAGGGAAGTGACTAAAGGAATTTGAGTTGGGAATGCATTCAGTTGAGTCTACTGTCAGATAATCATTTAGTTATGTCAGGAAAACATTCAGTTGGGTTATGTGTAATACACTTAACGCCATGTAATAGTAGCTGACGTAGTTAGAAGTGGCTTTCTGGAATGTTCCCGTGGCCCACTGTGGGGATTCAGCTGATGCAGTGACAGGTACAGGGCCTGATGGTTATGACATCCAGGATGAGAAGGACTCAGGTAAGAGAGGAGAAACAAGGCTGAAATATACAGATTCAGAAGCCCATCTGTGAAAATTCTTTTACTCATTAAATGGTCAAAGTATATTGAGGTTTTCTGTCCTCTGAAGCTACTAGGGGTCCCTTGTTAAGAAAAATAATACAAAATTAGGTACGAAGGAGGGTATTTATTTGAAATAAGAAAAAAGAAGTCATAAGAAAAATTTTAAGCTAGCAAATAGCACAAACATCACAAAGTCTAGAGAAGTCACCTGGACCAGCGTCAGGATGTTCCCCTGTCAGTGCTGTGTCTCTGCCCTGTGTGGGTCTGCCATCTCTCCTCTGAAGAGACGTGGAAAGAGGAACAATAAAGGATTAACTTTAGGATAGCCATCTGGAGTTCCCAGAGAAAGACAACAATGATTAAATATGAATTTTATGCCACCTTTTGGCACCTTGTACGGGACCGTGGAGGGAGGACACAAACAGTCCCCAAACCACTGTCTCAGTTTCTTGGGTTGAGGGCTAAGAGCTACAGGGCAGGGACTCTCCTGCCAGCTTCCAACGGCCCTGACCTTTGTGGGTTCAAATACAGAGAGCACAGATCTTCTCAGAGTTAGGATCTTCTCAGAGTTAGGAGCCTACTGTCACTGATTCCTTAGGAATTTCGAGAACCAAGCTTGACCAAAGAGTAGCTGTGCAGGAAGTGGGGGAGGTGGGGCTAGAAAAAGAGAAGGAAACCAAACAAGGTTGTGCTGTCAAGCAAAAGGCACAGGGGGGCGTGACTCCACATGCAGGGAGCTTGGGAGATGGAGCTCTTCATGCCCCAACCCTGAGCTGTCGGTTAGGGGCTGCCCTTGGGGTCCGAGGGCCTAATTTCACAGGCACTTCCCTGACCTCTATGCAGGTGGCCAAAGCAGGTTCTAACAGTAGGAGACAGCCGCTGGCACATGTCCTGAAGTGGTAGGAGACCAGCAGATTCGTGGGCGGAGTCCCGATGGCACCTGCTGTACCCGCGTCCCGTCTGCTTTAGCTGCACAGGCCATATTGTCTCTAGTTCCCGGGCATTGATGACGTCATTGAATCCTGGACAGCTCTGGCGTCACTCCCAACGTCACGGGTGAAGCAACCGAAGCTCAGAGACAGGTGCTGTGACCGGCTCCCACTGCCACGTGCTCTCCCGGGAGCTCCCTGACCATCACCCCCAGTCTCACCACCCTTCGCTTCCTTCATGCGCGGCGTCACCCCACATGGCTTGCTCATGGCTTGCACGCACTGCCTTGCACAGCGTGAGCACGTAACAGGTGCTCGATGCGTAGATTCCCAACGGAGGCGTCAGCCACCGCAGGCCTGCGGAGTCCACACCTGGTGATGGAGGGCTGGGGTGATGCCCACTCAGTGCCAGCCCAGTGCCGGGGCACACGGGGCGCCCCTGGGTGCTGGGAGGAGAAGGCAGCCGGGAGCGGAGGCTTGGAGAGTGCCCGGGAGACAGGCCCCAGCTGTATAATGACAGCATCGTCTTTCACAGCCACGGAAGCATTTGTGAACATGGCCTCTAAACCATTCCAGTTTTCTGGGAAGGACCGAAGCCTGCTTGGGGATGGCTTTCCCGGCGTCCCTCAAGAGCCTCCCCAACCCCAGAAGTCGTGGAGCGTTCACAGCCTGTCCATGAACTTAAAGATCCCTAGTGGCCCTGGACATGTGCCGCAAATGGTCCTTAGGCCCTGCCTGGGAGCTTAGAGGGCCGTGGACAGATTCATAAGCAAAAAGCAGACGACTGAATGTGGAGCCGATATCAATTGGATGAAGTATTTAGACTGTACACAAGCCAAAGAAAAAGCACATTTGCCTTTGGAGACTGAGGCCTCGCAGGGGTTGAAAGGGAAGGGCTGCTCCCAGCTCTCGGGAGAGCCGTGGGGGATAAAAATCACAGCCCGATGGTCCTGCCTGCCCTTCACCTGGGCCTGTGTCCTCGGGGAAGACAGTGCCCATGGCACTTATCGTGTGCCTCCCCCTGGGGCGCGGAAGCAGACAGAGTGGCTGTCTGAACTGACACACTGTCAGGGCACACTGAAGGGGACCTCACGCTGTTGAGGGGCTGCGATGGGGCTGCTCTTGCAGGCTCTGGAGCTCTGCAGTTGCCACCTGCTCTCCCCAACTCAGACTAAATATCCAGCCCTACGGATAAGTGAGAAATTCTTGGCCTTGGCCTGCCCAGGCCTCTCTGGCTTAAAATCGCCTTCTTTCATGGAACTGGGGTGTCTGCCCTGAGCCTGTTCTTCCTGTCCCTCACCCCAGGGGCTCAAGCTGATTGGCAGATATTTCCAAGCATGGAGGGTAGGGCCAGTGGCCTTGGTAAGCAGCCAGGAAGACGGAAGGAGTGAGAGACAGAGACAGAGGACAGACATGGAGTCAGAGACCATCTGAGAGCAAGAGATAGTGGTGACATGAAGACGGAGACAGAGTGAGAAAAACAGAGAGAGACTGGGAGACAGAGAGAGAGAGAGAGAGAAGCTCAAGGAGACAGAGGAGAGGCAGGCAAACAGGCATATCCTATGGAAGGCAAGAAGGGAATGCAGTTGGAGACAGAGACGGCCCACAGCTGGGCAGACTGCTGGGAGCTGGGGCTCCCACTGTTGGGGTTGGTCCCAGTGCGGGGAAAGGGATAAGTTCTCCAAGGTGGGCCTTAGACTCCGGAGCAGGGACTTTCCACATCCCACATCTGCTTCCCATCTGCATCCCACTCATGGCAGATTTGCATCCCCAGGCTTTCTCTCCAGAGCCACAATCCATTCAAAACAAACCTTGGCTTTTCATTCGTAGCTGCAAATCTGCGCAGACATCTGCAGCTCTTCTGAGTCCTGTGGGGCCCTGCAAGCACAGGCAATGCCAGTGTGGAACCAGGGATGGGGAGTGGGTGACAGAGGGCAGAGAAGGGGAGTCTTTGGAGGACAGACGGCAGCCCTTTGGCTCTGACCCAGAGAGGACTTGGAGTCCTCGGCGAAGGGATCTCAGGAGGATCCTCAAGTCCATCGGACCTCCCAGGCCCTTCCCCAGAGGCTGCACCTGGTGTGCTGGCCATATGACCAGCTTGTCCTTCCCACATCTGGAAGAGGAATATGCTCAAACAGAGCACTCAGCCATCAAGACTGGCCATGTCAAAGCAAGATGCACAATGTCCTTGTTCGAGTGCTGGCAGAGTCACCGGGGGGGGGGGGGGGGGGGGGAACACCAGAAAAACCCAATGTCCTTGACAAATGGCACTTACGTTTAAAAAAAAAAAAGAATTTTTAAAATGCTAGCAAATGAGCTCTGTAAAAGGCCCAAGCTCCAGATTTTTATGTAAACAATGGGAGATCAGGTGCCATCTGTCTCTCTCCTGTCATTCTGCCGTGGTGGATCTGCTCCGTCCTCCTGCCTGTGTCCTTTCTCTGCTCCTCTCTTCCCTGGGCCCAAGCCCCACCCCTCCAGGGCTTTTGGATCCTTCTGCCACTCCATTCCAGTCATGTTATTAGTCTATTGATTTATTCATTCATTCATTCATTTCACCATCCATTCAATAATTCTTTCATTCATAGAGCACCCTGTTCATAGAGCACCGTGCTAGGCTTACAGTCGAGCTGTGGACTGAATGTTGGTGTCCCCCTCAAATCCACATGTAGAAGCCCTAAACCCCAGTGTGATGGTACTTGGAGGTAGAGTTTGAGAGCAAGTTAGATTTAGAGAAGATCATGAAGGTTGGGGCCCAGGATGAGATTAGTGTCCTTATAAGAAGAGGAAGAGACAAGCACTCCCTCCAGCTCTGCCGTGTGAGAACACAGCAAAGCAGGAAGGCTCTCACCAGACACTAAATCTGCTGGCCCCCTTGATCTTGAACTTCCCAGCCTCTAGACTGTGAGAAGTAAATTTCCGTTGTTTAAGCCACCCAGTCTAGGACATTTTGTTATGGTAGCCTGAGCTGAGATAGCAATCCGTCAAAGAGGCAAATCATATACTGAGTAAAAGCTAACACACCAGGGGTTAGAGGACAAGACAAGAAATGTTCATGTAGTGGTGGAGACAGTAAATTCCCTAGACTCTGGAAATGGAAATCTTCTCAAAGGAAGTAGCAGTTTGGGTTCTTTTGGTCTGCCCTTAGGACATGGTTTCTACCAGGACACGGAAGTGGGAGGACTCAAACATCCTTGAGCCAGCTGCCCAGGCCCAGATTTGAGAAAGACCCTGGAGGGGGCGCCTGGGTGGCTCAGTCATTAAGCGTCTGCCTTCCGCTCAGCTTATGATCCCAGGGTCCTGGGATGGAGCCCCACATCGGGCTCAGCGGGAAGCCTGCTTCTCCCTCTCCCACTCCCCCTGCTTATGTTCCTATTCTCGGCGTCTCTCTCTCTGTCTGTCAAATAAATAAAATCTTAAAAAGAAAGAAAAAAAAAAAAGACCCCGGAGACAAATTAGGTAATGAAAAGAGGGTCTTCTAGGCTGCGAACTGCAATGTGACTCTTGAGGTAGCATGGTGGTCTTTCTCTGGCCGTTGGGGACTGGGCAGCGCCCCTCAGTCCTGCTGGAGAGGAGGAGGCAGGACCACAAGAAGCAAGACTGAGGCCTGGGGATTCAGCCAGACTTGCCTCCGAAAGAGGTGCTTGGACATGAGGGTTGAGAGGCGTGTGTGTTGGGGGGGGGGGGTGTGAGCCGGAGGGAGAGAGTCCAGCTCCGGAGAATGGGGGAGCATGGGCTGATGGCTGTCCTTCGGGAGCAGGGGGCAGTGCGCCAGAGGTAGGAAGTGGTATGGAGAGCTGACGTGTGTGGGTGTGAGTGCGTGCGTGATGGTTTACACTTGGGGTGGAGACAGGAAGCTCAATATTCCGAGGGAGAGCAGGGGCTCCGAACAGGGTCCAGCTTCCTGCTGAGGTGTCAGCTCTCTGAGGGATTGAAGTAAGCTCGGGACTCTTTCAGTGATGAGTAGTAAAAGGAAACTTACTGGATTGTGTAACTGAAAAGTGCAGAATAGGGCTGACTTCAGGCCCATTCTTGATTCAGGCCGCCATTAGGACTCAGTTTCCTCCACTCCCTGCTCCGCCCTGTGTGGTGGTGGCTTATTCTCAGGCCATCCAGAGGAAAATGAATACTTTTGCCCGGGAAAGGTGAATGGTTGAGGTGGATGGCGAAAACAGCTGCTCCCACCCCCGACCCCACTGCCGTCTTAAATAGTACAGCAGTCTTTTTAGCCTTAGGCTCTTTTTACTTTAGGAGAACGTAAGGTCCAGGAGAATAGTGACTCTGTCTTTTGTTCCCTTTTGGAACCCGCTCACCGCAATGCATGCTACAACGCTCAGTAAGCAGAATTGCAGAATGAATTCTGCAGGCTGCGTTAATGCTGCACGTGTGAGACCCCCGGCTAATGATTGTTGAGTGTTTACGTGTGTCACAGGTTGTTCTAAGCAATTTAAACATTTACACTCGTTCAGTCATTGCGCAACATCATGGCAAGTGCTGTTACTATTACCTGTATTTCCCGATAGGGAAACTGAGATACGGGGCGTTTTAGCAGTAAGGAGCAGAACTAGCGCCGGACATCTGGCTCCAGCAAGTGTGCTCCTAGACACCACCTCGAGCTTCTAGATGTGGAGTCCAGGCACTGGACGTTCAGGCAGACCAGTTACCCAGCGTCCAATCTCTTCTGTCTTTAGGTTAAAAGTTTCTCCCGCTCTCCTTGACCCTCATAGGGCAGTGGAACTGAGTAATTCTGGGAGTCATAGAACATCTCCCCTTCTTCCTTCCTGCTGGAAATGGAATTGGATCGAGCTCCTAGTTGGGAAGTCACAGAGGGGCTGAGTTTCTATACAGGCCCCTTCTTTTTCATTCTACCATTCAGTCATTCGAAAAAAATTTACCGGACCAAATGTGTCTGGAACATATGTGGTGACAAAAAATAAGAAAGTGATTGGAAAAGGATGGGGCATAGCAAAAGGACAAGACACCAACTTGTGGGAGCTCCCAGTGGATGGAACAATTTGAAAAACAAAATAATAATAGTAATACTGCATTATAACCCATAGAATAAAATAACCATGAGTCCCTACTGAGATAGATAGATTATTTTTTCAGAAGAATGGGGAAGAAGCTCTAAAGAAGCGGCAGCTCTTCTTTATAGAAGAACTCCAGTTAATAAATACAGAATGAGGGAAATGCAAAACTACCCTCAAGCAAGCTCAACAGCAATAATTTTTTTAATTTTTAATTTTTTATTAACATATAATGTATTATTAGCCCCAGGGATACAGGTCTGTGAATCATCAGGCTTACACACTTCATAGCACTCACCATAACACATACCTTCCCCAATGTCCATAACCCAACCACCCTCTTCCTATCCCCACCTCCCCCACCTCCCCTCAGCAACCCTCAGTTTGTTTTGTGAGATTAAGAGTCTCTTATGGTTTGTCTCACTCCCCATCCCATCTTGTTTCATTTTTTCCTTCCCTATCCCCAAGCCCCGCCCCCCACTTTGCCTCTCAACTTCCTCATATCAGGCAGATCATATGATAATTGTCTTTCTCTGATTGACTTATTTCAACAGCAATAATTTTTGAAAGCAAGATTCGTCAGTGATGGATGCTAAAATTAGCTGGGAAGAAGTCTCTGAGGAGAATCAGAATATTTGCAGAGTCTCAAAAAAAAAAAAAAATGCCTCTTCCACCCTGCCCCGGGTACTTACTAATTACAAAGGGAAGGATAGTAGTAAACTCACAGTAGAGAAACAGTGGTGAAATCTGGCAAACATGAGCTTAACCAAGAGATCAAGGTTAACATCACCAGGAATAAGACGTGTCCATAGGAGATAACAGTACAGCATCACTTTTGTGGTATTCTTGCCAAAAATGCCTAACTTCGGTCTAGCCACAAGAAAGCTTCAGGCGTACTCAAGTTGACAGACTAAAACATAACCGAGGGGTACTCATTACGAGAGTAGTCATTAGCAAGAAAGGGACAGAATGAACTGTCCTGAATCAAAAGGGACTAAGGAGACTCCACGACTAAATGCCACAGGGGGCCCCAGGACTGGAAGAGGACATTAGGGGAGAAATGATGAAGTGTGAAAAGGTTTAGTTACTTTACCCGTGTTGAGTTGGTAATTGCACTTTGGTGCTCTGAGCTGTTAACATGAGAGGAAGCTGGGGGAAGGATATTTGGGACCCCAGTACTCTTTTTGTGACTTTTCTTTTTTTTTTTTTTTTTTAAGATTTTATTTATTTATTCGACAGAGGTCACAAGTAGGCAGAGGCAGGCAGAGAGAGAGGAGGAGGCAGGCTTTCTGCTGAGTAGAGAACCCGATGCGGGGCTCGATCCCAGGACCCTGGGATCATGACCTGAGCCGAAGGCAGAGTCTTAACCCACTGAGCCACCCAGGCGCCCCAATTTTTGTGACTTTTCTGTAAGCCTAAAATTATTTCAAAATAAAAAGTTAAAACATACTTACTGAGCACCTACTTACTGCCAAGCAGCTGGGATACAAAAGCTTACTTGTGCAAAGATAACTTTGGCACAGATAACTCTTGCCTCCACGTAGTAGTGTTTTTCAAACTGTAATGTGCCTTCAAAATAACTGGGGATCTTATAATACCCCCTTAGTCATGGTTTTGCTTTCTGTGGTGTCGGTTATCTAAGGCCAACCACGATCAGGTCCGGGAACAGATGAGCTTCCTTTGTCCGTACCGTTAGATGGTTACTAGTTGCCTAACGCTGTGTGACAATTCCTGCGTCATTGCCCTTACTTCATCTCATCACTAAGGCATTTTATCCTCTCCCCTCATCACACGAAGAAGCGTGAGTACAGGACAATTAGTTTGAGAGACCAGAAATCACATAACTTTTATTACAGTCTATTGTTCTATTTTATTATTAGTTACTGTTTTTCATCCTTACTGTGCCTAATTTGTAAGTTAATCTTTATCATAGGTATGTATGTATAGGGAAAAATTGTGTTTATATAGGTTTGGTACTATCTGCCGTTTAGGTATTCACTGGGGGTCTTGGAATGTCTCTCTCGCAGATAAGAGAGATTATAAGAGATTAGCCTCCAATCCAGTATTCAGCTATGAGAGTCAACATTTGCAATGAGCTCCCAAGTGATGCTGATGCAGCTGGCCTGTGGGCCACACCTGGAGCGACAGCAACTTGAAGTGTAATAGGAGAATAAGACAGGCACACCCATGGCCACAACAGAGGTCAGCAAGGGCACTCTGCGAGCAGTGAGGTCTACACACACAGGTGATGGGAGCCAGGGGCTTCTCACACAGGTGCCTGCTCCAAGAAGAATTCTCCAGGCTTTTCACTTCTCTGGACAAAGCCTGGTTCTCAAAAGAGTTGGCCATTTCTGTCCAGGCTGCTTCTGGCTGCAGGCTTCCAGACCAGGCCAGGCTGGAGCTAAGTGAAATTCCATCAGTGCATGTGAGAGCCAGGAATGAGCCTGGGGTTGCACACATGTTTCCGTCCAGACCTCCATGGGCCAGCAGTGGCCCTTCTCTCCCTGGAGCTGGCTTTCTGACCAGCTCCTAGGCAGCGAAGTATTTGTGTGACCCATTGGATGAAATCCCCCCTCACTCCAGCCCCAGCATTTTTATGGCTTAAGTGAAACTCAAGCTCCTCCCTAAGATTTCTGTGAATGTCTATGGATTTGTGGGCCCGTGTCCATACTCGCTGGGGCAACCCTACCACAGTCACAGCAAATTGAAACATCTTCCTAAGAGCAAACCTGTGGTCCATGTGGAGATAAGGGGCGGGGGTGCAGTCCATCTGACTCTGGCCAACCTTATGCCCAGGGCCTCCCAGGAGAGCTACTGCCATTTTCTCTCTCCATTCTGTTGCCAGAGACCCCATAGGTTCCTGTTCAAGCCCCGAGTCTTTGGTTGGACAGCCAAATGACACTGCCTTAGAGGGGTAGCAATTCTCACATTCCAAGGATGGAGGACCTCCTGATGTCCTACATGTGGGTCCCCTGAGTCTTTGGTTGGACAGCCAAATGACACTGCCTTAGAGGGGTAGCAATTCTCACATTCCAAGGATGGAGGACCTCCTGATGTCCTACATGTGGGTCCCCTGAGTCTTCAGGGATCATCTTCCAGTCTAAAACTTACCTCTTGTTTGCTTTACCCATCTTGTCCTTCCTTCAAGTCAGGCCCACCCCCTCTCAGATGCTTTCCCTTCCCTACCCCAGCACACAACCCCGTAATCTTCTTGTCACACCCATCATCAGAGACTGTGCAGTGTGGAGTTTAGCTGCGCATGTTCTGGACGTGGGTCTCTAGGTTCCAACCCAAGACGTGCCATTTGGGAATTGTGTGACCGTGGGCAAGTGATTGAATATTTCCAGGCCTCAGTTTCATTTTCCGTAAAAGGGAAGTAATAAAAATAATTTCTACCTTCCTGAGTTGTTATGAAGATGTAAAGGGACCATGTAGGCAAGCTACGTAGTCTAAAACCTGGGATGTAGCAACTGCTCAGTAAATATTACTTATCAATAACTATTGGTATCAACTATGCAATTAGTAATCAATTTCATATTGTCTTATACCAAGGGAGTCAGGGCTAACTTGCTGACGTGGTCCCAGAAAGAGGTCTCTCAATGGTGGTCATTGCAACAAAAACAGGCCCCGTACTGGTTATGCGCCTGGCCCTGGGTTAAGGGGTCACTCACATAAGCTCTGTGCTTTAGGAACCTTTTGCCCAACGATTAACTAATGAGATATTGTGGAAATTATATCATGTCATGAGGGTAATGTGAAATGAAGGACAAGTCCAAATTCAAGGGTTTTGACTTATCAGTTTGCTTTGAGTGTTTTGGTCTGCCTCAGTGAGAGAAGACGGAAAACTGGAAGGTACAGTCCACCAAGGTTTCCCCCCCACTTTGTCCAGGAGGAAGAGTGTTCTGGTTCTTTCCCGAGCAATAGCCGAACATTTGTCAGCTGGAGCAGTGGGGCGAAGCAAAGCCCATCAGGTTAGGATCTGGGTGGCTCAGGCCGGCAGCTGGGAGAGGGGCACCCACCATGCCCTTCTCTTTTATGTAGGTGGTTAAGAGCAAAGGTTGATTTGACCCCCTGCTCCATTCCTTATAAACTGTGTGACCTGGAAAATTGCTTAACCTCTCCGAGCACCTGCTTCCTGATTTGTGAAGTGGGGATTTGTGAAATGAGCCTGTCTTAGTGGTACCCTTTAGAATTAGACAAAATAACATATATCAAAAGCATAGTATAGTGTCTGATCCTTGGCACAACCAGTAGCTCCTCTTACTTTCCTTATCTTAGGACATGAAAACTGCTTTATAAATTCATCTCTTCCCAGATTCTTGGCTTTTTATATATTCATTTTGTTCTATTTTCTTCTAAGTTTTCTAGATAAGCTCCTTTTGAGAAAAATCTCACCATGTCTTAGCTAAACTTGAGAAAATAAGCATGACCTTCCCTAGACAGAGAGTGACGGCTACCCTTTGAGTCTAGCCACCAAAGTGGCAGCTGGAAATCAAGGGAAACTGAGGTAGGTGGTGAAGAGAACCTGAGAAGTAGGCTACCTGGGATAGTTGGGAGGAGTTCATATTTTTTTCCCTTCTCAGATGGGGGGTATTAACCTTTAGTGTTCCCAAACGAATATAAGCCCCTTTGTTGCAGTACTTAATTACTCTGTGACTCGGTTTCTCTAGCTCTGCAATAGAAATAATAATGGTATCAATTTCATAGGGTCGTTAAGGGGATTAAATGAGATATTATGCTTTAGTGCTGAGAATAAAGCCAATAGTGTGTGTTCAACACATAGTAGCTTTTTATATTTTATGATGTTCATGATGCTTAGCATTGGTGGGCACATAGCGAGGGCTCTGGGCCCTGGATTCCCTCCCAGGAGTCAGGGCTCTCTGTCCTGACTCCTTGCAGCCTGCCCTAAGCTTGGCCCCACCTTGTTGATCCACCCAGGAGGTGATGTTGAAAGTAGCTGATGCTGTCTGTCTGGGGACTGAATTTTTCTGGACCCTGTATCAGCAGTGTGAAGGGGACCAGATTACGACTATCCTTAATGAGCAAAACAGGAGCTACTTGGCTGCCACAGGCCAACGGAGAGGAGAACCCCAGCCCTTCCTCTGGAGGAGACACTGTCTGCCCAGGCTCTTGGCTGACACGTGACGTGAGACCTGACTTCCCTCTTCCCATTTTCTTTATCATAGAGAATACCCACCCATGATCCAGACCAGCCTCTAGCTTGGAAATGACGTGTGAAATTGGGAAGCTCCCCAACTTGTCCAGGACCCCCATCTTGAAAATTCAAATGTCCCCTAGTACTTCCCCCACTTCCACCCTCCTCTCTCCCTGTCTTGTTAGGAGTTACCCGTGGCTCACTAAATAAGAGCTAAAGACGATCTTTACTTTCATTTTCTCATCCGGTCGTTTCTGCAGTCCTACTGTAGGATTTATTCATCCTAGTTTTTACGGAAGGGGAAGTGGAGTCTCAGTGGAGTTGTGATCTTTGCTGAAGTTCACACAGTTACAACGGGAAGCAGCTAGGATTTGAATTCAGACCCTCCAACACCTGTTCCCTTGTTCCTCTATATTTGCTTTCCTCCAGGGAGACGGCAGCATGGCAGGTGCCGATGCTCCCAGAGCAGCATGTCCAGATAAGGGGCAGAGGGAGAAGCGGGAAGGAAGGAGGATGTTGTGGTACAGTTTAGCCTCAGGCCAGCCTTGGCTGACAAAACCACCTTCTGGACCCCAAGAGACTTCTTTCTCCAGGGCTGCTCCTGATTTGGCCGGAGGGGACTGCCTCTGCCTCCTCCTTCATCGTCAGAACCTTTCCACCTTCACGACCCTTTGGCCTTTGCCTCCTTACAGGACTGCAAAGAGGTCTGCAGTGCCTGTCCTGCCTGGCCCTTGCTGGAGGGGTCTTGGTCCTGCTGCTGTCTTCAGGTTTCTGCCCAGGAGGTGCAGACAGGCCAGTGAGGGTCTCAAGAGAGGCCAGACCCTAGGGTTTAGTTAGATGAGGGCCAGCTGGGTTGGAGCAGGAAAATTCCAGCCTCTGCTCAGACTCTTGCCATGCACCCCCCATCCCTTTCCAATCACCAGCTTCATATTTCTGCTTTCTGGGCCTAAAGTTGGTGATATGTTTCAGGATCCTCCTCCCCTGCCCCCTGCCCCTGGTAGCTCTGCTTTGAGAGTAGGCTGACTGTTCTCCTTTCCAGACTGACTTCTCAGTAGCTGCCCTTTCAGCTGGGGGCAGTCACTGTAGATGTCAGGAGGCGCCTCCATTCCCCAGGGCTTGGGAAAATACCCCACACTTGACCCTAACCTCCGGGTGGAGAGGAATGTTGAGACTGGAGCTCGAGTGGGATCTGCTATCCTGGCAGGCGGCCTTCCTGTGCCTCTTGACGAGCGATGGGGAGGGGCCCTGGGTGTACGGGGCTCTCTCAGCATAGAGGGAGACAGGGTCCCAGGGCAGGGAAGGGGCAAAATCCCATCCTTGGGGCCCATCCCCCACCCAAACCCTGGGCTGGCCCTTGAGACAGCCCCTTCCTTCTTGCAACATTGAGTTGGGCAGTGTTCTCAGAGTTTGTCCCCAGATCCTATCCGGCCAGCCTCTCCCCAGGGAGGCTGGGTGAGGTGCCCAGAGTTGACAGAGAGGGCACTGGGGGTGGATGACTGCCAAGTCTCACTCTTCTCATCTGAAAATGGCAACTAGGGCCGGATTAGTAGTTTCCAAGCTGTGTTCTGATAAACCCTGTGGTTCCCCTGAGAAGCCTCAGTGGCCACAAGGCAAGGGAATGTGTGTGTGCGTTTGGCAGGGAGTAAGACGTTGGTCCCTCCTCAGCTAGAGCAGCCCCCCAGTTTCCTGCTTTTGTCCTGGAGCTTTGCAAGGGACCCGGCATTCCGGTCCCTGCATCCCTTGGCCATCTTGCCCCCCTACTCGACTTGCCCCGCCTCACGATGGCAACTATCAGCAATTTCCTCCAACATAAGTGCTTTCCTACCTCTGGGATTTTTCTCATAGTATCTTTGGCCTGGACCCCTCTTCTCTCCATCTCTTTGTTTCTTTCCTACGTACCCACCAGATCTCAGCTCACAAGTCACTTTTTTGGGTTTGCCTTCCCCAACACTGTCCCCCAAGTGTGTATTAGACGACCTAGTGGCATGCGAGTCTTATACCATTCTACTGAAATTGTGACCCATCACCAATCCATGGGCCTCATTCTTTGTTCCATATCTGCCTGCTCTGCTAGACTGGGAGCTCCCTGGGGCAGGAACCATGTCCATATGTCCAAGGCTGTATTCCCCCGCACAGCTCCTGGCATACAGTAGGGATCCAATAAATATTTGTTGAGTGTTGAAATACTGCACAATGATTTTTGCGAATTTTTTTAGAGAGTTTGAAAACCATGGGCCTCAAGGATTGGGCCTGTTCAATTCTGTACTCACGTCTTTAAAATGTGGATGCAGTTACTTTTACCACCAAAATATTTCTGACTCGCCCGTTAAAACCTTACCTGGAATTCTCCTAACTTCTGGGTGCTCAGAAGGGAGCAGTGTGGACAGAATGGGAGGAAAAATAATGGAATCCTAACAAAGGCAGGGTAACAGTCTCCTCTACCACTGGAGAAGCAGGCGGGGGTGGGGAGGACAGCCATGTGATGAAGGAAGATGACAGGACCCAGTATTGAATCCCAGGGGTTTTGCTCGTCCCAGGTCACACCTGACCCACATCCATCAAGCTGTCTGTGTCAGGGGAGGGATGGGCAGCCGCTCGGGACATAGTGAGCACGGCTCTCAGGCCAGCTGTTTCCTTGCCTTTGAATTAGTGGCTGACCCTGTGTTGTCCCCAGCCTGTTCCGAGAAGCCTGGGAGACTCCCAAGCATGTCTTTTGCAGGCCAGATGTGTGTCCACTGGCTGTGAATTCTTGCATGGAGAACAGGTGGGTGGTAATTACTCTAGCAGGAGCGGAGCGTGACTGGAAGCTAAGGAGACAATTCTGTCGAGCTGTCAAGAACAGAAACAGGGTTCTTTCCTTGAGCTTGCTTTTATAGGGGGAGAGGGAGATGAAATTCAGGGCTGGAGTCAGAAGCTTGGCTCCTATGGCAAATTCTGGAGCGTCCTGGCGATTCCCATACCCCACCCCACTCATCTCCCTCCGCTCTAAATTGACATGCCATGTGTAGTGAACATCTGTTGTGTGCATATGTCCACCACTCATTTCCCTTCCTCAGATAAAGGAAACTCAGTTTTCCTTTGGGGAAATCCGTTGTACCCATCCCAGGCCTTCCGGGTGGGGCTGTCAGCCATGGACACACTCCCACCTCTCCACGCCCAAAGGGTAGGCACAGGATCCCAGGTACACTTGTCAGACTCTCTCCTGGGGGAATTTGAGTGTACTGTTGGCCTCAGGAAAACAATCAGCTTGGAATCACCCAAGCCAGCCAGCCTCTGGGTTCCTGTGCCCCAGACTCCCGGAGCTGCCCTGGCCCCTGGCTTCCCAGATCTGGCTGTTGAACACCTCCTCCAACTCCCTTCACTTCCTTTATGCAAAAGATACAGGGTACTTTTTTTCTCCCCACTTAAGTTTGCCCGAGTCAGCTTCCAGAACTTGCTATGAAATCCAGTGTGTGTCCTATAACTTTACTGGCCCTTCTTTCCCGGCCCTTGCTCCCGCTCTGGTTCCACCTGGAGACTCGTTTGCACTTTCCACACCCTGGAAACCTTTATGTTCCCATCCCTCTTTCTCCCGTCCAGGTCTACTCTCGGGGGAATGGTCTATACCCATCCTTCACACTTCAGAGTGAATGAAAACATTGTTTTCACTCTCCCAGGGGTAGATGTGTTTCCAGCCCTATATCTAAGTGTTAACTGAGTGCCTATGCCTCTTGTTCTAGAAATGAGAAGTATTCGTGAAGAGGTAAAAGGGATATTTGAGGGGACAGCCAGGCCTTCCCCCAAACCCTGCAATGAGCTCTGAGGCCCTCTCCCCAGCACTCATCACTTGCATGCACTGGAAATTGCCTTGTCCCAGCCTCTGCTCAGCAGCTGATTATGTCTGCCCTCCACGTATTACCCCCTGATACTTGTAAAGTCTTGTCCCCACTGGAGTCACCTGCTTCGAGCTGTGAGGTCTTGATTTGATGAAACTGAGCACCAATAGCACGCGAGACTGTGAACCAGGTGTATCTAGAATACAGATATCATTAGTGGTTGATGTTCCCAATCCTGTCAAGCAAACAGATGCTAACTCCCAGGTCTCCTACACGAACCGAGTGCTACTGCAGAGCTGAGCCAGCTGCCCTGGGACCACAGAGAAAGGAGGTCTGCAGAGAGGAGGGGCCCACCACCTAATGCACCTGGCCTCTCTTTCTTGCTTTGTGTGTAAATTAGGGTTCTTTGGTTGCAAGCAACAACAAGAACTCTAATTTGTACATAAGAAAAAAAAAAAGAGTGGAGTTACCAGAGTGATTTCAGGAGCAAACAAAATAGAAATAAGAATTAAATAGGTAGGTACCAAGAAGGTATCTAGGCAGTGACAGGGCTCAGCCCCAGGAACTCCTCAGATTATGTCTTTTTTGGAAACTATCATTGGATGATCCAGTTCTAACTGTGTGTCTCTGCTTCAGGGTCAAGCTTGACCCTGAGAATCTGACTGGCCAGTTTGGGTCATATGCCCCATGGCAGGTGTTGCAACTGGCTGCCCCATTAGAATGATCTAGAAGAGAGAAGGGCAAATCCGTAAAGGAAAAGGGATGCTGTTATCAGAATAAGCGAGAGGAGGGATGCTTGGCCGACAAATGAACAAAGTTTTCCTTAGTCAGAGGCTAGCGGGGGACCTCCTGCCTGCTGGGTCCACCTTTGACTTGGGCTGTTCCCATGGCAACCGCAGGCCCAGGGAAAGGCTGTACCAATGAAAATCATTGCATACAGAGCTGACTTGGTCTCGTGTTTCAGGTGGATAAACTGGGGCCCCAAGACAAGAGGTGACTTGTCCCTGGTCACAGCCTCAATTCTGGGCAGCCAGCGCTGAACAAGGAGCCCACAGGTCAGATGGGACCCACAGGCTTTTGCTTCTGGTACAACTTTTGCATACCAGAAACGGAGTAAGGCTAAGGGTCCCATGGAAACCACTGGGAGGCACCATACAAAAGGTTCATGTGGATGCTCTGTAAGTATTTGTCCCACTGCCCGGGCCCCACCTGATACTAGGAGGCAGAGTGGGCTCCCCCACACTCTAGCGCCATGCCTAGGGTCCAAACAGAAATGCCAGGATTGGGTTCCTGGATGCTGGACCCCTGCAGGAGCGAGCCGTCTGGGGCTGTGGCCAGCTTCTGGCTCAAGTGGGGCTTTGTGACTAGTTGTGGAGCTCCCAGAGTGACCGACCCTTCCTCCTGGGCCTCTGGACAGTTCACTGCAGAAAACTCCAGGCTCAGGCCGCTATTTCGGCCCTGCCCCTCCCCTGCCAGGCCTAGCCAGGTCCCTGCAGACCCAGACAAACCCTGTCCCTCTTGGTGTTTACAGTCTGTGAATACTTGCATCCATTTCTGCCGCCCCAGCAGGGTTGGGGCAGGGGGTGGGTGAACTCGTCCATTCTGCCCGCCCTGATTAAGTCAGTCGACCTTGCAGGCTTTGCCTCTGTTCAGTCTCTCTCCTTGGGGCTGTAGCTACAGCTCATGACCCCCCTGGGGCCTTTACCCTCCACAGGGTTGGCAGAGTGCCTCTGTAGTCCCTTCGTCCTCTCTCCCTCTATGCCACCGACCCTTGGCATCTTGCTAATCCCCTTTCCCCCAGGAGGCCTCATTCCCCCAGGAGGCTGATTTGCCCTGACCTCCCAAGTCCCTTCTCCTGGAAGTCTCAACCTCTAGCTTGAGAATTCAGGGTGTGGAGAGGGGGATGGGTTTTGTTCCCCCATCCCCGCTCGATCCTCTCCTGTCCAGCTGGCAGGGGGAGGGCCTTCCCTTTGCTGGCATTCCCATGCTGGGCTTTTTCCGGCCACTTCCAGCTCATTAGTGCAGGTATGACGGGAACCAGACTGGTCTCCCGCCCACCACTGAGCTCATGGCCTGCTAGGGGCCTCTTCCCGTGCCGCAGCCCCAGTGCCCTGGCTTTCTCACCCAGTCTGGAGCGTTTGGCACGAAGTGTGCAGCCTTCCTCCCCTCTCGCACCCTCAAGGGTCCTCTCTCTCCGACTTCCCCTAGCCTGGCTCTCTTTCTGGGTCTGGAAACTGGGAGGCCTTGTTGCTCGGGGCTCCTACAAATCTAGTCCCACCTTCCTCGGCTAGCACCGAGCCAGCGTGAAAGGCCATGGATGGGTTTGTCGGGGCGAACTGAGTGGTCATGACAGCTAAGGGCTGGAGGAGACCACCTCAAGCTATGTAGCCCCTCCCCATCTTCTGGAAAAAAACATTAAAACCATTGAGATTGACAAGAATTTAACCAGCCTTTAAGGATCTCTGCCTTTCCCTTGCCTTTAATGGGAGCAATGTCACACAAACCTTTTTTTGTGTGTAAATCTCTTGCTGCCCTTTCTCCCCACATGTACTCACCTATAGATCCTGTGTTGAACTGACATCCAAACTTCCCTTCACACAGTCCTCAGCAAGCACGAAGAATAAATCCTCACCTCGTCTCTGCATTAAACAAACATCTTAATACATATGAAGACCAGATACAATCTTCCTTTGACTCCTTTTTTTCCAGGCTGAGGGGCTGAAGACCTTTCTTCTGGGGTATAATCCAAGGACCATCCCAGTTGTTTCTAAACAACCTGCCATCTTGATTGGCCAAGTTATCTGACTTCTTCAGGGCCGCGATGATAGAGCCCATATAAACCTCTAGCCTAGGTGAGTGTTAAAGCACACTTGTGGGTTGTGAAATCAATGTAGTGAGTCACACCGGCATTCCAGGAGAGAAAAAATGAGAGTGCATTGGTCGTAGCAAGGGGAACCATGCTGTAGGGTGCCCTTATTTTTCTTCTTCCTTTTTTTTTTTTAAAGATTTTATTTATTTATTTGACAGAGAGAGAGAGAGAGATCACAAGTAGGCAGAGAGGCAGGCAGAGAGAGAGAGGAGAAAGCAGGCTCCCTGCTGGGCAGAGAGCCCGATGCAGGGCTTGATTCCAGGACCCTGGGGTCATGACCTGAGCTGAAGGCAGAGGCTTTAACCCACTGAGCCACCCAGGCGCCCTTGTAGGGTGTCCTTCTTACTGTGAGCTGTGCTCACCAAGTTTGGAAGCCACCACCCCCAGCTGACCCGTGCTTCTGGTGCTGTCCCCTCCTTCCTCCTCACTTCTGCAGCTGTGTGGTTCTTGTCCAGAGACGAGAAGGACGTCTGAGTTTGATTCCGAGAGGCAGGCTCAGAAGCACGCACTTCGCTTGCCTTTCTCCAGCTCTGTTACCCACGTGGATCGGCATATTCCCCGGAGCTGTGGGCCAGGCCTCCTTGTACCTCAAAGTGAACAGACTCCAAGCTCTGTGAGGGGGCTTGACACATAGAAAATGCCCAACAAGCGTTTTCCGGATGAATGAATTGCCTCTTGAGTGTCTGTTTGGGTGATCAGGTGGCCCCATATCTTGTCAGGTGCACTTAGGAGCGAAGAAGGATTCCTTCCCTTTTGCCATGGCTGGAGCAATGCCAAGAGCTTCCGTCATGACCATGGCAAGTCAGCCATCCAGAAGCTTCACAAGGCTTTCCGAGTCCTTGAAGGAAAGATTCGTCCAACTTCTAGATGTTGGTTTTTATATCTACACCATGGAGGCCATTTTTGACAGGTGACAAAGATGGGGCATCAAACAAACAATGCTCCAGTTAAGAAAGCGACATTAAATTCTTCCCATCCACTCACATGGTGGGTCCCCAGCTCCCTTTTGCCCCTCAGAAGATGTGCATTCACATTTGTGTTTCATTTCCTCCTCCTCTTCTTCCTACCTTGGAGACCCTCCACATGGCTACCATGAACTTCATCTTTCAATCTCTCCCTCCCATGTCTAAATTCTGGGGGGTGGTGGACAAATGTGATTTAAAAATGACCACTAATGGGGCGCCTGGGTGGCTCAGTGGGCTAAAGCCTCTGCCTTTGGCTCAGGTCATAATCCCAGGGTCCTGGGATCGAGCCCCACGTTGGGCTCTCTGCTCAGCAGGGATCCCACTTCCTCCTCTCTCTCTGCCTGCCTCTCTGCCTACTTGTGATCTCTGTCTGTCAAATAAATAAATAAAATCTTTAAAAATAAATAAATAAATAAATAAATAAATATGAGCATGAATCCTCTGGTGTCATCTCTGGCTCTTCAGCCTATTTTCCCCTGGTCTCCCAGGATTACTCAGTTCCCTGCATTGATGTTGGTGAAACCCATTTTTGTACAGACGACTGCCCTCAGTGGCTCTGGGATGCCTAGGGTTTCAGGAGGCAGAATCACTCTTGGTTTCCCAGTGGGCCGCTCTCAGTGTCTGAGGTGAGGACCCCAAGGTTGAGAGTGGAGAGGAGGCCTTGGGCAAAAGGAGGTAATCAAATCTTTAATAAACCCTGGGCCCTTCACAGACTCGGGCCTTCCTTAGAAGTCTTCCTCCCATGCAGAAATCCTTTCTATGATGCCCATCCAGCCCGTCTTTCATTACTCAGCAATGGGATCTGTCTTACTGTTAGACCACTCCAAAAGTTGGATCCATTGTCAGTGGAAATCTGTGTTTTTTCTGGTACCTGATCCAGGACCTGGAACAACACTGTGAACTCTGCTGTGGCAGAGAAAACACTATTGACTTTGATGTGATGTGACATTTCAGTAACTTTGATTAGAGCCGCCAGGCATCCCTTTTTAAAATCTTTTCCTTCCCTGGATTCTGTGCCACTTCCTTCTTCCACTTTGGATCTTCTTATTGTCTTTGCAGGATTATTTTCCTTCCCTCAACCTCAAAGCACTAAACCTTTAACTAAAAAAAAACATTATTGAGGGATATTAATATGTACTGTAATTCACTGTTTTCAAATGAAGAATTCAATAATTTTTTAGTAAATTCTACCCAGTTGTACAACCACCACCACCACTCAGTTTTAGAACCCTTGTATCGCCCCAATAAGATCTCTTGTGCCCACTTACTGTGAACTTCCCTCCTGCTTCTCCCATCTGGGTCCCTGGGATCTCCTTTGTCTCTATAGCTTTGCCTTTTTTGGATATTTACACGAATGGAAGCATACAGCATATGGTGCTGTGGTTGATTTCTGTCACGGAGCATAACGTTGTTGAGGTCCGTCCCCAAAGCGGCATGTGTTGGCAGCCCACTCCTTGTCACCGATGAGTAGCCTTTCATGGTGTAGATATACCAGATTTCACCAGTTGATGGGCATTTAGTCAATAGGTAACCCTTGGTTTTTATGAATGATGCTGCTAAGTCTACGTTACTTACGTGCAAGTCTTCATGTGGATACATTAAACTCTGAATCCTTGTTACTCCTAAGGCAGTCTCCTCCAAGTCCACGACTCTAAAGCCCACACCCACTGCTTTTTTCTCCCAGACACACATTTTCCAGCCTCCTTTGTTGTCAGGTGTGATCGTGTGATGGGGTTCTCTTCACTGGAATGTGGACGGAATGGCGCTTGCCTCTTCCAGACATTGCCCGCAAAGCCCTGTGCAATCCTCCACATTTTTTTTTTCTCTTCTATCTATTGGCTGAATGGGAAGGAGGATTCGAATCTCTGTACTGGAGCTCCACGATGGAAGGATCCTAGGACCCTGCGTGACCTTGGGAATTTGAGTCTTACCTTGACATGCACAAAAATTCATGTACTGTTTTGAGGTTGTTACTGCAGTAAACCTGCTATGCTTAATGAAAATGCAGAACAACTGTATCCCTCTCTTACCCAGTAATCTTGCAAACAGTTGAACATTGCCAGACTTTTCTCCTGCATCTCAAGTGCTTCTCCTCGGTTGTATTTATCTCCGTTCAGGTGACCTTCTCCTAGACATGCTGCTGAGTTGTAACTAGTCATCTAAAATGTGGCAGCAGCATTAAACAATCTGCCTAGCCTGGAGTACACTGTTACCCTTCCTGCTCTAAGCCCTGGATTTTGTCCAAGATGGCACCAGGCCTTTTAGAAGTTTGCACTGTTAGTTTATTTCAAACCAGTAGTAAACCAGGATCTCCCTTTTCAACAGCCTCTGCCGCTCCCCACAACACTCTGCCCAAATAAAGTTATTTCACATGAACTGCTATCAAAGCAACTATCCCTCATCCTTTAATTATTTCTTATTTTGGACCAAGATGCAAGACTTCTTTGCTTATCTCTATTAAATCTCAATTTATCTAGATCAGTTTATATCTTGCTTCTATCATCCAGTTTTTATCATTTATTCCTCCAGTCCTGTGTCATGTGAAAATTTGATAAAAATGCTTTTTCTGACTTCATCCAGATTGTGAGCAGTCCTGGGAAGGTGCCAGGCCTGGCTCACGGGCTACTGTAGATCTCAACAATCTTCACCTATCCCTCAATGCAGGAATGATGGTTTCAACATCTACACACATATTTATCCACATTACTGTATTCTCTGCATTTCTCGAGCCTATCCACCTTGAATCTCATGTGAATTTCACTTGACTACCATTCAAAACTCTGGCAAAAATCTCTCTTTCAACTCCGTTGAAAAAGGAAATGCGGTAGACTCTGCTGTGGTTTTATTTTTGCAAACGTGGCTCTGGTATTCCCTATTGTGCCTACTCCTCACTACGCTTTCCTCCTTCTCCAGGCTGAAACCTGGCCTGTCTTCCAGACCCTGCTCAGACACCATCGTAGGTAGGACCTTCCCTGACCAATTGTCCCATACTTCCAGCCTGGAAGGCTCTATCCTTATATTCATGTTGCATTTTGAACTCATCTCAGTCATGGCACTCACTGTGATAGGTGGTGCTGCCTTTCCTCCTAAGCTGGACGCTCCTTGAGGATAGGGGCTAAGCCTTCTTCTTCTTGGCAACCCCGATGCCTGACAAAGGGATGATTAATGAATGGTGGCTGAAATACACCAGGCCCTCCCCAGCTCTCTGTTTGACGTCAAGCACATATGGCTTATCTATCCATCGGGCAAAGCCAAGCTGGAGGCTGCAGAGTAGGGCTTGGAGATGTATATTATGATACTTAGGCATGACTTAACCTCAACAACATGAACTTCTGGGACTGGAGAGGAATCTGAGGGCCAGCAAGAACGAGACTGGAGGGCAGAAGACTGACTGTGGGGGCGGTGGCGCTGAGTCTCCAGGAAAATCTGGGTCCAGAGAGAGTGGGGAATTTGGGGAAGTACGTGGGGAAAGGATTGGAAAGGGTTGCTGGGCCATGGCAGTAGGAACCCGGGGACAGGGCAAACCTGCTGAGTTGGTAGCTCCATAATTTCTATGAAAGTGGAGCCATGTGGGGAACAGACTGGTTGGAAGCAGGGCTGGAGCATGGCAGGCTCATGGGCTTTATGTCCATTGGTGTTTACTTGGGGTGGCTTTGGGGGTGTTGACAGAGATTGCAAGTACGCTGCTTCCTCCCACACAAATGACCCCCTGCTATTGACCAGAGGACATCCGTTTCAGAATTCCAGATAGTCTGTGCCCTCCAGGGTGATGGCTTTGGATGTGGGGAACAGGTTCATCTTTCTGGAAAAAAGGAGCAGACTAGAGCTAAGCCCCCATGAATTGATACCAGCCTACCCCTCCAGCCTCATCTCCCCTTCTATAACCTCTGTTCCTATCGAAACTCTAGCCACATGAGCTAGTTGAAATTCCCCCCAGTAACTCAGGCTTCATCTCACACCCTGCCTTTGCATATGCAGTGCCTGTCCTCGGCACATTCCCCTCCCCTATGTGGTGAGCTCTCCTTTAGTCTTCAAGATTTGAGGAAAAGTCAAGACTCTGAGAAACTCTTCTTAGCCAACTGCCACCCTGCCTGGTAAGAAATTCTTCTTCAGTGAGCCCGAGAGACTGTTAATTCCCCTACTGAAGCATTCACCATGACCTTGGCAGTGAGGATGTCCTACCCAGCCCTAGTGCCTAGCACAGCACCTAGTCACATACTAGATGCTCAAAAATGTTTGTAGAATGGGAGGGATCATGACAGGGCGAGCATTAGAAGGTAGGCAGATGCTTGGAGATATCTCTGGCAGTGAAAGAAATTCCAGGCCCCACCAAGTAGTGCCCCTAACAATATCAGTACACATCTTGAGACCAAGGATGTGGAGTGACAATTTTCAGCAGCTAGGCAGGGGAGGACAGTGTGTGTGTGTCTGTGTGTGTGCGTGCGTGTAGGAAAGAAAGAGAGAGACGCCAGCCCTCCATGGAGCAATGGCCCAATCAGAAGGGGGGCTGTTTTCCTTCAATCATCATGGACCCTTCTCTGTTTCTTCTTGCCAACTGGAAGAGGAGAGATGCTGACAGCTTATCTCTAATACACCCTCCCTGGCCCCCAGCTTTGGCACTTGCTCCCACCCTATCAGAGACGTTCCCAGGCTCTGAGGCCCAGCTGCTGACATGCACAGCCACTCTGGGCTTTCCTGGCTGAGACAGCCAGATAGCTCCCAGCTTCTTGAGGGAGTTGAAAGAAAGAGTTGAGAGGTCTGGGAGGCAGGAGACCGTGGTTCAAGAGCCAAGGCTGCCAATAACCACTCATGTGACCTCGGACAAGCATCTCTGCCCCTTTGGGCCTCAGTTTCCCCGACTGTAAATTGAAGGAGTGGGCTGGCTGATCTCTCCGGGAAGTCCCCTCCGGCGTTCACACTCCGGGTCCTACACTTCTTGGATCCGTACCCACCGCTTGTCTGTCTGCTCCTCAAATCAAAATCTTAGTGTTGACATTGAATTTGAGTTCATCCAGTAAAATCCTCTCCTTTTAGAGATGAGGAAACTGACATCTGAAAGAGAAAGAGGGCAGGTCCAGGGGGACACGGGGACTACATGGGGGAAGAGAACCAGGGTCTGCGCTCCCTGCCATGATCTGACCTTGTCTTTTAAGCACTGCCTTGAAGGGAGGAGCCCTTTGTGCAAAAGCTGGGCCAGAACAGGTTGATGTGGGGCACAGCGGCTCCTTGGTCTTCTTCAGGCAATCTGCTCAGGGCCACGTGCCTCTGAGCCTGGAGCAGGGGCCAGCCACCCTGGACTAAACCTGGGTTCAGAGACCTGAGCCCTAGCCCTCTCTGTGTTTCTGACTAGCTGTGTGACCCCACACAAGTCGTGCCACCTGTCTGGTTCTATGTCTTTGGCTATATGAACTCGCTTGGACTGCAAGCTTTCAAGAACTGGGCTCGCTTGTTCTGTTTTAATCCCGGGGCCTGGTTTTCAAAGAAAAATCTGTTAGTTCAAATGTCTAACACAGAATCTGGTTTTCCCAGTAACCAATGATGCCTGCATTCAAGTCAGACCCCAGAAGTCTTAGGTCCCTGACCACCCATGAAAGGGCTCCCTTGGGTCAGGTGCTTATCTCTGGTCCAATCCGTTCTGCCCAAAGTTTGTGTGATTGGTAAATAGAGTTGCCCTATCTAGATGCGATGCTTAGAAATACAACTCTTATTTTTTTTTTAAAGATTTTATTTATTTATTTATTTGACAGAGAGAGAGAGAGATATCACAAGTAGACAGAGAGACAGGCGGGGGTGGGGTGGGGGAGGGAAGCAGGCTCCCTGCTGACCAGAGAGCCCAATGCAGGACTCGATCCCAGGACCCTGAGATCATAACCTGAGCCGAAGGCAGCGGCTTAACCCACTGAGCCACCCAGGCACCCTAGAAAGACAACTCATACAATTTCTATTTTATTGGTAAGGAAATCGTGTTTCCAAAAGGCTCAGTCACTTTAAAGGACACAAAGCTGGTAAATGACAGCATAGAGCCGAGCTCCAAAGCCCCAGGTATTTCCCGCCTCTGACGACTGGCAGCTGTGGCCTACTAATCCAGGGTGGAGTGGGGTACACTGAGAGCTACAGGCCTCCAGGGGAGGGAGCTGGCTTTCTAGACTCTGGGTGGGGTGGGGCTTCTGGGAAGTCTTCTTGAAAGCAGTGGCCTCTGGGATAGGAGTTGAAGGATAGGCAGGCAGGGGCGGGAAGAATATTCTAGGTGAAGGAAATGGTGTGGCCCAAAGTATTTGGGTGAAGAGACATGGGAGAGTCAACTGGGGGGGAATTCTGAGCAAGTAGGACTGCGCTGAATACCAGCAGACATGAGGGGACATATAAGAGACAAGCTTGTGTGCCAGGCCTAGTGAGAAGTTTGGGACTTGATTTGTGGGGCCCTGGGGAGTAATTGAGGGTTGTTGAGCAGGTGAGAGTCCTGATTAGAATTCTGCTGTCAGAAAATGCCTGAGGAGTTGTTTACAAGTCTGTGTCCCCCCCCCCCCCCCCGTTTCTTCAGGCAGGGTGGGGAGGAGAGTGGCAGAGCTGAGGAGGGTGGATGACACCACCGTCTTCAGGGGATGACCTGAGGAATGAGAAGACAGTGGCCAGTGGCCAGACCTTCATGCCTGGATGTGAGGGGCAGCGAGGAGGGGGAGGAGCTGGAGACGCCTTTCCTTCCTCCCTTGGCCATCAGCCTCTTCCGGCCTGAGGTCTGGTCTGGTGAGGCAGAGCCCAGAGCATGCCTCTGCTGTCTGTGTGAGTTCCTGAGCAGTGAGATCTTTAGTTTCTGTCTGCTGAGCCCCGATGGGCTAGGGGCCAGCCTGTGTTACAACCTCCTGGAGGCCCCTGGGCCAAGGCACTCAGACCAGAGTGGACAGAAACAAGGAGTGAGTCATGCAGGCAGGCTGGGGCCCCTTGGGATCTGGCTGCCCCCCCTCCCACTCCCCAGCCTGGTGTCTGGGCCTTGTCTTGAAAAGCTTTAGGGTCCAGGTCTGTCCCCAAGGGCTTGGGATCCTAGAGACTAGAGTATTGGGGCCACCAGGGAAAACCTCATGGGGTGTCTCCATTTCTCAGCATATGATCCAGGGGACAATGGAGGTCAAGAGATGATGGCAGAAGATGTTACCCCCTTGCTTTGTCCTGATGAAGAAAGCAAGGGAGGCTGCTTACTGGCCTCGGGGGAAAGAGCGGATTCTGGAAAACACCCTGTAGCAGCTTCTGTTCTCTGTCTCCACAACTCCTCTCCTTTGGGGTATGAGGGCTGCCACTGCATCCCAGTGGGAAACCAACATGGGAACAGGCTGGGAGACCCCGGTGATAGCCAAGGGAAGTTGTTCTCACTTGCCTTGTCCTCAAAGTCCAGCACAGCCATTCCAGAATCCTGGAGAGGTTGGCACAGTCCTTTGGCCCACAGGACTTTCTCCCTGGGGATTTTGAACAGGTAATATAATATGAGATTCCTCCCCATCCAGATCCCCCTCCGCATCCGATTCCCACCTCCCCCCCCCCCCCGCCCGGTGGGGCACTCGAAGCCCCTGTGATCTTACCAGACGGAATTAAAAAGGAGGAGGCTTTCCAGGCTGCTCTCATTGTTTTCCTGCTCAGGTCTTCAGAGAGTCCGCTATGTCTCATCCCCCAGGAATTCTAGAAGATTCCACTCAAGGCAGAGGCTGAAGGAATTTGTGCAGGTAAGGAGGAAACATCCGAGCTTTAGCTAAATGCACGGAGCTTGCAGTGAGCTTGCAGATCAGCCCAGTCTTGTATCAGAGACTAGAAATGAAGAGAAACAGAGTACAGCCTACCATTTTGAAGAACTGCATTTTCATATCATTGCAGGGTATCCCGGAGCAAGGGCAGTGTGCTGCCGCAGAAGCAGCAGGGGGCTGGGGGCCCTTCAGACTTTCTGGCTGACTTCTGGCTCGACTCCTAGCTGTCTGACCTTGAGCAAGAGTCTTCACCCCTCTGGGTTTGTGAAATGGGAATTACAACGTCTACCACGCAGGGGCACACAGGTGTTCTATTTAGGGCACTTTTCTTTTCCAAAGAGAAAAGCTGAGGGGTGAGATGAGCCTTCCTTTAGCAGTTGAAACCGATGTGATGTAGGGGAACCTTGATTTCCTTCCTTCTCTTCCACGGGAGGGAATCAGATTCACTGAGACTCGCCGTGATGACTCTGATCTGCCCTTGACCTGCCCTTGACCCATAATGCGTACCTGGCCGGAAACAGACCTGAGGAGTGGGGATGTGCTTGGTGGGGGCTCTCTTGTGACAGGGGTCCAAGTGGCCATCAGCAACACCCCCCCCACACACACACACCACACACAGCCGGGAATGTTTCCAGTTCCCAGGGAACTGCACCCTGTGGTACGTTTCCAGAGCAATGCTCCTCTGGAGGTTGGAGCCTGACAAACAAGGAATGAAACCTAGCGTGGCCACTTACCAACTCTGTGACGGCGGGTAAGCTGTTTTGCCTCTCTGAGCCTTCATTTCATCATGTGCTATGATGAAATAGGAGGGCTTCCTTCCTAAGATCACTGCGAGAATTAAATGAGAAAATGTCTGGGAAGAGTACCATGCCTGGTGTATTTTAAGCACTCAGAAAATACTGGCTGGCAGATGGAGTAGCAGTAATTGCACACCACCCCTCCCCGCCCCGCAACACACACACACAGGTTAGCCGGGCTGGTTATCTCATTCTCCCTGAAGGTGAAGGTGGCGAGAAGAGCATCTTTGTCTCCATTTTCAGATGACAAAATAGCTGAGAGCTGAGCCCGGTTCACAGAAGGCAGAAGCATTCGTGCCCACCTGGAGAAGACGGCACCAGCCGACCAAGGCGGGGTGGGTGGCCTTGAGCTCTGGGGGGAGGCCAGGCCACCACGGTGTCTGAGGTAGAAGGGTCTTGGCAGCCCCCGTGGGCCCTGAAGGCCTCATGCAGGAGCGAGCTGGAGCCTCTCGGTATGGCCCCCACCTTCCGAACTGGAGGCTGTGGTGGCGCGGTGCCGAGGTCTCAGCTCTGCCCAGGGTCTGCGCGGGGACACGAGCTCAAGCTGCTCCAGCCTGGAAGGCCGGGGGCCCACTGATTAACCAGGAAATGTGTTATTTGTTCTGAACAGGGGAACAAGCTCTCCTGGGGAGAGGAATTCGGGGCTGGAGGTCCAGTCACTTCCAAGGAAGAAAAATGCCTGGAATTCTGTTGGAAGGTCTGGGTCTCAGCAAAGAGAACAGAAATTCATCCCTTGTGGTTGGTCCTTATTTACCAACTTAGTTTAGGTTCCGGTAGCCATGTGGCTGCGAGTATTATGCCAACAAGACATGGGAGAGCGAATAGGCTGCCCTGGGTGTCCAGCAGCTCTCCAGCCCCTTGTGTGGTGCATGTGTCTCAGCAAACCTTTCCTGCAGGAATCCTTTTTTTTTAGATTTTATTTATTTATTTGAGAGACAGAGATCACAAGTAGGCAGAGAGGCAGGCAGAGAGAGACGGAGAAGCAGGCTCCCTGCTGAGCAGAGAGCCCGATGCAGGGCTCAATCCCAGGACCCCGGGATCATGATCTGAACCGAAGCAGAGGCTTTAACCCACTGAGCCACCCAGGCGCCCCCCCCCACCCCCCGCAGGAATCCTTTATCAGTCCCTTCCGCCTCTCTCTGCAGGGCTTTCCAGAGATGATTTCCTTCCCTGGACCCAAGAGATGGGTGAGTAGGCTGGGCAGCATTCTCTGCCTCACTGGGGAGGAAGCTGGGATCAGGGGTGAAGACGTGACACATGGTGAGTCAGGGGTCATGCTGGAAACAGTTCGCCCCCCCTTCTTGTACCAGGCAAGAAGGGTAGAGGAAGAAAGAAGGTTCTGGTAACTCCATATCACCAGGGAGTTTGACTGTGGGCTTGCAGGCAGGGAAGAGGGCATTGGGAATGTGCAGTGGAGGGACTCAGGTGGTGCTAGGAGCAGAGAGGCCAGGAAAGGTACCCCTTCAGCTGTGAGGAGGGCTGCTGGGACACAAGCCTGGGGTGAAAACAACATGTTGGACGCTTACAAGCTTGGGCTTGGGTGGGAAATGATCTAAGCTTGCATCCTGCATCTGCTACTTACCAACAATCCAGGAGCCATTCCCAGCCTCAGTTTCCTCCTTTGTCCGTGTAGAAATCATAATGCCTCCTTTATTTCGTTAAATGAGCCAATTTATGTAGCATGCTTAGCACCGTGCTTGGACCATTGGAGGCTGCATAAATTTTGGCAGCTATAGAAAAGAAAAACAAACAAAAAGCTCAAGTATTTATGGGATTGGAGATTCAAAAGAGCTGCAGCAACAGGTCCCAACAGTTACAAGGGAGGGAGTGATGGGCGGTAAGTGGGAGCCGGGACAGGAGGATGGCACCAGGGTGGGGCAGAAGGAGAGTCCTCAGAGGAGATCAGCCAGGCTGCAGCCCCTGGAGAGCAGGGTGGGAATTTCCAAGGACCACTTGTACTCACGGAGGAGTGGGCGGGGCGCCTAGTGGTGAGGGAAGTGTGTCTGCATGAGGGTTTTGGCCCAGGCCAGCGGTGAGAGGCTGAATGGACGGCAGACTTCCAGAAGTGCAGACAGAGGAGACGGAGCAGTAATAATGACTTGGACACATGGGAGGAAAAAATAGCTCAGGGACGAAGATGACGCCAAGGTTTCTGGCCTTGGGAGGCTCCTGGGGCTCTGAGGTGAGCATTGAGGGACGAAGACGGCAGCTCCTGAAGGAATGGGGAAGGTAGTGGGAAGTGGAAGGGGGGGACCCAAGCTAAAGGGTGGGGTGGGTAACAGGGCAAGGGGGTAAGTGTGGAGCTGAGGTTTTTCCCAAAGCCAGGAAGGTGTAGTGTCTCAGGGAGAGAACTGAACATTCTGGAAATTCACATGGCATTCATCTCAAAATACAAGGCGCCAGATTCAAGGAGATCCTTCAGACCAGCCTTGGAGGCAGCAAGCACATGGACTTGGAACAGTAACTACCACCAGAAACTCAGTTTTTCTTTCTTAAAGTGGGTCTAATGATACCAGCCCTTTTTACTTGATGGAGTCATGCTGCCATCCATTTACTTAGCCAACCATTGAACACATATTTCCTGGTTGTCTGTTGGAGTCAAGCACTGTTCTAGGTTCTGGGGAGACCGTGGTGAGCCAGGCAGACAAGACATCTATTCCTTTGGAGCTATTGTCATGGTTGGGAAAGTCTGACATGATTTTATAGGTTGTTGAACAGGATTCTTCTGTGATCTTTGAATTTCTGCTGAGGCTGCAGAGAGTAGAACAATAAGGACTGAGTATTCTCACATTCCAAAGAGAAGTACTAGACACCTTCCTAAAGGCAGAACTGGTTCAACCACACTTGCGCCACATCCCCAGATTCCAGTCTATACATGAAAGGGATCGAAGGAAGTTGTTGAGGTAGGGAACTGTTACATGAGTAGGCAAGGCTGAGATTCCCCCCGAGGCCACTCCTCAGCGCAAACCAAGCCCCAAAAGAACCAGTCATTGCACTTGGGGGCTTCCAAGAAGAGGAGACTAGCATGACTCCCCGTAACTCTCCCTCCATGGATGCTGTCTGAGTTGCTGGAAGTTGCAAGCATCCCCCGTGCCCCCAAGGCACAGCAAGAAAGTTCTAAGGAGAACCCAACACGAGTCTTTAGGAATTGAGGGTGCGCACAAATGAACAGACTTGTGTGCACTCCCTGTCTGGAGAACTCAGACCGTGGATCCCGGCTGGAGTGGCTTCTACGGCAGAGTGATGAGCAGCTAAGTCACCAGGGGTTTGCCATGGCGGGGGGCAGTCCCATGAGAAGCGGGAAATATAGGAGTCTGCAAGAGGCTGGCCAGCGCAGGGTGGAGGTCCCACAGGGAGACTCCCAAGAGCCCACAGATGTGCCCGTGAAAGAACGAGCACTTGGCATCTGCCAGCCAAGGGCACCTGTCACTTAGGATTTTGCCACTGGTCCTCTAACACGTCTCCCCTGACCCTGACATGGGGGAGCCACAGCAGAGAATGGAGGTTAGAAAAACAGACCATGTGAGGGGTGCCTAGGTGGCTCAGTCAGTTGAGTGTCCGCCTCTATATTTTTGGCTCAGGTCACGATCTCAGGATCATGAGATCCAGCCCTGTGCCAGGCTCTGTGCTCAGCAGGAAGTCTGCTAGAGATTCTCTCCCTCTCCTTCTGCTCTCTCTCTCTCTCTCTCTAAACAAGATAAACAAGTAAATCTTAAAAAACAAAACCAGACCGTGCCTACTCCCCACCATAGGATCTTGGGCCAGGGGCTAGGCCTGGGGAGGGTGGGGGGTAAGGAGTATTAAATTGGATGGAAGCTTGATTAAACTGGCTGAGGTTTTGATTTGGACAGGACCAGACATTTTAGTGCCCGAAAATCGGTCTTAATTACGGAAAAGAGACTGTTCTTGTGGTGGTAGGGATGGGCAAGCCAAGGACTCCACTTGAGATGTCATTAAAGGTGGAGTAGGGAAATTCACCATACATGGTTGAAGGCACTGAGGGGAAAGAAACATAGCTCCGTCCTCATAGCCCCTCTCCAAGTTCATCCCGTTCCCTAAGTCAGTTATACAGGTAAATAAATAAAAAAGATACTTTCAACTGGGCATTAGAGCAAGGAAGGTGAAGTGGTATGATGTGGTACACGGGGGAGGGCTGCTTTAGATGGGAGGCTCCGGGATGGCCGCTCCAGGAGGTGGGTGATATTTGAGAGAGAGGAAACGATGAAGAGCCAATTCTGTAAAACATCTTGGAGAGAAGTGTTCTGATGAGAGGACAGTGGGCATAAATGTGGCTTGTTCAAGGGCCAGAGAGGAAAGTCTGCAAGAGGCGAGACAGATTAGAGAGAGGGCCGCTCTGTTGGCTCGTTGAAATCAGAGGTCACAAGCCAACACCAGGTATTAGCGGTGCCCATCCTTTGGTAGCTAGGAGGTTATCCACTGGTGCCTTCCTGCCGGCTTGGTCACTCTTCCTTTCTAGGAAACAGTAGGCAGTGGAAATGCACTGGGGACAGCATGCTGGCCAGGCCCTCAGGCTTGAGGGCAGGGGGCCATGGTGTGAATGATGAGCTCATTGTTGGAGGCAGTCAGATGGGTAGCAGTCAGCCGTCTTGCACCCCCCGCCCCCTCGCTGCCGGTATAAGGTGTGAGCACGCACCAGGTCAATCAGAGACTCATCGAACCCCTCCCACCCCTCCTGTGGGACATTTCCGAGGGAGCCCCGGGAACAGGCTTCTGAGCCCGAAGCAGGAGGCCATCATTTCATTCCCTTTTTGGACACACGCTGTTTCCTGGTGTGACCTTATTCAAGATCCTCTGTTACAAAGACGGTATCTGTTCCAGGATCCGCCATCGCCGCCCCAGGCCTCTCTTGGACCCTGACGCAGCAGGAAAAGGATTAAGATCTAGGAGCGCAGGCGGCGGGCGGCGGCTGCAAGGTGGCCGAGGACGCAGCATGCTCCACTAGAGGGCGCCCCCCCCCCGCCGCGACCTTCCAGGCTCACGCACCCTGCGGCGGTGAGGGGGAGGCGAGCTCCCCGAGCTGCCCCCCGCCGCCCGGCGGTGCCCCGCGCGCGCCGACCCCAGAGCGGGCGCCCCTAGTGGCCCGGGCGGGAAGCGAAGGGGCGGGGCGCCGTCCCCGGGGCCCGGCTCTGTCTTGCCGATCTTGATACCTCTCCTGGCCTCCTTGAGACCTTCGAGGCTGCAGCCTTGGTCACGCAACCGGGAGTTTGTCCCAGAGGCCAAGGGCAAGAGATGAGTCCGGGGCAGGTCAGCAGTTCGAGCTTAACCAGGACGAGAGACAGGTGACCAGGTGCCCCTGTCCCGGCGGGCACGGTCTCCCCTGCCAGCCGTCGGGTCCGCCCCGAGCTGCCCCCAGCTCCTCACGGGTTAACCCCCCTTCGCCGCCCGCTTGCTTCCCGGTGCCAAAGTGGGTGTTGCTGGAATTTCTCTCTCCCTCTCCCGTAATGAGGGGGCTGAGCTGTCCCTCCGAGGAGGGGGCATGGTGTAGATAAAAGAGACGAAAAAACAGGGGGAGGTTTCCAAAAATAAAAGCGTCCGGCTCCCCTTCAGAAGGCTGCAGAGACTGGAGAAGGCGCGAAGGTGCCGCGGCGGTGCGCGTCCGGCTGGAGACCAGCGGACGCCAGACTCGGGGCGCGCAGCCGGGGGACCGCTCACGCCGCCCAGCCCTCGCCCCGGGAAGGCTGGCTGGGAGCCCCTAGACCGGGAGAAGCGGGCCGCTGGCCGGGGAGCAGAGCGCGGCCGCCGCAAGCTCCCGGGGCAGTTCTCCCACCCTGCTCGCGGCTCTCCAATCGCCCCCGGCGCCATGAGGCCCCCGACCACCCACCGCTGCCCCGGCGCGCCCTACAGAACCCCTGCGCGGGCTTCCTGGCCCTCACCCTGGCTCTCTTCGTGGGCATGGGCCATGCTCAGAGGGACCCGGTGGGAAGATACGAGTTGGCTGGCAGGGACGCGAACCGGCTGCGGCGCCCCGGGGGCAGTCACCCCGCAGCGACTGCAGCCAAGGTGTACAGTCTGTTCCGAGAGCAGGACGCGCCAGTCCCGGGCTTGCCGCCCACGGAGCGGGCCCAGCCGGGCTGGGGGAGCCCCCGGAGGCCCGCGGACGCTCTGGCTAGGAGGCCGCCCCGCGCGCAGCAGCCGCGGCGAGCCCAGCCACCTGCGCAGACCTGGAGAAGCAGTCCCTCGGGCCAGCAGCAGCCCGCAGCCCGCGCCCGGGCCGCCCCGGCTCTCCCGCGCCTGGGAACCCTCCAGCGGCCCGGGGCTGCGCCCCCAACCCCACCTCGAGGGCGGCTTACGGGGTGAGCACTGCAGAGGAAAGCCTGGGGGTCAGGGCGGGGTGGGGAGTGAGGAGGGAGCGAGGGCGGGTCTCCATGTGCTCATTAGTGGAGGGACGTGCAGGCGAGAGGAGAGGGCCCCGGGCTCGTGCCTTTGGTTCCTCCGGGACCAAGGCGGCCTCAGGACTGCAAGGAAAAGCACCGGGGTCCCCAAGCTGAGGCTGGGAGATCTGACCCACTTTTCAAGAGTTGAGGGCAAAGAGAAACACCATTCTCACCCTTTCGTACCAGCTCGCCGAGACCTGACGTTAGATCCTTTCCCAAGGCGCCGTGCTTTGGGCTGCCCTCCGCTAACCCGCGCCCGCAGACTCCCGCCCGCAACGCTGCGGGGATCCGGGAGGGAACCCCGAGGGGGCAGCGGGGTGGGCGTTCCTGTCGCCTGAGGCCCCCAAACGGTTGAACGGGCTCAGAGCGCAGGTAGGTGGACGTCGGGGCTCCAGAGTGCCAAGGCAGATGTGTCTCCGGGAAGGGGGCTGGCAGCGAATCCTGAACTTGGCTACAAGTATACGAGCTGGGACGCAGGTCGGGCTGGGCCCGCGCGAGGCTGCTCGTGGGAGGGGGAACGGGCCGGAAGCCCGCTCGCGCTGTAGCTGTGGCACAGTGGGTCCGTAGGAGAGTGGGTCTGTGTGTGCGCCTGTGCAGCTAGGTGTCAGCGCGACTGGCGCAATCTTCAGGGGGACTGTCCCCCAGCCCGGCGATTTGCTTCCCCCCACCCAGCACCCCTGCTGCCCGCTGGGGGCGCCCTTGCAGCGTCGGGAAGCTCAGAGACAACCCCCATACCCAGTCGGGGATCCCCATGGCTGAAAGGCACTTGGCCTTGTCTGGGTATGCCATGTGTCTCCAGAATGGCGAGCAAAGGGAGCCCGGGGCGTGCGGCTGGAGGAGGGCAGGATGGGAAAGGCTGGGAAGGGCTCTGGCAGCCCTTTATGGCCTGGGCCCAGTTTTCCAGTTGATTTTAGTCCCATTGCACATCAAGGACCCTAGTACCCTCAGCTCTACCCTGGAGGACGGTGCACCTGGTGGCCTTCTGCTCCAGGTTTTCCACGGGTGCTGAACTCTTCCTGTTTCCTCAGGATTGCCTCCCTTCATTCAGATCTCTGCTCAGACAGGTCTGCTCGGACTACTTCTGCCCCATCCTCTCTCCCTTCACACGCTTTACCTGTCTGCATTTCTGGTCTGGTCTCCCAGCTCACACCAATGTCAATTCTACAAGAACAGAGGCTTTGTTTTGTGTATTGTTATGTTACTAGTGCCTAGAACAGTGGCTGCATACAGTCGATGCTCCTTAAGTATCCTTTAAGCAAGTGAGTGAACTCCCTGCTGCCCCAGGAAGGTCCCACTTAAAGCAGGCAGAGAGCAGACCCTCGCACTGCCAAGCTGCTGACACACAGGATCGGTCAACAGGTGTTAATGGAGCACGGGCTGTGTTTCAGTTTTTTCCTTTCCTGACATGTGCAAGTGAATGCGTGCTTCCTAAGAGCAAGTGTGCAGAACCTGGGACAGGGAATGGGGGTTCAGAGACAGAGGCATTGCTCCTGCCAAGAGAGCAGCTCCATAACTTAACATGGAGTTGGGGAGATGAACAGATATGGAGTACCGGTGAATGCGCTTACTAGTAATGGCAGCTTCCTATTAAGCATAAGGAAATGGGACAGTTATGGCTGAGGAGCTGGAGCCCCTTGGGCTCGATGGGCAGTATGCGGGGAAGCAAGAGGAAGCAAGTGGCGGGACTTGGGTCCCAGGCGCAGCACTGCCCAAGGATGAGGGCTTCTCGTTGTTGGCACTGGCCTAGGGGCAGGACGGCAGCCCGGTGTAGCGAAGCCATTGGCGTGATGCTGGAGGCATAGGTTGGGCAGATCGTGGAGGAGCTTACAGCATAGGCATTTAGGTGTAAGCTGGAGGAAGGTAGAATAGTGGAGGCTGGGAGTGGAAGGGTGCACTATTAGAAGTTGTAAAATGAGGCGGGGATGTGCAAAGCAGATTGTCACCACAATAAAGCTGGTATGTGTGCCCAGGGGTATAAGGACACAGGCTAGGTGCCACCCCTAGGCACCTGTCATACACAGGTACACTCATTGAAATCACATGTTTGGCTCCTCCCACAGATTCTTTTCTGCAGCTTTGATTAAGGGTGGGTTCCTCTGGCAGTCCACGCAACCACTCCAAGTGAGCCGAGTAGAGTCTTGTCCATCTGCTTCCTCTACGCAGGCCCATTCTGGCTAATGGCTTCTGGCCAGGCAGACCTCTCTGGCAATTGCCTAGTGGGCTGCTCAGGGCCAAGGGCCAAGTGCCACCTGCTGGTGAATCTTGGAACTGCAGCACTACTATAAGCGATTGTTCATTCATTCAACAAATGAAAACAAACAAAGCCTCCTGTATGCCAGGGACTTTGCTGGACCATGGAGATACAGCAGAGGCGAACACAGCCAGTGTCCTCACAGAACTTGCATGTAGTGGGGATTTACTGCACACAACGAAGATTTATTAAGCATGGGCCAGGCACAGTGCTGGTGTGTGGGATACGTAGTAACCACAGCAGACACAGACCCTGCACTAATGGAATTTATGTTCCACAGGGGACTGTTAAAGCCATTGTTTCACAGTATTCAGTCTTTCTTGAACTAACCTCACAGCCTAATACTTTCATATTTTCCTTGATCTTTTCCCTCTTGTTCTATTATTTTTTAAAAATTTATACACTTGTAAAAATAGCAGGATTTCGTATTTTATCTATTTTAAAGTATTTTATATTATGAGGTTTTGTACAAACATATAAAAAAGTATTGGAAATAATATAACTAACAATCCAGAATTCTTCAAACCTTAATATTTTGGCATATTTTGCTTTTGATTTTTTTAGTTGAAAATCCCTCCATAAAGTTGCCTCTCTCTTCCCAGAGTTAACCGCTACCCTGAATTTATTCATTCCAAAGTATGTTTTCACACTATGACTACAGATGCATGCCTCCATAAAATACACAATATTGCTTTGCATATTTTAAACTCAGATAAGTGATACCATACTCTGTCATCCTCCTACAATTTGCTTTCTCCCCTCCTCATTAGATTTTTGAGTTTAGCCACGTTAATATAATCAGCCCACATGTATTCATTTTAACTGTGGTATATTATGCCACTGTCTGAATATACCACAGTTTATCTACCCTCCTGTTTTTGAACATTTAGATGATTTACTTTTTGTTGTTGTTTGCTATTGCAAACAGTGCTCGACTCCTTTTTATACAGAAATAAATTCATTCTTCAAGGACACTTTGTATCACCATCATAGTTGAAAATAGCACCACTTGTCATAAAAAGAAGGTAATTGTAGGAATTGTAGGAAAATTGAAATGAGAAGAAAATGTTCTCAAATTCTAGTCAGACACCCCTATCTTAGGAAGCTCAACGGTGTGGTGTATTCTTCCTCTGGAAAAGGGAGACTGGCACGTGTTGGGGGAAGGACCTGGCATGGCGACCCAACCTCAGACAGATTTTTTTTTTTTTTTTTGACTGATCTAATCAGGCTAGAAAGATCACTGAAAAGGGGATTGCTTTCTCACCATGTGACTCACAGGGCTGAATGCTGTGGTTGTGGAAACCTAAAACCCCGTTTCCTAGCCTGGGTGTGGCTCATCCGTTATTTGGGAAACAGTGGATTAAGTGAAATAAAGTAGTATTAAATGTATACCACGTGTCAGGCATTGTGTTAGACACAAAGAGGAGTAAGAAAGAATTCTCAAGAGAGTCAGGATGGGGACACATAGGACCAGTAACCTGGGACTGTTGGGACTAAATGATTGCAGTGGATGGGGCATGGGGAAGGCAGAAGATAGATCAGGGGAGGTTTTCACAAAGGAGGTAAGCTTGGGTCTGGAAGTCTTGGAGTACACAAAGGATTTCAATCTGCAAAGAGAGGGAAGGCATTCTAGGCAGAAAGCAGTTTAAGCAAAGGCATCGAAATGTGTCCCTATGTGGTGCCTTTACAGGACAACACATTCTGTAACCTTGGAAGATCATAGCCTTGGTTGTGGAAGGTTGTGGAGACAGGGACAGGGGAACGGGGCAGTTGGACTGCACAGGCAGGTGGGGGCCTGGCCAGCTTCATAGAGGCCAACGGAGGACAGTCAGGAGTGGCCGTTAACAAAGGACCAGTATGATCACATAGGTCCGAGGTGGACCAGCAGCTCTTCCAGGCTGTTAGCCAGATGTGTTCCCAAGGGTTGGACAGTGATGCTGGCTCCCGAGCTGATGTTTCCTGTGAGGTGTCACCTGGAAGGTTGGGCTCGTATGATCTCATGGTGGTATGTTCCATGGAGTCAGAACCATTGAGTCGGGTATGCCCCAGCTAGTCAGTTTCACTTGCTCTCTCTAGCTAGCCAGAGCCTGCTGAATGGTCATCGCCCAGCTGAATGGTCATCTTCCACCTCCTGGGCCTCTGCAAAAGATTCTAATATTGGCCTCGAAAGAACTTTCCTGAATCCCTCTCAAGTGCTCTTCCAGCCCCAGCCTGGCCGCTCCTGCCTAGCCGCCTTTGATTACAACCAGGTTCCTGAGAGCCCTGAGGGCTCTACCACTGGCAGGCAGGAGGCCAGCTGCCACCTCCTCTAGTCAGCTACAAAGCTGTTCCGAGGGCATCTGGCTCAGGGGTCCTCCTTGGGCTGGGCTCCACGCCATGACCTTCCAGCCAAGTGGGCCCCTCTGTCTGTGCTATCTGGGAGCTAACAGATCCTAGTTCTTAGAAAACTCCCAGGGATGCAGTCTGTTTCCTTTTGAAGACCTCCTAAGCCTCTAAGAGGACTTGTCACCACCACAAGGGGTAGTGACTTACAGAGGTGTGGGTAGTATACACACACCTTCCTCCAGTGTGCACACACAGAAAGCCCGACTATGAGGACCAGCCCCTTCCTCAGAAACTGGTGAGTTGGGCCCTGATGGTGAGGAGGCTGTCATAGAGCCAGGAAACCGCGGAAGGCAGCGGGCCAGAGAGGTTTTGAAGTGTCTGGTGGTGGCCCAGCTTTTGGCTGAGAGGATATTCCGGGAGTTCCCTGGGAGGCAGCTCCCCACAACTTTGGGCCACAGGGCTAGAAATGGGCTTCAGCTTTTCCAAGCTACAGGAATTTATTTTGAATGTTTTGTAAGGCTCCAAAAACCACACAAGTTTTGGGGTCCACTCAAATGTCAAACTCGTAAACAAGACCAGATGCTCCCTCTTTGGTCCACAAGGGTCAGAGGAGTGGCCCCCTTCTCTGCACGCTGATGTTCCAGTTCATTCTCTGCTGCCCACTCAGCCTGATTCAGTGAGTGCTCCGTAGACAATTTCTGGTGGTAATAGTGGGGTCCACACAGCCAGGGCCAGGCCCGGGCCCTCAGAAGCCTTCCCTGGGGGGGACCCTTTTAGAGAAGTCACCCAGGTCCAGGCATGTGTGTCTCTAGTTGGAAAGGAGGGGCAGGCGAAAGCTGCTGGTGTTACAGGGGTCTCACCACACCTGAAAACAAAGTCTGGGTGAGTTGGGCGAGTACCCCAGCAGTTCCTACCGACCAGTGTCTCCTGTGGGGCCCGTAGTGCCAGCACCAGGGAGCAGCTGGGGAAGGGCTGTCCCCATAAGGTACGTTCCATTCGCCTGCCCAGAGTGTGCTCCCTGTGCATAGCTTAACCCAAGTCCCCAGTTTCATCCTCTTGCCAGCCCATCACCTTAAGCCCCTCTTAGATAGAAATTCTCCAACCCCAGCTCCCTCTGTCTCCCCTGCCCCACGCACCAGCTTGCCCGAGTGCAAGGCTTCTCCCAAGGACATCTGTGGGCAGGTGACGCAAATGCGTGTTTTCCAGCTTCCCTTCGAGAGTCAGCGTTTGTGGGGCAAAGGCCCACCGTGTGTACTTTTTGGTGAGGGGCGGAGTAGGGCTGGAGCATGACTTAGAGATGGGACAATTTAGGTTCGGACCCGGCTTTGGCATTTACTCATTGTCGAGCCTTGGCCGGTCACCGAGCGTCTCTGAACTTGCTTTCTTCGTCATCTGCGTCATCACTGTCATTATTTGGCCCAGGGAGTGCCCTCTTTGTGTTAGGCATTCTCTCTCTCTCTCTCTCTCTCATTTATTCATGACAGCAACCCAGCTAGGCAGGTGTTATTCCCCCCATCATACTGATGGAGGGAGTGAGGTTGCGCTAGATCACGCAGAAAATAGCAGTCAGGACTCAGTGTGAGATCTCAGATGTGAGCGGGATTGCAAAGTTCTTGCCCCGGGGGCCACGTGGACGCCCTAGAGCAGGTCTGGCCAGCATGGCAGTGTTCCCCGTGGCCCCGCCCGTAGAGGGTGGGACCGGCCCAAGGGGCTCTCGGAATAGGACTTCTCTGAGCACCCTCGTGCTGACCTGGTTTTCTGACCCCACAGGAGGAATGTCTGCGGGGGACAGTGCTGCCCGGGATGGACGACAGCAAACAGCACCAACTACTGTATCAAACGTGAGTGCCTCTGCCCCATCCACCCTTTTCTGCCCCTCTCCCTCGAGACTGGCCAGTTCCAGGGACTTCGGAACCTGGAGCAAAGGTGTCTTCCCTGTCTGCCTCTCCAGAATGGAGGCAATGGGTTGTGGAAGAGAGAAATTTAAAAGGCCTCCAGCTGAAAACGACTTTCAGACAAAATTCCCCACTCGTGTTTTCAAAGCTTCCTGCATTCTCGTCCTGCTGCCCCACGTGTTGGTGCCCCGCTTGCCCTGGCCATGGGGGCCCTTGGGCGCACACGCACCCCTGTGATCTGCAGCACGGACCTGACCCCGGAACCTCAATTCTAGGGGCAGCATTCATGTTGCGTGCTGTGGAAACGCCCCCCTGCCTTGGCTCCCGGCCCTGCCAATCCTGGCCTCCATCAGGCCTCCTGCCGGCACGAGGCTCTCAGAGGAGGCTCCGATCCCATGTCTGGAGCATTCTTCCTCCCTCCTGGCTGGCCCTGATGAGAGCAAAGGGAGAGTCGTCATCGTAGCTCTGTAGAAGGCAAGGCGCGAGGCAGGAAGAGCCTAGGCCTCCAAGCTCAAGCCTCCGCTCAGCGTACAGAGGCTGTGACAGCAAAAGCCGAGGCCTCCGCGGCCTCACTTTGTGCCAGGTACACTTTACAAGGCCTGAGGGGCAGGGACGACCACTATCCATTGGGTAAAGAAGGAGACTGAGGCACGGGTGGGTCACTTGTTCGAGGTCACATGGACTGGAAATGGCAGGATTTGAACTCAGGTAACCTGACTCCAGGGTCCCCCTTCTTAATCATTAGCCCCTGCGGCCAGATAGCTCATCTGACCTGCTCTTGCCGGGGCTCACTTTCTACACCTGTGAGCTGGGACGGCCGCCCCCGCTAGCTCACAGCTGACGTCGGCTCTGTGCCCACCGCTGTGCTGAGCTCCTCACATACGTTACCTTAATCGAGCCTCTCAATAACACTGTGGAGTGGGCATTTAGTGACCATTCCCGTGTACAGACGAGGAAGCAGAGTCTTGGGTTGACTGGGACCACGACCAAGGTAACGCTCCTCTGAGGCCTGGAGCCGGGGCTCGATCCAGGCAGTTTGACTTCGGAGCCCCACATTCTTCTCTGTGCGGGTTCGTTCCCTCCCAACCCCAGCTGAGAGTGGTGCTTTCTAGACTTTGGAGTCCTCACAGGTGAAATCAGGTATCGGATCTCTCTCCTTCACACCCTAGGCTCCTCTGGAGGCCTTGTCAGCTGCCCAGGCCTTTATGGCTGGCCCAGGAGCCCTGCCTGACTGCCCCCTGCCACTACCTTCTGCCAGGCCCTAAGTCTGGCTGCAAGGACTCAGTCTCGCCAGAGCCCCTTCCTGCCCAGCGACAAGCCCCAGGCCCCATTCAGTGTGAGGGCTTCGCGGCTAATGGCCTGGGTCTATGACAAAGCCTGCAGTGTTCGCAGCCCTGAGGCAGGCCCTCAGCTCTGATTCTGAGGCCTCCTGAGAAGCGGTGGGATGGGGGGACACGATGGGGATGCTTCTGTTTCTGTGGAGATGGAGAAGCTCGCTCACCCGGCTCTTGGTTCTGCTTCAAACCCGGGGCCCTGACCCTCTCCCTGCCTGATGGTGAGGCTCAGGCAGAATCCTGGGTCTCTCGAAGGGTCCCCAGGTAGAGAAACCAAAACCCCCAACTCAAAAACAAACAGCAAAGCAGATCTTTCCCCTGAAAATTCTTTCCTTTTCAGGGAGCCTGGATGAGTGGGGCTCTCTGAGGATAGGCCCTCTATGGCTGGTGGCAGGGATGGGGGAAGACACCCATCCTTCAAGGTTACAAAGTTGAAGACAGTGTGGCTCGGGTAGCTTGCTGAAGGTCACAGACTTGTCGGAGGAGGATCAGAGACTCAAAATCAGCAGCAATCCTGGGCAGAGAAGCCAGGGATGTGGGTAGCCAGGGGTTCGTGCTCAGCGGAAGCTCTGAGATTGGGTGCTGGAACCTGGGCACGGGTGTCTTTTTAAAGCACCCCAGGCAATTCTAGCTGGGCCTGAAGACCACTGTGCAGAGGGGTCAGTCATAAGAAGATCTGCCTTGGGGGCCCTAACTCAAATCTGGATGTTCCCCATGAATCCTCTAGGATCTTATTTAAAGTGCAGAGTCTGGGGTGCCTGGGTGGCTCCGTCGGTGAAGCGTCTGCCTTCAGCTCAGGTCATGATCCCAGGGTCCTGGGATTGAGTCCCGCATCAGGCTCTTTGCTGGGGTGGGGAGGGGAGGCTGCTTCTCCCTCTGCCTGCTGCTCCCCTGCTTGTGTGCTCGCTCTCTCTCTCTCTCTCTGACAAATAAACAAATCAAATCTTTAACAAATTAGAAAAAAAATAAAGTGCAGATTCTGCTTCAGCAGGTCTGGGGCTCCCTGGAGAGTCTGAGTTTCTAACAAGTTCCCAGGGGCTGCTGCCGCTGCCGCTGGTGGGTCAAGGACAACCCTTTGAGAAGCAGAGCCTTGGGGCACTCTGGAGGACCTGGGAGGGATTTGGGGTGGGAGATGGGGAGCAGGGTTGGTAGGTTCTAGTGAGCTTGGCAGAGAGGGCAGCTGAGATAGGAGCTGAAGCCAGAGCTGGGCGGATTCGGAGGGGGCGGGTCCCTCCCCAGCTGCCTGAGGGCTCTGGGCCTGGGCCCCACTCCTGCCCGCCAGTGCAGGAGGTTCTCGGTTTCCTAACTTGTTCATGACTTTCCTGTGGTAGTGTCTGCCAGAGTGGAGTTTTGATACTGGAAATTCAAGGTTGGGTGAGTCTGCACATTGTCAGAAGCAACGTGTGTGTGTGTACCCTTGGGTCCCAGCCGGGGGCTGCTGGAGCGTGCTGCCAATCCTCCGGTCTGGGGGTCCTCAGCCTCTCTATTTCTCTCCCAGTCCTCTCGCCCTGCTATTCCCCCAGTCATCCCCCCTGACCCTGGCATGCAGCCTGGCAGCCCTCCTGGAGGAGTTGCCAGTGGGCATCACTTTCCCACTTGAAGTTGGCTTGCCCGCGGAAGGGCTGTGTGCTCATTAGCTGGGCCCTCTGCTGTTTGCTTGTTGCTATTTTGCTGCTAAAGAGCCTAACGAGAACCACGTGGGCGGTGGGGTGTTGGCTCTGTAGAATGTGGGGCTTTTGGCTCCACACCCGTCAGCTGGCTCTCCTGCTTCCCCCCGTGGTTAGCATCTTCCTCTCCCCTCCCCACAGCTGCCCTCCCAGCTGGAGCCAAGAGTGCCAAGGCTAGGGAAGGCTCGGGGCTCTTTCCCAGCACTTTTACACGTGTGGGGTGCCTCCTTGGCCAGCAGGAGAGGGGGGCTGACGAGGAGGGCTGTGTGACCTACCCCCACTGCCAAGAATGAAGTCTCATCCCAGAATTGTGAGGAGACTCAGTCTGTCCCCAGGTCTCTGCCAGAAATCTGTGGATCTGACCCACTACTCATATAGTGTGCCCCCTGGGGCCCGCGGCCCCCTCTTACCTCCTCTCACAGAGTCCTTGGTTGCTGTGACCTATCGGTCCATCTGCCTGGCAGTCCCCTTCCTTCGTCCCTGTCTGGTCCCTGGACCTCGGGGAACCACTGCCTCTGTGGACCGCCATTGTTGGAACCCCAGCTCCTCACTCCACCTCGGCGAGGTCAGAAGTGGGGCTGTCATCTCTTCCTGTGGTCGTGGCATCTGCCTTCCCTTCTGTGGCCTTGCCAGCTCTGCCACGGGGTTTATGTGTTTATGGATTTGTGGAGGCCGCTGCCGGGGGCCTGCCTGAAGTCCTTCCTGAGGGGGAGCTCTGGAGAGTGTGGGCTGACTGGATCCTGTTTATAGTTAGGGCTTTTGGGAGCCTGTCCAGCCTTCCCAGCCTGGCTCGCCCCCATGGCCACCCCAACACACACACACACACACACACACACACACACACACACGCTTCGGGAGCTTCTGAAGGCTCGCACTGGGGAAGAAGATTTGAAGAATTCTTTGATTGCTCATCTTTTCTCGGCCTAGATGCACAGAAGCTATTCTGGGCAAGGCAGAGGGAATCCCGCAGCTGCTGTGGTGGGGGGAAGGAAGAAGGGGAGGCGGGAGGAGGGGAGTTACCCCACCATCACCAAGTGGCAAGGCTCGAGGTTAAGAGTATGTGCTTTGGATTCTGGTGCCAAGTCCAAGGAGTTGTGGATCTGAATCCCAGCTCCATGTCTTCAAGCAAGTGACTGGCTTTCTTCTAGAGCCTCATCCAGAAAATGGGTATAACCATCTATACAGTGTTGTTTTTGAGGATTAATAATAACACTGTAGCTATTACTATGGGTTGGGTCCTATTCAAAGGACTTGATATTACTAATTTTTAATCCTCACAATCCTCTAAACTACATTTGATCTTTCTCCCCCATTTACGAATGAGGTTTGTCCAAGTCACGCCTCCAGGAAGTCAGCAGAGCCTGGATGTGAATCCAGGGAGCCTGGCTCTGGAGTCCCGGGCTCACACTCCCGATTAATGGGCAAGTCTGTGTAGAGAGCCTGGCACTTGGTAAGTTTAGCTGTCATCTTCATCCACGTCCAGGAGATGGTCCTGACTACCTGGGTTTAAATGCAAGCTCCACCACTTAGCTATATGGCCCTGGGCAAGATGCTTACGCTCTCTGTGCCTCAGTTTCCTCACCTGTAAAATGCGCCTGGTGTTAGTCTCTACCTCACAGAGTTGTAAGAGACAAATGAGATGACTCAGGTTAGATGTTTAGTTCAAGGTCTGGCATGATGTCTGTGCTCCGTACGAGTTTGGTCTTGATGCTGCGGGAAGGGGCTATGTTACATGGCCCTGGGCACGCAGCAGTGGCAGGTGCTCATTGGACACAAGGGAAACAGTAAGCATGTACTCAATAATGCAGGGCCTATCCCAGGACTATGCCGAGAGGTCCCACTTTGCCGCCTTACTTCTATCAGCCCTCCAGAAAACTCAGGAGATCCTGGAGTGGGCCTTGTTACCTGTTCCTGCCTCCTTGGTCAAGAGCCTCTGTGTGCATGGTGGCTCTTGTTCTGGTCCACATCTCAGTGCCATGAGGACCCCCTTCCCCCTAATGTGGCCCCACCCATCCCATCTCTGTAATGACTCCAGCTCACTGGGCAAAACTATGGCCAGGGGGGTAAGAGCCCCAACTTTGAAGCCAGACCCCTTGTGTTCAAGCCCTCTTTCTATCACTTAATAGTATGGTGATCTCAGGCAAGCTGCTTGGCTGCTCTCAGCCTTGGTACCTCTATATGCTGAATGGGGATAAGAATTAGCACCCATCGTTGTTATAAGAAGAGAAGCCATACATGTAAAGAAGTTAGCCCAGGGCCTCACAGTGGTAAATGCCGAGCAAATGTTAGGGATCCCACAGCAGGGGTGGGATCTTCACCGACTGGTCAGGAACGGCCAGGAGCCAGAGTCTGGAGCCTCCGTGCTGCTTGTCTCCGGAAGAGCCATCCCATGAGACTCCATAGTCGGCAGGCAGTGGAGGAGAACAAGGTGAGAGGCCGCTAAGGGGGCCAATCACGTGACCTCTCTGCAGACCCCCCCCCCAACACGACGGGTATAGTCCTAGCAAGAGACCATCATCTCTCTCCCCACCACGGCAGGTAGCTGTGACTCTCCTGGCCAGCAGGCACATGCCCCCAAGGCTCTTTGCTCAAAGAAGCATTTAGGAGATGGTCTTATCCAGGGATCCTGAAGCCAGGTGCTGTGTCCTGTGGACACCAGGGGAGTGTCCTACTTGGCAAATGTTTCGTAAAGGACTGAGAAGGTACAAGATCATGTGGGTGGCCTGGTAGTTTCCTTCCTCCATCCCCAGCCTCCTCTTCTTGCCTCCTTAGCTGATATCTCCCTTTCAACCCAACATCTTCATGTTGGGCTTCTCCAAGACTCTGCAGATCTCCCAAATCTCCCACACGAAGAGGGGGGCCATGGGAGCCAAGCCAAGCGTTAATTGTCTCTTATTATCGAGCACTAGTAGGCACCATCCACAACAGCAGTTGTAGCCATGCTCTGTGCCAGGGACCGCACGAAGCATTTCAACCTCCTTCACCCCGTGACGGGTCATCGTGTGATTCTCTGCCGTGCCCCGCTTCCATGTCCCTGGCTGCTGCTGGTCCTCTACCCAACGACTAAACATTAGGTTTCCCACGACTGTGTCCTGGGTCCTCTTCTTTTTCACCGCACCGCTTCTGAGATGATCTGATGTATTCCCATGGATGGAAGCCTTCTCTCTGAGCTGACGACTCCCAGATTTATATATATCTTCAGCCAGAACTCTCCTCTGACCTCCAGCCTCCTTCATCAGGTGCCTACTCTGCATCTATCTGCTCTCAATACTCCCCAGACACCCCTGGCCCCAACTTGTCCAAAACAAGCTCATGGTTTCCTTCCCTCTGCACCAGCTCCCCTGCCTGGGTGTTGCCCGACCTGTTAAAAAGGCATCCCCATCTATGAGAATGCTCTGCTGGCCTCAGACGCCCAGGGGCCATCCAGGACACCTTCCTCGCCAGGCTCTTTCTCTTCATTTTACTTCCTAAGTCTCCTAGGAGCATGTCTGCTGCTCCCTGCTTCCCCGGCTGCCTCTTCCGTTGAAGGCACCAGCGTGGGCGCCTGGGTGATGGCCACGACCGGCTGCCTGCTCTCCCCACTCTCTGGTTCTCTCTCTCTATGCATCATATCGTGACCCATCTCTGTTCCCTCCTTCCCGCTGCCGGGCAGGCACCCAGCCTCATCTCCCAGAACCTCCTCGCCCACCCAATGCAGCCTGGGTTCCTTGAATACACTTCCCCTGGGTGCTGGGGCAGACTGCTGTTTGCTTTCCCTCCTGTCTTTATGAGGCTGGCTCCCTGTCCTCTTTCCCATTCTCTTTCAATTTCCCCTCCTCAGAGGAGCTCCCCTGACCACTTTTTCGGGGCCTCCCCACACCAGACTTGTTATTCTGGATCCTGACCCCCAGATCTTTCTTCCTCCGTAACCCATACCTCCGTTTCGGTTCTTCTTACTCATTTGCTTGTTTTGTGACCATCTCTCTAAGTTGGAAGCTCTATGAAGAAAAGGACAATGTCTGACTTGCCTTCCATCCTGGGTCAAGAGGAAATGTTGAATGCGTGAGCATGTTCTAGATGACACTGAGGCTCACGGAGGTGAAAGGACTTGCCCACAGTCGCACAGAATTTAAACAGAGGTCTCTTGGAGCGCAAGGTTGTTCTCTCCTCCGTGCTTTTGTCCCGGCCTTGGTTGAGTTGTGAGCAGGAGTGATGTCTTCCCTCCCTCCTGATCTTCCCAGGCCCCAGGCAGGGATCTGGTACTGCCACAGAAGGGCTTGGTGGCTCCAAGTCAGCCACAGAACTGTCTTCCTTGCCCTAGAACTGCCCGCCTAGAAAAGGCTGGTTCCTGGGCTCCTCCCTGATGGAGGCGGCCCTGGGACCCCATCCCATCTTTCTCTAGTCTCCAGAGGCCCCCCTGCCTCTGACACCTCCAAAGCCTTACCTCTTCCCAGACAAGCGCACTCCCCCCCACCCCCGGCCCCGGGGCTGTGTGGATAGCCGGGTAACTCTTCTGCTTTCAGGCAGGAGCTGGAGAAAAATCTGGGCCTCAGCCCTGGGCCAGGAGCCCTGCCCAGTGGTCTCTCCCCCCATGCCTGCCAGAGCCGGTGGGAATTGGGACTGCTCTCTGCCCTTGGCCTCCTGCCCCCGACTGGCCCAGCATTGTGGCATTTGTTAACACAATTAGCAGGACGGTCCATGCTGAGGGGCTGGGGGCCAAGGGCTGACTCACACCCCCCTTCCTCCCCTCTGGCCGCCAAACGGTAGAGGCCCGCTTGGCCTGCCAGACGGCGTCTGCAGAAAGCACACGAGGGGCCAAGAAACGGCATCTTTCTCTCATTAGAGGCTTTTATGTGAACACAACTGCTATTTTGGAGCCGGGTGCTTGGCTGGCCCCTAAGCCCTGGTGCCGTTTCCAGCCGTCCCGAGCTACAGCCTCAGCACAGCTGTGGCGGGAGCAGGGCGAGTGCTTGAGGACCTGGCTTCTCCCACAGCCTGGGGGCTCAGGGCCGATCTCGGGGCCTGGAGACACGGCCCCTGGGCAAAGCCCATGTATGGAGAGGACGGGTCAGGGTGGATTCCGAAGACACATGTGTGGGGACCAGACAGGGATTTCCTTGGCCTCCGGGATCTCTGACATCAGGTCCCTTTCTGCAGAAACCAAAGGTCAAGGCGAAACTGCTGAAGGCCTAAGTGGACGCCCCACCCCTGTGAGAGTTTCAGGGCTAACCAAAACCTCTGGGGGGAGGCCTAAGGTGGGGTGCCGAAGGCAGGGCTGAGAGAAATACTGAGGGTGAATAGGAGACTGTCCTGTCTGCAAAGGCCTCTGGGTGTGGGAGAGGACAGTCCCCATCCCGAGGGAGGGATCGCTGACTCGGTGGGTAGGGTCTTTGTGTCCCACTGACACAGATTTTAGGAAAGATGGAGATTTCATCTAGGGAGCAGCTGAGCTTCCGGTGTGGGGGTGCTGGGCCCAGAGTCTGATCTGGAGCTAAGGTTCATCTCCCAGATAAGAGGGGAAGGTGCTGGAGGTCTTAGAGGAGGCAGAGGGTTAAGAGACCCATCTTGAAGTCAGTGCCTCATCTAATCGGTCACAGGTGAGGGAGAAGGTGCCTCTGGGCAATGGGGTGGAGAGGGAACTGGCGGTATCCAGAGCCTGAAAAACAGCCCTGCCCCCCCGCACAATAGGGTTGGGTCCATCCCTTTAACCAGGACCTGTACTGACATTGCCTTGCCCTGGGAAAAGTGTGGTGAAAGGGATGTCCAGAGGCCAGCTCGCCTCTGCTGCTGGGAGATGGGAGATAGGTGGTGGTTTTTCTTAAAGCTTTGCAGGGCTGTCCAATAGAACTTTCTGTGCTGATGGAAACATTCCTTAGCTTGCTGTTCAGCATGGTAGCCATGAGCCCCATGTGGCTAATGTGGCTGAGGAACTGAATTGTACATTTTATTTGATTTTAATCAGTTACGTTTTATTTTTTTAAGATTGTTTTATTTACTGGACAGAGAGAGACACAGCGAGAGAGGGAACACAAGCAGGGGGAGTGGGAGAGGGAGAAGCAGACTCCCCACTGAGCAGGGAGCCTGACGTGGGGCTCGATCCCAGGACCCTAGGATCATGACCCGAGCCGAAGTCAGATGCCTAACGACTGAGCCACCCAGGAGCCCCCAGTTTCATTTTAAATAGACTCCTACAGCTTGTGGCGACAGCATGAGACTGGAGTGTATCACTAGCATTCCCTTTTATAACGTTTACAGACATGACTTCTACAAAATGTCCTAAAATAAGACAATTAAGCACAAAGCATTTGTCCCTATTATGGACAAAGGACAGTTAAGATCTAAACCCCCAGATGTCAGCAAAAAGAAACCATCAGCACGTTGACATTAACCTAATAGGTAGACAGATACATGACCCAAGTCCAGATTGGCATGACTCGGCACATCCTGATTGCTTAAGAAAGTTCCACAGAAGAGCTTATAAAAACCCCTAAACTTAGAAACTCTGGGGGCAACCCTCTCAGGCCCCCTCCCTCTCTGGCAGCTTTCTACTCTTGCTCAATAAATGTTGCTTTGCTCCCCACCAAAAAAACAAACAACAAACAACAAAAAACAAAACTGTAGTGCATCGAAGAGTCTTGGAGAACACAATGTCCTTCCATAGCCACAATCTCTCTTGCGTCTCACATAACTCTTTAAGGCAGGAATGTTCAACCCCATTTTATGGATGAGATCATGGAGGCAGTGGTTCAAGGTCACATGGTAGGGATGTGCCTGAGCTGGGGTCAAACCAGATCCTTCTGACTCCCAGCGTCATGTTCTTTCTGCTACCAAGTAGCTGATCGCAGAGGCTCTAAGCGGGTGGTGGGAGCAGGCTACACGGTGAGAGCTATTTCCAGAATCCCTCTGGGGCCTGCCCCTTCTGAGTTTGGTCTCCTCCCAGAGGCAGGGGTCTGTGTGGAAAATCTGAGTAAATCTCTGCTGGACTGTTTTGGAGCCGAGTGAAGGTAGAAGGGGCACAGCCAGAAGGTGGGGTGGGGGGTGGTGGGAGGGAACGATGCCTTCTATTTCTTACTTTCAAAGCAATTTCGGGAGTTTTCTTTTTATTCCCCTCTCTTTTGGCATCCCACTAACTGCCCAGAGCTGAACTCCCAAGGCTGAAACTTTCCACATGTCCAATCCTCAGTGAGGAGGAGAGTGTGGAAAAGCCAGGGTTCAGGAGGAGCCCAGCTTATGAATGGCTAAGAGCTGGCATTGGTGAGTGAGCACAGGGAGGCCAGTACAGACTTGCTTGCTGGTTGTCTGAGGATGGCAGCCTCTAGTTGGCGGGGGGCCGTGGGGGGGCGGTGGGGGGTGGTGTGCCCTCGATGGCTAAGCATGGATGTCAGGGCATCCTGCTCCACAACCCCTTACCAATACTCAGTCAATGAATACTCACTAAAGCCACATACCCCATCCTGGGTTTGATTTCTCAAGTATATGGCATGATCTCTGCTCTCACGGGAAAATGGGAGAGATGGGGTTCGGAGAGCAAAAGATGGAGACTTCCCTGCTGGCTGTGGCTGGGAGTTTTTTCTCTTAAAATTCTCATAGCTGCCTCTCCTGGGGGCCTCAGCATTTCCCCTTTTGCTTTATGCAGTGGTCCCTGCCATCGGCCACTCTGACATGGATGGTTTCCTTTCTGATACTTCAGCTCTGAAATTTGCACTCATTTGACAGGAAGGTTTTACTTCAGTCCCCTTTCAACAAGAGACCCCATGACCACTAGGGCCGAAGGGTCCCAGACTTTTGGATTGCCTGCTCCCGTAAAATACCCCCAGACACCACAGCTACCAAACTACGGTCAGCAGCTTTTCATTCTGCCAAGTGAGGATGTTAGAAATACAAACTACCATTTGCCATCTCTTTTAATTTAAAAAAGAATACCAAAAAAGGTTAGAAAAGACACACGATGTCAAAGCAAAAGGCTACTTTTTTTAAAATGGGAAAAAAGAGCATCACACAAAAAGTCAGGAAACGTTTTATACTCTTTATGGCAGACCAGTAAGAAGTGTTGTAAAATGGGCCCTTGGACAGACAGACACCAGGAACCGCCACTTTGAGCCATCTGGGGGTGATAAATGGTTGACCCAGAAAGGTTATCTTCCCAAGTGGGTTTTGTCCATCAACGTATTGGACTGGCTTGGAAGCCTTTTAGAGCTTTTCTTGACCATGGTATTACCTATGTATATAAATTCTATTTTTATGATTTCCCCCAACGCCCGTTTTCCACGAGCTGCTCTTTGCACCCACCGGTTTGCCAAGCCTGGTCAGAGAGACGAGCAGTCATGCTGGGTCCATGGGAAACCACTCAGGCCTTCCCTTTTTACTTCCTCCCAAAACTAAAGCAGGACCAAGAACTGCCCTGGGCAAACCTGCTTCCCCAGTGTTCACTGGCCTTGGCTCGGCTATTGGGCTGGTCTCTGGCGGTGGTGGGGCCTGGTGAGTGGTCAGGGGGGCCAAGTCCGCTTGCGCAGAGGGAGCGGCAGCTGGGCCATAGGCCCAAATCCTGCCATGGTGACACTTGGTATTTGGGGAAGCGTTCGAGTTTATAATTCTCTGACCTGCTCTGTTTGTCTAGAGACCTGAGGCCTGCTGGAAAGTCATGCCAAGGCCCTGAGGAAAGTGCTCTGGCATGAGGCTCTAGCTCATCTTTAGGAATCCTGAAGTGAGCCCCAGTATTTCCCCTGCTTTCCCCTGAGTAGGCAGATTGCCCTTGATTGACATGATGCCCAATCAACTCATGCTTTGTGTCTCTGATCAGCATCACCTCCTCTAGGAAGCCTTCCGTGACTGTCCCTTCTTCCATGTGAGACAGTATACTTCTTTTTTTTTTTTTTAAGATTTCATTTATTAGAGAGAGAGAAAGTGAGAGAGCATGAGTAGGGAAAGGGGCAGAGGGAGAATCAGACCCCCCCACTGAGCAGGGAGCCCAACTCCAGGCTTGTACCCAGGACCCTGGGACCATGACCTGAGTGGAAGGCAGGCCCTTAATTGACTGAGACACCCAGGCACCTGGCCTTTTTTTTTTTTTTTAAAGATTTCATTTATTCATTTGAGAGAGAGAGAGCATGAGCAGGGGAGAGAGGCAGAGGGGAAAGCAGACCCTCTGGTGAGCAGGGAGCCCGATGTAGGGCTCGATCCCAGGACCCTGGGATCACGACCTGAGCTGCAGGCAGACGCTTAACCATCTGAGCCACCCAGGGGCCCCGACAGTACACTTTTTTCTTTTTTTAAAGATTTTATTTATCCATTTGACAGAGATCACAAGTAGGCAGGGAGGCAGGAAGAGAGAGAGGAGGAAGCAGGCCTCCTGCTGAGCAGAGAGCCTGATGTGGGACTCGATCCCAAGACCCTGAGATCATGACCTGAGCTGAAGGCAGAGGCTTTAACCCACTGAGCCATCCAGGCGCCCCCGGACAGTACACTTCTTAAGAGAGGGGCCCTCTCGGGGCACCTGGATGATTCAGTTGGTTTGGCGACCTGCTCTTGATTTTGGGTTTAAGTCATGATCTAAAAATTATGATATCCAGCCCTAAGTTGGGCTCCATGCTCAGCATGGAATTTGCTTGGGAATCTCCTTCCCCTCTTACTCTGCCCCCACTCACATCTGCTCTCACTCTCTTTCTCTAAAATAAATAAAATCTTAAAAAAAAAAAAAAAGAGAGAGGGGCCCTTTCTCCCACAGGCCTCACACCTAGTGAGTGCTCTATGAATGTCCACTGAATGAGTGCATGAGCTGGTAAACATGTTCCATCACCATCTAAGATTTCCGGTGTGGTCTTCAGAGAGGGATGGGGTCCTGAAGTCTATCCCACCTGCAAAGGGCCAGGCATTTGGTGGCCGACTGGAAGCCAACAGATCCCTTTGTTTCATCATTGGCTCTGGGTCAAGGTTCAGAAATTGTAGGGAGGAAGGACCATACCAGCCCTGCTGGGAGGCTGTGGGCAGGAAAGAACTTGGCCTTTGCAGTCAAACACATCTCAGGCAAGCTTTTAGCCTCTCCAAGCTTGAGGCATTATTTATAGAATGAGATCCCAACACCAGCCACAAAAGATTGTCGTTAGGTTTAAATGAGATAGTACATGTGAAGTACACTGCCTGCAAAGCGTAAGCACTCTGTAGAGAGTGGCTACCCTGATGAAAATAAGGGTCCTGGTGTCATGGTCATGTGTCCCCTGGGAGCTAAGGATGCACAGAGGTGTAAGGGGCAGTCACCGGGCTTGATCACAGTAGCTGGGGAATTGAGCCTTGTATGTGCAGAACCCATCATGCTGACTGCAGCCCTCGGGGTGTGCCTGATGCGGGGTGTGCAGAGGGAGCGCAGGTCCTCTCTGCTCAGAGGAGGGCGCACTGGCTGGAGGCGGTCATCAGGGATGGGGAGGAGGCCTTGAAGGAACAGTAGGACTTAGGTAAGTGGACAGGAATGGGAAAAAGTCCCAGGGAAGGGAAACAGTGCCCACAAAGGCAGAGAGAAGAGAGACCGTACCCACAGGCCAGTCTGGCTAGAGGGTTTATTGTTAGAGGGAGATCAGACCGGGGAGGGTGTTCAGTGCTAGTCTATGGACTTGAGGCCCCTGGGAGCCAGTGAGCGTCTCCGAGGGGGAGGTGGCATGGGCCAAGAGGGATTTTGGAGAGATTCCTTCAGACCGGGTATGGTGTGGACTCCAGGCCTGATGTCAGAGAGGAGAGCACAGCTCAGGCAATGCCAGGCTCAGGGGATCACATGGGATTTGACAAATGCACTTACAATAACGGAGGCCCCCGAGGGTCTGCATCACCTGCCTCTGTTTTCCTGAACTTGCCTGCTCCCCACTCTCAGCAGACGCCAGCCTCCCTGGACCTCTGGCACCTCCTCGAACCTACTACGTGCCCTCCATCCCCCTGAGCTTTGCAGTTGCTTATATCTCTGCCTGGAAGGCTCTGCCCAGACTTTCACGCACCCACCTCCTCTGTACCAGTTAGACCCTGCTCTTCAGAGAAGGCTGTCCTGTCCTCCCCATCTAACATCATCAGGCATGGGGCCACTGCATCACCGTGTCTGTCTCCATAGCCTGAGATACTGCCCCAAAGCAACCTCATGCTCTTTTCTGATTTCCCGTTGGTCTCCCCTACTGGACGGCAAGCTCCATGAGGGCAAGACTTCGTGCCCAGAGCCTAGTACACAGTAGGGGCTCAGCAAGTATTCGTTGAATGAATGAGTGACAGATGTAGGGGACCTCAGGTTTAGAGGGTCCAGCATGAGCCTGACCATGCTCTCCTGGGTTCCTCCTTGCCCCAGAGGTGGTCCTGGGAGGGGTGGGACAAGGCCCTGCACCCGTGTGTTTCTCTGCATGGGGCTCTCTCTCCCGAGGCTGCTGGTCACTGGAGGGGGCCTGGATTTTGCAAGGTGAGGAAGGGCAGTGAAAAGGTGTGGCTACTACACAGCACCAGTTTGGAGGGAGGCGCCCAGTGCCGGCCCCAGTCTGCCCCCAGGCTGATCCCAGCGCCTGGGAGGCAGAGTTCCTCCTGCTCCTGGTCCGGGGTTCCACCACTTGCTCAGGAAGGTGGGAGCTTGAGAGCAGATGCTCTCCAGAGAGGAAGAAGAGGAGAGACTGTCAGTGCTGAAGATGACTTTTGAGAGACCCTTAAGATACCCCAGCCTCCCCAGCCTGCTCCTCAAGTGATTCATGAGAAAATCGGAGCTCAGTGAGATCCAGATCACGCAGCTCAGGGAAGACAGAAAAACCTCAGCTGCTCAGCTTCCCCACCGCCCCTGCCCCAGCCCAACTCTCAGGCCAGTGTTGAGCCCTTTCCCATTAAAAAAAACTCATTCATTCATTCCTCATTCATTCATTCATTCTTTATTGACAATCTACTCTGCGTGAGTCTCTATTCCAAGTTCTGGGGTGACAGGAAGAAAACAAACCGCCTGCCCTCTGGAACTTTCCATCTGAGAGGAGAGAGGCTGACAACTAAAAGTGAGCACAAGCATGCCAACTCAGGTGTCCTGCCGGGAGTGCTCCACACCTTTGGTCCCTCAATCCTTGATGGGCTGTTCGGAGATGACAGGGTAGCCCCACCCTGGGGATTTGCAGTGGGGAGGGGCGGCAGATGACCCAGGGAGCTTTCTGAGGCCAGAGTGGGGTTTCCTGTCGGAGTGGGGGAGGAGGTGGCCCTCCTGACAGGACAGCGTCAGGCCCCCCCACCGCGGCCCCGGCCCTCATCCCTCTCCCTGTCTCCCCAGCTGTGTGCCAGCCGCCTTGCCAGAACCGGGGATCCTGCAGCCGGCCCCAGCTCTGCGTGTGCCGCTCTGGCTTCCGCGGAGCCCACTGCGAGGAGGTCATTCCTGAGGAGGAATTTGACCCCCAGAACTCAAGGCCAGCACCCCGACACTCAGCCGAGGGGTCCCCCAACCTGCGCAGGAGCAGCACAGCCAGAGAAAGCACCACGACCCCCAGAGCGCGGTCATTGGCGTCCCAGCTGCCGCTGGCCAGGTAAGTCCCCTCCTCAGTGAGACCTCGGGTCTAAAGGCACAGTCCCCCCAGAGCAGGGCTTCTTCCTTAGGACCCTTTGGGTAAAGACCTTGGTGGCAAAGACCAGAATTATCCTTCCTCCTCTCTGCTCTCCTTCCCTTTCCCTGCCCCGAACAGAGGTGCAGTGAGCAGAGAGGTGAGTGTTGGGGTTGGCACAGGTTTGCCAGGCTGGGGTGGAGTCTCTACCCTCCAGGTCCTGGGAGAAAGCTGATGGCATAAAGCCCACATGCTCTTGTTTCGAATCCTGTTGTGGCCACTTCCTGGCTGGGTGGCCTTGGGCAAGTTATTGCCCTCTCTGATCCCTCACAGCAAGGTGGGGACAATGATGATCCCCACAAGCATGGAACTGTTGTAAGGATTAAGTCAATTAATATAAAGAAAGTGCTTAGAACGGGGACAGGCACATGGTAAACTCCTTCTAAATGTTTTCCTCGTTCCCCTCTTCCTCAGCCTGTGGTCCATGCAGGAAGGCCCCCTCTGCCCAAAGAAGCCCTTTGCTTCACTCGCTGCCCAGCAGTAACTTCTCTCCTTGAAGGGAACAGCAGGAGCGTGTGGGGGGAGGGTGTAGAATAAAATGTGGGCAAGGGAAGCATTCGTGGGCCGGATTCCCTGGCCTGCTTGCCAGCCAACCTGGCTAGACTTTTTCTCGCTCTGGACAGGAAATCTGAACTTTGTAAACTGGTCCATTTCTAGAGGCTGTGTTTTCCTTTTGGTTTTTCAGGCGAGTTTTTCCATTCGCTTCCTACTTAAGATGTTCTTTCTGAAATGTTGCAACCTTGTCTTGCTGAACTAAGGGGAAAAAGGACTTGTTCTCTGGGAGGCCAGGAGAACCAGGGAGAGGAGGCTGGCCTCAAGGTCAGGGCCCCAGTGGGAACGCCCAGGAGAGAAGGGAAAGGAGCTTGAGATTATCCTGCAGCTCCAAAGCAGGGAGTGACGTGGGTCCCAGTAAGGTGGGGTCCCAGAGCCTCAAGCACCCAAGCAGCTAGTTCGCAAGGGTAGCCAGAAGCACAAAGAACAGAAGGATGAACACTGGTTGAGGTCTAGGGAGATCCAGATCAAAACCAGAAGAGCCAAACCCTTCTGCTAAGACCTTGGAATGCTGGGGCAGAGCAGGGGGTGGATCCAAGGGCCAGATAGACAACACAGGGCCGGGGTGGATGGTCTGGGATTGGCTGTGAGCAGATGGGCAGGGCCTGAGCCCTGTGATGATTGGTCCCAGCTGTTGGTCCAAGGTGGGTGGGCGTGGTGTGAAGGCACCTGGAAGAACACCAGAGGTACCAGCTCCGGGATCAGCCCTGGGCAGGATGGGAGCACAGTCCTTCCAGCCTGGCATTCCCATGTAAGCTCTCTTCTGGCTTGTAGGATTCATTCCTTTTATAATGCATGGAACTCCTGTGTGTGCACACAAGTGAATACGGGGGATGGTTGCCTGGCAGGTCATTCTGTCCCTTGCACCCCTGAGTCAGAACTGTTTAGTATCCCCTAGCCCACCTGCCCAGCCCATCCCACTCCTACTCTTCAAAGCCCAGTGCCATTTTCTCCAAAAAGCCCCGCTGATCACTTGTGCCCAGCTCTCTGACCCCCTGCAGCGCATACCCTGTGCCCTGCGTCTGTAATCAGACAGTGTGGCCCCGGCCTTGGAAGGCGGAGACCCCGCTTCTTGCTCTTTGGATCTCCCCAAAGCTCCTCCCACAGGCTTAGCTTATGCAGATGGCTCCGTCTGCATTTGCCTCACTGGGTCCAAACTGAAGAGTAACCGAAGACGGGGCCTGCCCACCACGGAACCCTTGGTGAGCCCTCACCCTGTACCTGGAACAAAGGGCACCAGCCCCTTGCTTTTCTGAGTGCAGGAAGACGGGGGCTCTGTGCTTCCTCTGGCAGAGCACCCCCCACTCTCGCTTTGGGTGGTCTGTTTGTGGCCACGGTGTAGCATGAGTTCCTGGAGAGTAGGGACTGCACAGGCGGCCTTGGTACCTGACACCAGGCATGGCTCACTGCAGGTGCTCAGTTTACGGAAGCCAAGTGAATGAATGGATGAGGTCCCATGTTGGGGCGAGGAGGAGGCCAAGGGCAAGAGGAGCCACGTGAGCCCTCCAATCCCGGGCAAAGGATTCACATGCCTGCAGGAGGCAGCGGAGCGCGAGGGCCCACAGGGAGGTCGGTGGCCCCCAGCAGGGACATCCTCTTCCAGCCTCATAGGCTCCCTGGCCAGGCACTACTGTGACTCAGGAATGTACCGCTGCCTCCAGGCCAGTCCAGTGTGTCTCTGCCCTGGGACCTCAGTGCCATGAAATCTGGGAAAGTCCGAGTGGCCCACTGTCGGCCCAGCTGTGTTTTGCTTTGAGAGGCCAAATCCCGCTTGCCTGGTAGTGTCAGACATTTCCTGTGAGCTTGGCTGGGTTCCCCAAGCAGCCGTTGGCCTCTTTCCCGATGGCAGCTCGTACAGGCCCTTGGTGTCCAGATAGAGGGAGTGACATGAAGCAGGGGGCATTCTAGAAGCTGGAGGGGGGGGGACACCAAAATATTTAGGGAGGGGAGACACTGTAAGGATTGGTGATGGCCAGAGACCCCCTTCAGGAGAGCACAGAACAGAGGCCAAGAGACTTTTGTTCCAGAAGGAAGTCGAAAGGGAGGGGCCAGGAGAGTGTTAGTTAGCCACAGCAGCACACCCTGAGGTGAGGCAGACAAGGGTTGACATTGTCCAGCTGTGGCCTGGGCTGTCAGCAGGAGGGGCCTGACACTCCTTCTGAGACCCAGGTCCAGACTTCTTCTCCAAGGCTGGCCAGAGGACCTGTCCCACCTGGGGAGCCAGAGCCAGGCAGCTGGGGACAGGCTTTAAGAGGTTGAGGGTGGGGTGGTTACAATGGGGGTGGCCAGCGGTGGAAACCTGCTTTACCTCAGGGCTTCTCAAACTACCCCGGGCATGAGCATTGCCTGGGAACTTGCTGCTGATTCTGCAGGGGGGTTGGGGAGACAGCAGCTCTATCGTGGTCTCGGGGTTGAGACCGCAGGTTCGCGGACCACACCTTGAGGAGTGAGGGTCTGGCCTGGGCTTTGGATTCAGATCATCCTGGGGGTCCGATTCTGGATTTACTGCTCACCAACTATGTGACACTAGGCATGTTTCCAAACCTCTCTGAGTCAATCGTCCCCACCTGATAGGAGTGCAGAAGGGATGACATGAGACCATGTGAGTAGAGCACACAATACAGTGCCTGACAGGGGTTAATCCTCAATATATTTTGGCCATCAGCAGGCTGGTGTTTCTTGCTAGAGGGTCTTGGGTGGCAAAGAGCAGACAAAACCCAGGGTGGCTGCATGTGTGTGTGAACCCGCTCTGGGGAGCCGTGACTAGCAGATGCCCCCGCGGCTCCAGTAGTGGGCTTGGCTGGCCGGCTCCTTCCGCTGGGACAATTTCTACTATCCCTATGGGAGAGGGGACCGAGGGGAGGTGTCACAGCAGTTCTCCGCTTCTCGCTATCTGTCCCTGGAAGGCTGTTCCTAGTGTCTAGAAGCCACCTCTACTCTTTGGCTTGTGGCCCTTCCTGTCTTCCAGGCCAGCAATGGCACGTGAACTCTTCATGTGTTCAACCTCTCTCTGCTTCCTTCTTCGGCTAAATCTCTCACTGACTCTTCTGCCTTCTTCTTCCACTTTTAAGGGCCTACGTAATGACCCTGGGTCCCCCTGGGTACTCCAGGACACTCTCCCTCTCTTGCCAGCTGATTGGCAACCTTAATTCCACCTGCCCTCCATTGCCCATTTTTTTAAAATTTTAATCCCAGTGTAGTTAACATACAGTGTTATGTCATTCCTTTCGCCATTTAATGCAACATATTCAAAGATGTAACTCCAGGAAACAAAGATCATGGGGGCCAACCAAACCCACCACTGCAACCCATTCCAACTGGGACCCCCCCCCCAACTGAAGTGTAACAGCTCCCCTTGTCAGGGGCTTGCCACGGGGCAGCCCTCCACGATCTGGCCCCCAAACCTTTCTGACATCTCTGAGGTCAACTTTCACCAGTCATCCCCCCCATTCACTCTGCTTCTACCACACTGACCAGCTGGTTTTTCCTCAGATATACCAGAGATGCTCCTGCCTCAGGGCCTTTGCCCTTGCTACCCCCTTCCTTGGAATATTGTGTTAGTAATTCCTATGATGGCCATAACAGACGACCACAAACTGAGTGGCTTGAAACAACAGAAATGTATCCTTTCACAGTTGGGTGGAAGTCCAAAATCAAGGTGTCAATCGGGTTGTTCCTTCTGGGAGAGAATCTGTTTCATGCTTCTCTCCTAGCATCTGATGGCTCCCATCAATCCTTGGTGTCCTTTGTGTTGTAGCTGCATCACACGAATCTTTACCTCCACTGTCGCATGGCCTGCTGTGTGTGTATGTGTGCACACGTGCGTGTGCGAATTTAGGGTCCACCGTAATCCAGTATAATCTCATCTAAACCTAACTGATTACATCTGCACAGACCCCATATCCAAATAAGGCCCCAAATTACAGGTCAAGAGTTAGGACTTCAACACATTTTGGGGGGAGATACAATATGACCCACATTAAACACTGTTTCTAGATACTCAAATGGCTCACTTCCTCCCCCTTCAGGTCTTTTCTTCCTGGGCTGGAGGGGGGAGGGCATGGACGACTCTGTTCATTTGATTTAAAACTGCACAGTCCCAAACACTCCCTACCCAACCCCAGTAATTTTTCTCCATTGCACTAGCATCTTCCGTGTTTTATTTATTTATTTGACTTATTGTTTTTCTTACCCCAGTGAAAGGTCAGGTCCAGGAGGACAGGGGTTTTTTGTTTTTGTTTTTTTTCAAAGATTTTATTTGTTTATTTGAGAGAGAGAGAGCCTACACAGAGGAAGAAGCAGGCTCCCCGCTGAGCAGAGAGCCCACTGCCTGGCTCGATCCCAGGATCCTGGGACCATGACCTGAGCTGAAGGCAGACGCTCAACTGACTGACCCTCCCAGACGCCCCAGGACAGGGGTTTTTCTCTGCTTTCTTGCTGCTGCATTTCCTGCACTTGAACACAACAGGCCCCAGATGGAGTTGGGTGAACGTGTGCTGAGTGACAGGCCCGGCTCTCCACCCCGTTATCTCATTGACCTCTCACAGTTCTGGGCCACAGTTCCCAGCGTTCCCCTTCTGTGGACGAAGCTCAGAGAGGTGAGGGGGCTTGTCCCCAGTACCCCAGCCTGGCCTGAGATGTGGGCCTATATCAAACCTCCCCGGGCTTCTGTCTGCTGGGGGTGGGGGGCAGGTCCTGGCCCAGCTGCTGCTGAAGGTCCAGCCTCAGTGGTGCGCTCCAGGCCACACTGGCTGTGTGTGGTGGTCATGGGACTCACGCCTCAGGGCAGGACCCCAGACTTGTTCAGCCCCGACCTTTCCACTTCAGCCATCTTTGCCCTTCCTGACCTGTGACCTTTAACCTGCGGTAGCTGCGAGTGAGCCCACAGGTTGCCTGGGCCTCCTCTGGTGGGAAAAGGTCTCAGCTCCCAAGGGGAGATTTTTGCCAGGCTTGAGGAGTGGGGCGACTTCCCAAGCAGATCACTGCACCGGGAGCCACGGTGGGGGGAGACCCAGGCTCCCCTCCTTGGGGCCAGGGCAGCGCCTGCTGCCTTGCAGAATGGCAAAGAGGAGATCGATGACCCAGAACCAGAAAGGAGCAGCCAGTGTGCGTCTCAGGGCAGAGCGCTGGGTCTGCGAGCCAGGCAGAACTGAAACCCTGGTGCCTCACAATCTAGTCAGGCCACTCCCTTTGCCTCATGGCAGTTCAGTTTCTTGAGTTCTGAAATGGGAAAACGGATGTCCCTGTCATGGGGTGGTAAGAGAGTTCACTGAAATAACGTATGTGGTGGTGGTGGGGGGGGAATCAGAGGGGCGTCTGGCACACAGGAGGTCCAATAAATGCAAAATCTCTGACCCTACTTTTCTATCCCCCATGCCTATGACTAATCAGAGCGAGGTACCCCATTTGCCAGGATGGGTTTTTCTCCACCCCACCGCCCGGAATTACAGGTAGGGAAACTGAGGCAGGACAAAGGTTGACAGTGGGGTTATGGGTGTATTCTGGGAACATGGGAGATCCTGACTGACGGCTTGCCGGGGTCCTCAGCACCTGGCTCCTGCTTCAGCTCCCTCCCCTCCCACTTCCCTCCTCAGCAGTGTGTGTCTGCCACACGCCCGCCCTCTGCTGGCTCCCTTGGGTGACATGGCCCTCTGTTTGTCCTCCCTCCTCCGCATTCAAGGCCCCTTAGACCCAAGACCTTTCTCCAGTTCCCCTGGGACATGATGAGGGCCCGACTCATGCATGCTAGAAGGCCTTGGAAAACTCCTTTGCCTCCCAGGGCCTCAATCTCCGTATTTGTAAATCAGAGACCTGATTTTCTCTGAGCTCGAGTTAATGGTCTCAGAATCAGGCCATTTTCTATCCAGAGGGTGATGTGGGCTTACTCCCCTTTTACCCCCTTTAACCCATTTCCAAGGTTGTGACAAGGACACACGTTGCCCTCATGGGGACAGACCTTTGCCCGTCCCTGACAATCTGGCCTCCCATCCTCCTTGGCAAGGTCGCAGTGGGGTAAGCGGCCTGCGTCTTTCACACCGCGTCCCCCTTCCATGGGCGCCATACAGTGGCGCCTCCCTGCCAGGGCGACTATAATCCAGGCTGAGTCAAGCTTTTGAGATCTCTGGGAATAGAGTGCCTTCTTTCCTTCCCTTCCCTTTTCTTTTCTTTTAAGGCTTATTTTTTTCTGATTTGTTTTTGTAACTCTGAGCCCCATGCTTGCCCCCTGGGGTTTATTTTGGAGTTCCCCAACCCTTAAGACCTTGAATACACTATTTTGAAAGAATCAGGAGACCCAATTTTGCTTCCAAGCTGGGACACTAAGTAGCTTTGTGGCTTTGGGCTAGCCGCTGAACTTCACCAAGACTTCATGTCTCTATCTATAAAATAGGAAAGAGAGTTCTTTCTTCATTGGCATGTTGTGATGATTAACAAAAACATTGTGGGCAAAAGATGGCTTTGTGAACTGTAATGTTTATTGCAAGTGCTGGTTCGTATTGTTAGTTAGCAGTATTGACAGTGAGCTGGGGTATTTGCTTATGCCTCCTATTTGTATGTGGGTTACTTTCAGGAGAAGCTCCCTACTGAGGCCCTCTCTGACCACCTTTTAAAGGTTTTAGCCTTAGGGTTGAACTTAACCATTGGACACAAACCAGGGGATGTACTTCACAGTGCAGATCATAGAGTCTACAGTGGGCACCCCAACAGTTGTGCAGTGCACAGCCTGTGCAGCTGTATATGGTGATCTTAGACCTGGTTCCTTCCTGGGAGGGAGATGTCTCCTATCTCTCTATTACTTAATATTGTAACCCCCCAACTTGAGAATCCCTCTCATCTTGTTCACTTTTTATTTTCACAGTACTTTTTACTTTATATTTTCTAGCATACATATAACTAACTTATTTGTCATGTTTAGTGTTTATCGTCTGTTTTCCCCCAGCTACAATGTGAGCTTCTCAAGGACAGGGATCTTGCTTTGTTCACTGACATATCCCAGTACCTTAGAACAGTGCCTCGTATACAGTAAGCACTCAATAAATAAATATCTACTGAATGACAATCCCTATTGCAGTGCATCCCCTGTGGCTGCCTGGCCCAAAGAAAGATGGTCTTGGGTCATTTCCTTCTGAGCTGACGCTCAGCCCATCCCCCAGCATGACATTGATCAGGAAGGGGAACTTCCAGTCCTCCCAGCAGGTGGGTATCTGCCCACTCTGTACTCCTGGGCCTGGGAGCTCTGGAGCCAGGGTGGGCCTAGGGCAATGCTTTTCCTCTAATAGTGGCTGAAATGGGGCAGAGTCAGACTTAGCAGACCCTGAGGGGTGCCAGGAGTCTGGTACAGGAGGACTGTGGCAGCTGTGAAGGGGGGGGGGGGTTCCCATCCAGTTTCTTCTGTCTCTTGGGCCTGAAAAGAGCCCCATGAGCCCCTCTCCAGGTTTTGTAGGTCTGGAAGAGGGAGAGCTTGGTGAGGAGTAGTCAGAGGTAGATGCTCACTTGTGGGCCTCCAGCCAGAACAAATGGAGAGGGTTTTATTTTCCCAAATCTGAAATCCCAGAAGCCCTGCTGCTGCTTTTTGAGGAGAGTAGAAAAAATCTGCGTCTCAGCCAAACGCTTCCTTTACTGCCCACGCCCCTCTCCCTGCTGCTCTTGGGGGGTTCTGCCAGTGTAGATGGGCCCCGTGAAGGCTTGTGGAAGGTCCCTCAGCAGTGCCCAGAAGACTGCTTGGAGGAAGTGGCTAGATCCGAAGCTCTCCATTCCCACCAGGGAGAGGAGGGAGACGGGTAATTCTGTGCTGGACTTCTCAGTCACTGGATACAATAGGAGATAGCTGTTGCATCACAGTCTCTCTGATAGGTACCCCAGGAATTGTGCAGTGCACAGCCTGTGCAGCTGTATATAGTGACCCTGGACATGGTTTCTTCTCAGGAGGGAGAGGTTTCCTATGTGCCCCACAAAGCATGTTGCTTCAAAGTTGTCCTTTGTTGCTGTGTGTGGCTGCTGAGTTCCCTTCTAGAGTTCTCTGAAATGGTAATGGTGTTGGGTAGGGGGTGGGGTTCTAGGCTTTGTAGAGCATTAATATGTACCTCCTCAGCCCACATATGTACCTGAGACTCACAGAGCTCAGGGCCTGGGCAGGGTCTTGGCTAGCTGTGTATGAATAACAAAAAGACACAGGCTCTGGGTTGTGAGTGTGACCTGAGGCATGTGTTCTGGCTATGCTTTACCTCTAGGCCTCGTGGTCCTGCCAGAGATCAAGAAGAAAAGGCATTCAGCCCAGTGCAGACACCACTGGATCGGTGGAGTTGCCAGGCTCAGGCCTCTGGGTGCTCAGGGAAGAAGGGAGCCCAGCACCTTCTAACACCCCTTCTACTCCCCAGGGAGGACCAGTGGGCGGGGTCCAGGGAATTGGTGTCTGCTTCTTACACACTTTCTCTTGACTCCCTTCTCTCCTAGTTAAGCTTGAAGGTGACCATCTGGCCTGAGGCAACCCCAATATCTCTGATGAGGGCTGCGTGACCCTTTTCCAGGATTCTCCCAGAGCTGAAGATTCTCAGAACTTCCCTGGGCACAATTACAGAGGGGGCTCCCACCCAGCTTCCCTCCCAGCCCGGCCCTGGGCCTGGCCCTTGACAGGTCTCTGATATGTAAGCTGTTCCCCTCCCGACAGCCCTGCAGCACAATGACAGAGAAAGCTACAGAGCTTCCTGTCCTCCCTCTTCCTCCCCACCATCAACGCTATGCCCTAGAATCCCTACCCTCCCCCTTCCTCCCCTGGCCCTCCCGACACTGAAGGAGTGAGGTGGCAGGGCTGTACCTGCGGACAGGATGGGGACAATCACCCAGGAGGGAAGGGGTCCGGGAGACCTCCCAGTGCTCACCGCTGCCCTGACCCTAGTCCCGCCCTGAGGGGGCAGCCTGGAATTGTGGTTACGGTGGTGAATGTTGGGTTAGGAGTGGGTGGGACTGAGGTTGTGGTTGGGGTGATACTCTGTTTCACAAGAGGGCCGTGGTGAGGGAAAGGAGAGAGGATAACTTTGCTGTGGTATGGCAGTGAGATTTTAACCCTAGGGTTGTGGCTAGGGTTGGGATAAAGTTATGCTAGAGTAGAATTTAGGACTGGGATTTATTATTTTTTTAAATTTTTAGAATTTTTTTTTGCGTGTGGTATGGTTGTTATTTTAACCTACCATTGATGGAACTTTACTGAGTCAACAGGCCCCCGGGGAGAGCACTCAACAGACACCACCTAAGTACGGGGACCATGTGATGTGGCGGTGACGAGCTTGGCCTCTGTTTTGTCTGGTTCTGTGGCTCACAACCACATGATGCTGTGTGTCTCTTCCCCTCCCCAAGTCTTAGTATAAAAGGGTGATGCTAACACTGGCCGCACAGGGTTGTGTTGAGAATAAAATAAAAGAAGTAGAAAAAGTGCTGAGTCACATGGCTGAGGGCTCAGTCCTCGATAGAGGAGACTCTTTCTTATCTGGATTAATCAGAGTTCTGGGAGGAAACAGACAGCACACGCCGCAGGAAGAGTTTGAGAAAGGGTCTATTTGCAAAGGCTCAGATGGGGTCAGAGGGGGCAGGGTGCCAGTGGTTACTGGAACCAGAGCAGCTACAGGCACAGGAGGGAGCCATGACAGGGAGGTGGCCTCTGTTGGAGGATTGTGCCACTGACACCCCCACCCCCGCACTGTGCCTGTCAGGAAAGAGTTGGGAGGATGGATACCTCCACTCCCTCTCCTGCCCTCTTGCTGGGCTCCCACATGGGCCGAACAGGACAGGAAGGCAGAGGGCCAAGGAGCCCCCAGGGCCCAGAGTGGGGTGGAGAAAGGTCTAGAGGAGCAAGTGGAAGATCTCTAGCCCATCAATGAGCCCTCACAGTGGCACTGTGAAATGGGGAAGGGCCATTCCAGCCCAGCTCTCCTCAAGACTCTAGAACCCTTGCCAGCAGCCCTTTTGCTAACCAGCCTGTAGAGCGGGTGATCTCAGGCCAGTGCAGAGCAGCAAGCCTGGTGAGGGAGCCACAGGCAAGGCATCTAGGTTCTTTGCAGAAAACTACAGAACCCCGGCAAGAGCCTGGAGTAGCTTCTCCACTGCCCTGTGTGGGGAACAAAGGCGGCTTGTTGGGATCATTAAAATATAATGTATGCAGTTCCCAGCATCCAGCTTAAAAAATAGTAACAACAAACATTTCAGGCTTGTGGCTGGACCCATAGCATTGAACTGACCAAAGTCCTCTAGGATTTTTGTTTGAAAGGAAAAGGTTAGGGAGGGATGAAGCAAGAAGGGACTGGAAAGACTCAGTGCTCTTTTTCAGATGCCCCGAGGGATGGTTTGTCCCATCCGGTTGCTTTGTACAGAACTGCGGCTACTCAGTGAATGTCACCCTCTGGGTAGTGTGTGCGTCTGTGTGTGTGTCTGTGTGTGTGTGCATGCGTGTGTACACGGCATGGGTGGGAAATCTGTATGAAAGAACATGCCTAAGAAGTTATAATGGAGATTTTTTTTCAGGCTTTGTGAATTCTCCTTTTGAGCTCAGGGTTTTAAAATATATACACATATCAGGTTTCACCCCTTGTCCGGGACACAGAGGAAGTTTCTGATTTATGGGTCCGGTAGTTTCTCCAGTTACACGACCTTTAAATCTGCCATCAGGTAATGAATTTGCTGCTGTCAGAAAAGGCGCTGTAAGCTTCCAGGTGAAAATTGCTTTACCAAAGTGAAGTGGCACTGTGATAACACTAGTAAAAAGGGGCTCAAATGTATACTCGTTTCCACTCATGGAGCTGACTGAGTCAGTGTCTCAGCACTCCTCTCCTGATCACTGGGGTGTACATGCGTGAGTGTGGGTGCACACACGTGCCCATGCACACACATGCGAGTGTGCACACACACACACACACACACACACACACCCCACTCTGGGGAGGGATAAGAAGGAAGGTTTAAGCCTTGCCGGATAATTTCCCAGAAAAAGATTAGAAAGGAAAGATGAATTAAATGCAAAGTCATCTGATAACCATGTGAGATAGGCTGCTTAGGACCCAGCGGGATGTGTGCGCCCGTCCCTCTGTCTGCAGATGACATCGTAAAGATCGCTAGATGATTTCCACTGACAAAATGTGAAAACACATAGTTGCTTTGTTAGCCGCATAGCTGTGGTTTTGTGTCCATGATTCATTGTGGAAGTGAGTAGCTGCGACAGGCATTTTGTGGGGGGGTTTTGTTCTTTTTATTTCTCCTAAAAAAATATTTGTGAAAGGTCTAAAATTCAAGGAAGTTCAGTGCTTTTTGAAAAGAAAAATCCCCATTCCTTGCAAAATGAAGATTTCAGATCAAACCCTCCAGAGCTACCGCATGTCTGCTTCAAGGCTTGCTGAGCCTTAGCCCCGGGCTACTGCCTGACATGTCCACCCATGTGTGCACCCAGAGTATGGTGGGGTTTGCCTCTCAAGGGAATCCAGTCCCACAGGGGGACCTCAGACAGCCCGTGCCTTTGGAGAACCATTCATCCCACATTTCTTTCTTTTTGAGGGTCAAGGTCAGAGCCCTTGGAGCAGGCAGTGCTGTGTGAGGGAGGGATTGTGGAACTATTGATGTCGTACAGTTAGATAAGTCAGGGTCTGAATCTCAGCCCTACCACTTAACAACTATGCCTGCCATGAGCAAGTGATTGAACCTGACAGGCCTCAGTGTTCTCATCTGTAAGATGGGGATGTCTGTCACTTCCTTATAGAATTGTCAGGAGAATTTACTAATATTTCCAAATGCATCTGGCAACATTCTATGAATGGCAGCCACTCTCATTTGTCCCTGGACTCTGGGTTACTGGGGCCTTTTGTTTACATCAGAAAAGCGGCAGCAATACCTAGAAACTCTGAGAGGTTGCCCCAGACCACATGAAGGTGCTTCTGGTCCTAGTGAGATTTCTTGTTCTGGGCAAGGGTGAGCAGCACCATCCGTCAAAGGCAAGGGGAGCTCAGGCCTTGAGAGTCCCCCTCCTGGCGCTGATTCTGGCCAGAGTGATAACCTCTCTGTGCTTCAGATTTCTCTTCTCTAAAATGGGAGGTTGGTCATACCTACGTCCTAAGGTGGTTGTGCTAATCATGTTAGGTATCAAACATAAAGAGTCTAGCAAAAAATTTTTTAAAAATGAAATGCCTAGTAGATGTCTGATGAAGACTCGTCAGACTAGGCTCCTCCTTCTCATAGAAACCTTTTGTTTATGGTCCCGGGGTCAATTTCAGCCCCTGGAAGAGCTGGCTGGCTGCAGGTTGCCAGAACTTTGGCCTGCCCCTGAGGAGTATATCCTTGACCTAGCTCCCCCTCCACACACACTGTGGGTCTCTCTGGGCAGGTCCAAAGGTGGGATAAACTCATCTGACATCACAGGCCTGTATCTGCTGTCTGATGAGGCAAGCCTGCTAAGCTCTGTGCATGGGGGTGTGTTATGGAGCACAAAAGCGGCCCCACAGGCCATGAGCTGGGAACTCAGGGGTTCCGGAGGTGGGAGTATCATGCCAATTTGATGGTGGTGAAATGCCCATCCCCCAGGCTCTTCGTGGCTGTGGGAGATGGTCCTAGCTCAATCCCCTCAGCTTAAAGCTCTTTCCTTTCCCTGCGTCACCTTCAGGCCCTCCTCCTCCTCTAATCTCCCAGAGCAGTTGCTTACGACCCTCTGTAGCAGCTCCAGGGAGAGCAGAAAGGGTGAGATGGGCTTTGCACATGAGATACGCAGGGCAACGCAGGGACTCTTGGCTCTGTGGCTCGGTGCCAAGACATAGTTCTCAAGCTGCCGTGATAGTGTAGAGGTTTAGAGCACAGGCTCTGGAACCAGAATATCTATAGGCTGTGTTTGATTCCCAGCTCTGTTAGTCATTGCTGTGTGACCTTAGACTAGTTACCTAGCTTCTCTGTGCCTCATCAGTAAAATGGTAATAATAATAATAATAATAATGACGCCTAATTTTAAAGATGGTTAAATTGGTTAATGTACGGAAAGTGCTGAGAACCAGGCCTGGATGTTACAAGCACTCTAGAGCTATTTGCTCTTATTTTCTGTCATCTTTGGCCCCTTCTGTTTTATCTTTAACCAGACAAGCCTTCTCCTTGAACAACAGTGGCGCATGACGGAATGTTTCCCCATAAGCTCAGGGTTCTCTCTGCCTTGGGTGGACTCTGCCCTCCTGACCCCTTTCTCTAGCTCATATCACACAACCACTAGAAAGCCTTCCCTATGCCTCCAGCTATGAGACTCCTGGTGCCTGCTGCCTTTCTGCTCTTGGATGGTCATGAATCACCCATGTTCAGGGTCTCATCCCAGGGCTGCTGGATACGGGTGTATGTGTTGTGTCCTGTACAAAGATGTTGGTCAGGTTACAAATGCATCTAAATTCTAGCCCCTGTTCTCAGCCAGCTTTGGCACCATGAAAGAAATGGGACTGCTTGTGCAAACTGGACACCTAGAGGGGCCCTTTTCTAGTTCACACGAAGGCACCAAGGGAAGGCCCTTTCCCACCCTCTGTCTCCGCATTTGGACAGAGCATGATGTCTTTCCTACAGTGCCCATGTGGAACTATGCACCTTACAAAATACTCATACATGTACCTTGGAAGTAGGTGAATGATGAATTCATGACATCGAGGTTCCCCAGGAACTGACAAGTCTTTGTAGGGGAGGTTGGAGTCAAAGGTTTCTGACTGCCTGCTGGCCCCAGGTGCTGCGGGACAGGGCCCAGCCAGGGTTGGAGAGAGAGCTCCAGTGAGGACAGAGGGCCCGAAAAGGCCACTGTGCAGTTGAAGGTCCATGGTGATAACTATGTGGGGACGGTAGCTGTGTGCCCAGCACTCTGATGACTCTATGAAGAATACAAAGATAATACAAGATGCGATCCCTTGCCTTCCTCTCTGAGGGGAATCTGTGGTCCTGGCTGAGCTGTAGCCTGTGGGTGGTCTACTGGGCCCAAAGGGAGACAGAGAAGTTCTTGGAGGGGTCCTTTCCTTTGCTGGGGGGGGGAAGGGTGATGACCCCAGCAGTTTGACACTTGGGCAAGCTAGGTAGAAAAGAGGGGGCAATTCCAGGGCCCTGGGTAGCCCACTCTGGCTCCCCTGCCCAGCTCCGGTGCCCAGCCAGGAGAGAAAAAAAGGCACTGCAGAGTCTCAAGGGGCAGGGTTTGGCAGCCTGACAGCCTACAAGGCAGGCTGCTCAGTGGAAAATGGTTTGTCAACATGAGGTCATGAGGGATCCAGAGGGTGGAGGAAAGTGAGGAGGCCTAGCAGGCTGTCTGGGCCCTTGGGGACTGAGACAGCAACTGCTACTTCTCTAGAGGCGGGGGACTAGAGGCGGGGGTCTAGAGGCAGGGGTCTGGAGGCGGGGGTCTAGAGGTGGGGGTCTGGCCCCAGGCCAGGCTTGTGCCTCACAGACATCCCCTCGGACGTGCACAACTCCCGCCAACCTGCAAGGAAACAGGAGGCTGTGTTTCCTCCTGAGCCAGCTGACAGAGCAGAGCAGGCAGAGACTGGGGAGGGCAGACTCCTCCCCACCAGGATTCTGCCCCCTTCCCACCCCCTGCCCCCACCTGGCAGAGGCATCCCCTGGGGTCTGTGTCCCAGATCTCCAGCTCTCTCAGACCAGGCTATGGGCACAGAAAGAGCTAGAAGTAGACCTCGGAGCAGGAGGACGGGACTCACAGGTGGCTGAGGTGGGGCTGGGTTGGGGACGCCGCTGACCACTGGGGTCCCAGGGGTTGGGCACAGCAGGGTGGGCACAGCAGGGTGAACGACGGAAGAGATCTCAGGACAGCCAGCTCTCAGACATGTCATCAGCACCAGTGCTGATGACACCAAATCAGTGTACTAGGCAGTGAGGGGCAGGGCTGGGTCCCCCCAGAACCTCCCCGCTGAGCTTGCTGTGAGCCCAGAAGCCCCTGGCTTCCTCTCTGGCACTCAGGAGCACAGCTCCACTATCCAGGCACACAGAGCACCTGCCTCTTCAGGGGTCATCCTGTCGCTGGTCAACTCTGGCTCTCTAAACGTCTCTCCTCACACTGTGCAGAAAGCAGCTCCCCTGTGGCATGGTCCTCATTCTGTCCTCTGCAAACCCAGTCAGTCTCTTTCCTGCCACACCTCTCCTCACATCTGAAGACAGATGCTGCATTCTGGGGCCAGAGAGCAGGGTTTAGGATGGCGCTGATCCCAGTGAGGACTGTTGGGGTACCCTCCTGCCCGGGGTAGGAGCAAAGCCTTCAAGGGACAGAGAGCACGGTGAGGTTAGCTGGGGGAACTCTATCCACATAGTCACAGGCCAAGATAGACTTTTGGGGTTCCAGTGCTGACCCCTCCATTTTTTATACTGCACGGTCCGATATGGTAATCACCAGCCATATGGGGCTATTTAAATTTGATTTAATGTAAAACTCAGCCTCACTAGACACATTTCCACATGTTCAGAAGCCACCAGTGGCTGGTAGTTATGTACAGAATAGTGCAGACCATACAGCATTTCCATCCCCACGGAAAGTTCTGTTGGACAGAGTGACTCTAGATGAATGATCTTGGACAAGTTCCTTAACTTCTCTGTGCCTCAATTTCCTTTTCTGAAACATGAGGCTAAAAATAATACCTAGCCCCTAACGTGATTATGAAAATTAGATAACATAAGGCAAACATAACAATGAATTCACAGCACAGAGTGCTTGGGTGGCTCAGTCAGTTAAGCATCTGCCTTCTGCTCAGGTCACGATCCCAGGGTCCTGGGATGGAGTCCCCCATCGGGTTCCTTGCTCAGCGGAGAGTCTGCTTCTCCCTCTCCCTCTGCCTCTCCCCACTGCTCATTCTCTCTCATACACACAAAAATCTATTAAAAATTTTAAAAATACACAGTGAAGAATGAGCACTCAATACATATCCATCTTTATTGCTCAAGCCCTCCCCTCCTCGCAGTGTCATCAGAGAGCCCACCAGCCTGGCACATCTGGTACCCAGACACCGGAGAGTGATAGCTGCTAAGTCTTAGCCAGCCTGCATCTCACCTGCTCAGTCCACGAGCTGTGCATCGCCTAGATCAGTGGGCTCCTGGCTCCTACTGATGGCCACGGGGTCCCCTCCTCCTGATCCACCCCGGCCCGGTGTCCCGTTTCCCTCGGCTGAGGCCGGGCAGGTTTGTGGCAGGGCCCGGAGCAGGAGGTCTGGCGACACTACATTGGGTCCCTGAGGGTTTTTTTGGCACGGGGCTGGCTGACCTTGACCTGGGCCTGAGGAGAGAAGGAGCAGAAAGAGAGCTCCGCGAGGGCTTCCCTTGCCTTGCCGGCATCCAGATCCTCAGGGGAGCCTGGGCCACCTGGGGTGCTAGAGCCTGGGCACCTGCCATTAGGGGGGCCTACAGTCAGAGGAGGGCCAGAAGCGGAGATGGCATTCTGGGAAGGCCCTCCTGGCTGTCCGTGCTCTCTCCCTGTTCTCCTCCCACCTGTCTGGCTGCTCCCTCTCTGATGCCTTCACAGCCTCTTCCTCTGTCTGTCCTCAGGTGTCAGTGCTCCCCAGGACCCCCCCCCCCCAACCTTGCTTACTCTCTCCTCACTCCTCTGTTTCTCCAAGTGTGTAGAGGTCAGGGTGCCTAGAAATCATAAGCAATGCCATCAATGTAATTAATCCCATGATTAGAGCTGAGAACGGCTTAATTAGCAGAAACTATGATGATCGTCTGTGTGTTCAAAATAAAAGCCAGCTATAGGCACACACACACGCAGCCGTGAGAAGGACATGCTGTCAAGGGAAGTGAGAGGGGCCACTGCCACATTTTCCGTTCATATGCATTGACTCCTTTTTCATTTGTTTTATCCTGTGCTAGCAGACAAGGGGAACAAGGTGCCAAAGGCTGGGACAAATTTATGGGAACAAAACCTAGAACGGAGACCAGTCTATTCATTAACACATTTGCGCTCCTGAAATTGGGAAGTGTTAGCAGAGTCAGTGCCTCAGTCCAGCAAGGAGCTCTGAAGCCTGGTTTGTTCTGCCTGCTTGCCCTGAGTGCTGTCATTCCCCCCCTCCTAGCTCTGTGACCTCTGTCCTTATAGCGCTCCCGAATGTGCCCTGTGTCTCCCCCCGAGTGCTGCCTCCTGGCTGCTTCCATGTAGAGATCCATCTTGAGGCACACAACCCTCGTTGTGTCCAAAACTGAGCCACTTCTTGGGTCTCCCACTTGAGATCTTGGCCCTTGGAGCTCCCTCCACCCACTGGTCTAGTCACAACTGGGAATATCCCATGACCTAACCATCCCCTGTATCCAGACTTTCTTCTTGGTCCCAGCCTTGGTCCCTGCTAGCCTAGATCACAGCCAAAGCCTTCCAGCTGGCCTCCAGCCTGCCCATCTCTGGTCTGTCTCCTCCTGGGTCATCATTCACCCGAGTAATAACCACTTGAAAAGGCCTAGTTCATCATGTCCTACATCTGCTTGAAGACCATGAACAACTCAAGGCTGATATGCAGTTCCTCCTGTACCCCCACATCTTTGCTGGGAGGCTGGACCCTTTGCTCAGGCCCCCACCAGAGCAGAGAGGGGCAGAGGGTCTTTGCCATCCTTGAACCATGGTGCCTGGAATGTGGCAGGCACTGAGTAAGTCCTTCTTGAATGAATGCAAGAAGGTGGGCTTCTCAGAGACTCTTCTCACCCATTCAGTACAGCCCAGACACCTCTCTGATATGTCATGCTGTCTACCCTATGGCCTGGAGCCTGTTCTTCTTCAGTCCCCCCAAATATCTCAGTGTTCTCATCTGTAAAATGGTGACACAGCAATAACAAATGGTGGGGTAGCTCTAAGATTAACTTAACCTGGTTTGGTAACCTAGCTTCTGCCCTTGGGAGTCATATAACCTTCAGGAAGGGATAGAAACTTGCTACTCTTGATTTCTTGGCTATGAAATGGAATAATGAGTAACTCTTGGAGTTACGAGAGACCTACATGAGAGGTTGTGGGCAGTGCGTATTACTGGCATGGAGGTTAGTGCAGAGCGAGCATTCATTAAATTGTGGTATGAATTTATTCCCCATGTGCCCTCTTCCCGCTCCCTGGCACCCCACATAGATAGGTAACCGCTGTAATTAATTTCCAAGGTAGCCTTCCTAGGTTGCTTTATAAAGATGCAAATAAATGCAACGCATGTGCTTATTTTCTCTACGTTTACACAAAAGTTTATGTACTCCACACCAGGAGTCATCAAACTTCTCCCTAAAAAGCTAGATAGTAAATATTTCAGGCTTTGAATGACATACCGTTCTACAACCTCTCAGCTCTGCCCTTTAGAGCAAAAGTGACCACAGTCAATGAGCATGGCTCTGTCCCAACTCAACTTTATTTGTGGAAACTTAAACTTGAATTTCCTATCACTTTACCATGTCATGAAATATATTCTTCTTTTGACTTTTTTCAACACTTCCAATATATTAAAAAAAAAAACAAACTGTTAGTTCACCATCCGTATAAAAATGGTTGGTGGAGCAGATCTGGGCTGTTTTTCCACTTTTCAGTATGTCTTGGAGAGCTTTTCTGTAGATGTAAAGAAGCCGCTTCTCTTGGTTTCAAGGGCGTATGACTCCATCCTGTGGATATATCCTAGTTTGTTTAATGAATCTCCTACTGGAGGACATTTATCTTGTTTCTATTCCTTACAAAATATTTTGCTACTACAGAATAGTGTTGCTATGAATAATCTTGTTCATCCATCATTTTGGACATTCCCAAGTGTTTTAGGTCAGTCTCCCCTAGAGGTGGAGCTGGGACGAGGCTTCCGGTGTGTGATTTATTGGGGGATTGACAAGGAAGGGAAGCAGAATGGGAAAGTGGAAAGAGCGTAGCAAGGATTGGTCCTAAAGAAATCAAGCCAAGGCCTGACTGAGGATGGAGCTTGCAGAAATGTGTCCCCCTCCCCCCACCCCCAAGTTAGGGGCCAGGCTTGGGAAGGTCTTGTCTCAGCAGGCATTGGTGATGGGCGGGGCTTGTCAGGTGGTCGCCCTCAATCCCCTAGAGCAAGACTCTGATGCAGCAGCCGGTGGGAAGCGCACCAGCTACAAAGGGGACCGGGGCAGGGTGGCCACAGTTGCCTACATGGCAGCTTTGTCTGAAGCAACATCTGGGAGCTAGAACTGTCAGAGCAAAGCATCGATGCACTCAGTGGGGCGAGACATTGCCAAATTGCTCTCCTAAGGGCTGTATCAGTTCAGGTACCTGCAGCAATATTTGAGAGCGCCTGTTTCAGTACAATCTTGCCAGATTAGTCTATTATTAAACTTTTGAATTTTTGTTAATCTAATGGATTAAAAATACTATCTCAGAGTAGTTTTCATGTGCACGTCTCAGAATGAGCATATCTTCAGGGCGCCTGGGTGGCTCAGTCAGATGGGCACCTCATTCTGGGTTTCCACTCAGGTCATGATCTCAGCGTCCTGAGATCAAGCCCCGCTTCAGGCTCAGTGATCAGTAGGGAGCCCGCTTGAGAATCTTTCTCCCTCCCTCCCCTTCCCCTTTGCTCCTCCCCCTGCTCACACTCTCTTTTGCTCTCTCTCGCTCTCTAAAATAAGTAAATAAAGTCTTTAAAAAAAAAAAAAGAATAAGCATATTTTCATGTGCTTAGGAAACATTTGTATTTATTTTCCTGTGAAAAAGGCCCGTGCTCCCCGCTTCCAGGGGTTGTCTTATAATATTTTCCTTTTTTTTTTTTTAAAGATTTTATTTATTTATTTGACAGATGGAGATCACAAGTAGGTAGAGAGACAGGCAGAGAGAGAGGAGGAAGCAGGCTCCCTGCTGAGCAGAGAGCCCGATGCAAGGCTCCATCCCAGGACCCTGGGATCATGACCTGAGCAGAAGGCAGAGGCTTTAACCCACTGAGCCACCCAGGCGCCCCAGTCTTATAATATTTTTCTTAGCTGGAATGTCTTCCTCTTCATTTTGGACTATGAAAATCCTACCCCTCTCTTAAGCCCCAGCTCAGATGCCGTGGTCTTTCTGACATCTGAATTCCTGTAGCTCTGATAGCCGTCATGGTCCACTTTGGGTCCAAGTTATTTGTACACATTTAGCATGCTTTTCCTGAACCTCACTTTCCTCATCTATAAAATGGAGCTGCTGTGGAAAAATAGAGATTTATTTTTATTATGAAATGACACGTGTTTACTGTAAAAATGTTTTACTGAAAAAAATTCCAAAAATGTAGAAACAGGGGCAGCCACTGTTTACAGATCCTTCCAGATCTTTCCTGTGCCTGTATAAATATCTATAGGGGGAAAGAGAAGTTTCTCTTAAGACACAAACCTGGAAGCATACTGTCCATGTTATTCTGCAACTTACTTGCACTATGCAATAAAATACTGTGGTTAAGATGATGCATTTAAAGCATCTGGCTTGGGGCACCTGGGTGGCTCAGTCGGTTAGGCATCTGTCTTTGACTTATGTCATGATCCCAGGGTCCTGGGATCAAGCCCACATGGGGTTCCCTGCTCAGCGGGTGTCTGCTACTCTTCCTCTCCCTCTGGTCCTCCCCCGTGCCTGCTCACGTGCTCTCTCACTCATTCACTCTCTCTTTCTATCAAATAAATAAAATCTATACAAATAAAAGATTAAAAAAGTATCTGGCTCCGTCCTCAATAGACGGTAGCTCTAATTACTCTATGCACCATGCAGTGAGGCTTTTAAACGTTCTTTTAGCAGCAAAAGCCTTTACAAACAAAACAGTATTTGGAAGACCAATTTGTAAAGTAGATGGCACAGACCCTCCAGGCCCGGAGGGCACTTGGACAGGGTGGAGGGCAGGGTGCCTCTCACCCACTTGTCTCCCCAAGTTGCTTTTGAAAACCAGAGTGTTAAATATATTTTCAGGATGGCAGAATGTGGGCACAGCACAAGGAACTGAGTGACATCCTTGTGGGTATGCACTATCTGGGCAGTTTTCACTTGGGTCCGAAGATCCCAGCCAGCAGGGACAGGAAGTTTGTTGTTTGTTTGTTTTTCGCTTCTCCCAAATTGGTCGAAAGAGCCCCCAAAACCCTCAGATGAGAGCAGATTGTAGATCAGTGGTTTTCCTCTTGGTTTGGTGCCAGCCTGTCATGAATTTTTTTCATTGGTCCATGAAGAAATGAAGAAAATAAAGTCAATGTGGTGAGGTTTCCATGAGGTTAGGCTTGTTCAAATGTTTCTTTTGGCCATTGAAACATCTTTTCTTCCATGGAATAATGGGGGTAATAAGTGGTAGTTGTGTGTGTGTGTATGTGTGTGTGTGTGTAAATTTCTTACTTACCTAAACAAAAAATTGGCAACTTTTTGTTGTTCCCCTACATTTGTTTCAAAATTTTCCTGATCCACGCAATCCTAATGTCTAGAGACGGCTGTTCTGGTCCGTCATGGCTGCTTCGCCAGGACTTGCCTGGAACAATCCCAGAGAGATAGCAAATTCTCTTCTTGTACCAGGAACGTCCAAGAACCACTATCGTTGATGAAACCAAAGCAGCTCTTCCAAGGCTGAGTAGACGGAACCTCTCCTGTGGGGGGCTGTGGTCCAAGAAAGTCGCCTTCTCCATGAAGGTCTTGCTTGCTTCTGTTGTCACCACTCTTGTCCTTAAGGGGGCACTGCTTCTTTAGACCACCCTGGGCCCAACATGGCGCCACACCCTTTCCTTGATGTTCCCCCCACCTGAGACTAGGATGTGCAGGCAACTGGGCTTTTGCTAAAGGCTTGTGAATCACTTAAGGGAAATGAGTGCAAAGATAGCACAAAGCCAGACTATGGGGCTTACAAACTCCACAGTTTGCAATCTGCACCCATCCCAGCTGCCTATGACCTTCTAGGTGCTGATGGCACAGGCAACCAGTTAGAGACCCCCTCCTCGCATTGGGGGCCTCCCCACCCAACTCTAAGGACTGAGCTGGAACTTTGAAGGGAGATGGGGGTTGCCTTACAGGGTAATTTTGGTAGAAGAGGTAGAAACTCTCAAAGAACTGGGGCTTCCTCCTTTACTCAGCTGTGAGCCTTTCGGACAAGGCAGAACTTTTGATTTCTGTCATTTAACCTCAAATCCCCATCCCAGCTGTAGATGACAGTGGATTGGATTCAGGAGGCTCCGGTTGTTAAAAATGTGTGGACACCAGATTGAGCACTGGGCCTTTTACATACAAGGATGCTTGGACAGTATAACAAAATGTTTTGGGGAATCTTTCGTTCCCCTTAGATGAAGAAGAATTTCCAGTGGCTTGTCTGAACTGCATCTAGCACTTCTTTTGTTGTCATTCATGTGGTTTTAAAATTCTGGCATATTTTTCAACTTACGACTATTTACTTACATTTGCAAAGTAATCACATGGCCTCGCTCTTTCTTTTAGTCCTCGCTCCGGCCCCATGACGTGGCGTCACTCTTCCCACTTTTACTAATAGGATTCTGAAGCTCAGAGGAGCTCCATGACTTGCTCAGGCCATCCTGCTAGAAGAGGACAAACTGACATTTGCTCGGCCTAATCCTGTTCCCTCGGGTCGGTACAGCCAGGTCCCTACAACTAGGGAACATAGGAGTTTCTTTGTTGGCGGTGGCTATTTTCTTCCCTGCAACATTAACCACTGGCCTTAGGATTTAAACTCGGGACTCTTGGGGTCATCAGCACTGAGTTCCGTTAGAGGAACAAGTGACAGCAGTGACCACAATGACAACAAACTACCAAGAAAGAAGCCTTTGAATTTCCATCTTGACCCAGTTGGGGAGCTCTTCGTTGGTCAAGTTCAAAAAAGTGCAGAACTGGGCAGAACATGAGCTACTCCCTTCATCTTTCTAGGGTGCTTTGCGGTGCTGGCACTAAGCTGAGCCATGGCCCCAGCCTGGTGCCAGCAGGAGGGGTCTCTCACCACCCACCAGTTTCACCCCCGCTCTCGGGCACACTCTGGGAAGCTCTGGAAAGGACTTTGTTTTCTGCTGCAGCTGGTTGTGCTGATCTTTTCCTGGAAATGAGCAGGTGCCTGAGGTTTGGGCTCTCAATTCTGGCCCATTACAGCTCCCAGAACTTCTCAAATGGCTGATAGGCCCTTCTCTCCCACTCCAGACCCCAAACTCAGGAAGCAGGGTGAGGCGTGGTTGGGGCCTATCAGGGTAAGGATTTGCTGCTGGTGGCCCTGGAAGGAAAAGCAGCATTAAAGCCTATGGGAGGGGCCCCTGGGTGGCTCAGGTCATGATCCCAGGGTCCTGAGACTAAGTCCCGTGTCAGGCTCCTTGCTCAGCAGGGAGCCTGCTTCTCCCTCTCCTCTGCCTGCTGCTCCCCCTGCTAGTGTTCTCTCCATCTCTGTCAAATAAATAAATAAAATCTAAAAAAAAAAAAAAAAGCCTGTGGGAGCCAAGCTCTGAGTAAAGGGGCCTCAGGGAGGGCTAAAGATTGCCTAGGGACATACTGGGGTACCCACCACTGACATCTCTCCTGATTTGGCTTCTGCCAGGAAAGGATAAGAGGAAGCTTGTTCCTGGCCTAGACACCAGGGTCAACACAGCTGGAGTAGAGACAGCAGATGGAGAGGGTCCCACACCTTATCCCACTTGGACAAGGAATCCAGTGGAGAGGCTGGGGTTGGGACCTACTGAGAGAAGGAGAGACCTACTGGGGGAAGGAGCACCCCCTAGACCTGAGTGGATACTCCTAGGCTGAGCTTCTGTCGCAGGCTGGGCTGCTCTGTTAGGGGGCACAGGAGTCAGGATGCTCTGGGTTGGAATCGCAGGGCCCTGATTTACTGGTTGTCTAACCTTGGGCCAGGAACTGCTCCCTCAGCTTCATGGTCCACAATGCGCTCCCACTCGCCGCAGTGCAGACGCCGTCATATACAGTGGTCCATGTACACTGTGAAGTGACAGGATATTGACCATGGAGACAGCCTCGCAGAATGGCCTGATGATAAGCCCATGAATAACGCATTCAAATTCATGAGACATTTCAAACAGTTGATATCAAAGGATGGGGGCGCCTGGGTGACTCAGTGGGTTAAGCCTCTACCTTCGGCTCAGGTCATGATCTCAGGGTCCTGGGATCGAGCCCCGCTTTGGGCTTTCTGCTCAGCAGGAAGCCGGCTTCCCCCCTCCCCCCCACCTCTCTGCCTACTTGTGATCTCTGTCAAACAAGTAAATAAAAACTTAAAAAAAAGATACCAAAGGATGTGAGCAGAAAGTTTCCAAAGTGGTAAATAGATACGTGAAGACCATTTCAGCTCAGAAGTAATAAAGAAAGGAGAGAAAAAGCAACAGTGAAGTACCATTTTATACTTATTCAACTAGAGAAGTATAAAAAATTTGTTAATACATTAGGATGTTGAGGTTGCGCTCTGAGTGGTGAATTTATACATTTTGATACAACCTTTCAAAAAACAGTGCACCAGGGCGCCTGGGTGGCTCAGTGGGTTAAGCCGCTGCCTTCAGCTCAGGTCATGATCTCAGGGTCCTGGGATCGAGTCCCGCATCGGGTTCTCTGCTCGGCAGAGATCCTGCTTCCCTCTCTCTCTCTCTGCCTGCCTCTCCATCTACTTGTGATCTCTCTCTGTCAAATAAAAAAAAAAAAAAACCAAAAAAAAAAACAAAAAAACAGTGCACCATTGTGTACCTACAGCCATAAATGTTTATAACCTTTTCCTTACACCCTTCAATATGGTCATTCTAGTCTGTAGAATTCATTCTAAAAGAATAATCCTCTTTAAATGTGTATTTTAAGTATTTTTCAAAAATACAAAATAATATAATGAATCCCCCCTTTACTAAAGGAATATTTTCACAGAAGGAAGAAAAGCCATACTTATGTGAACATAAGTATGTCCGCAGTTAAAAATTTAAAACAATCTATGTAACAGGCAAATGTCTGAATAAATTGTGATTTGTCTTCAGACAGACTCTCATCTGAATTGAGATGATAAATATGAAAACTGGGGTTGCATGAAGTATGATCTAATGTTAAGTGAAAAATTAGGATTTAAGCTGTGTCTCCAGGGGATGACAATAGGGTAAGGACATGTATGTGAGCAAAGGTTGAACGGAAACGTGCAGAGTGTTCGCTCCGTGGGGGCAGGGGGATGACGAAGGAGGTTTTTTTCTCTTTGAATATTGTTATATTATTTTTACGATGAAAAGAAATGAGTGGAATAGTCCAGGCCGCGCCCGCGGATCAATCTGTGAATGAGTATTAGTTGGGCACCATTTCCACAAGTAATTCATGTTAAGGATTGAATTAAGAAGTGGCAGGGGGTAGGCTTGGGGCTTGGGGGCAGGACTCGGTTTGGGGGCAGAGGTTGGTCCCTCAGAGTCTCAAAGATGCTCCAAATGTCAGAGCTACACGGGATGGGTCTCGCACCTTCCTTTTACGGTCACTGGCCCAGAGGCCCAGAGAAGCTGTGACTTGCCCAGGATAACCCAGCAAATGGCTGGCTATTCTACACAGGCGATAGTCACTCTCACAGAACCAACTGGCGGGCCTTACCTCGCTCCCCCTACCTCAGGGCACCTCCACAGCCCTGAGTCACTGCGTAGGGATAGAGAGAAGGCAGCCACACAGAGGGCACTCTCCTAGTACGGAGGTGGGGGGTGGGAGGTCCAAGGGGGACAGAGGACCCAGCAATGCTGCTTCTAGGCGGTCAACCCCTGTTCCACAATTATCTCCACAGGACCCTGAGTGGGCTCAGCCAGACCCAGGCCTCCCAGCGGCACGTGGGCTTGTCCCGTACTGTCCGGCTTTACCCAACCACCGCAGCCAGTGGTCAGCTCACCTCCAACGCCCTGCCCGCAGGGCCAGGCCTTAAGCGGAGGGATGGCACCCAGCAGGCAGCGTATCTGGACCACCCATCATCCCCCTGGGGTAAGGTGACCCTGTCTCAGGGTCCTAGAGGAGCAGGGCATCTCAATCTCTGGCCGTCTTGTCCCCACGTTTGCTTCCCCTCCACTCTCACGGATGGGCTGAGTTCACCTGTCCCTCATCCTCTCGGCCCATCAACCAGCCGTCGCCAAGTGCCTGCTTTGTGCCAGGCTGCAAGGGTCCCAAACCAGCTGAGGGGGGACCTTGCCTCTGTCACACATCCTGCCTTTGCTTCCTTCACAACCAGCCACAAACCTCACCTCCCTGACCCTGCTCCTTTCACGTCTTCCTTCCTGCAACCGGAGGCCCTCCTGAACCTGCCGGGCAGTTTCTTCCTTAGCACCCACAGCTGGGCCTCAGCTCTCCAGAGGAGACAATGGAGCATCCCCGTGGGTTCATGCCTCGGCACATTCTGGTCATTGCCCAGCAGTCCTTTTCTTTGTGCCTGCTCCCTCTCTGTCTCTGTCTGTCTGTCTGTCTCTCTCTCTCTTCCTCTCATCCCTCAGAGCACCTACTCCAAGCTGCCCCCACGTCGCATCCCCCCAGAACATGGACACGCCTGCCACACCTTGGAGAGATCCTCACCTTCCTACCCGTCTGCCCCATGGTGCACGCCACTCCCTCACCTAAACCCTGCCTGAGCTCACCTTCTTTCTTTTCTTTCCATGTTAAACGCTGAGGTGAATTTCACCTAAAATTAACCATTTTTAAAGTATACACATCAGTGATTTTTAGTGTATTCATAATTTTATGCAACCGCCATCACTATCTGATTCTAGAACATTGTCATCACTCCCCAGAGAAACCCTGTACCCATAAAGTCTCCTTCTTCCCCCAAGCTCCGGGGCCCATTAACCTACTTTGTCTCTAGAGATTTGCTTACTGTAGACGTGTCCTAACAGAACCTGCGCAATATGTGGTCTTTTGTGTCTGCTGTAACTTAGTATCATGTTTTCGAGGTTTATCCCTGTCAGTACTCATTCCTTTCTGTAGTCCATGACCTCCTCTCTTGCCATCTTGAAAAGGGAGTGTCCCGCGTCTCGATTCCTCTAGAACACTAGACCATCCCTTGTCCAACCCCCACAGCTCTGTCCTCCCTCTTCAGCCTGACCCCCGCCCAACCCCTTCCCATCAGCAGATACACTTGGTTCCGGCTACCATTCTCACAAACACACACTTGCGCACACACACACACACACTTCCCTCCTCAAGCCCTCTCCCTCTGGCTCTCTGCCCTGGGCTCCCCACACTGAATGAATACCCCTCCTTTGTATTTCCACTGCCGCCACCTGGTTACAGAAGCAGCTTGCGTGGCTGCAGTGCCCTCCCAGCTGGTGTCCCTGCCTCCCTGTCCCCCTGCCCACTCCATCTGGGAGGGCACCGGTCCCCCACGCATCCTCTTTGATCTCTCACTGAAAACTTTCAAAGTCTTCCCACTACCAACCCAGTAAAGTGCCCGTCCTTGTTCCAGCAACGGGGGGCTCCACAGCCGGACTCTAGTCGTTCTCGCAGGCTCTGTCTTCCTCCCTTTCTCTTTGAAATCTCCTCTCTGGCAAGTCACAGCCATGGTCAGTTTTTTGCCCTCGGGTTCCAAGCCCAGCCTGGCACTTGCTAGCTGTGTGACGTGGAGCAACCCAACCTTCTTTGGGCCTCAGTTTCCTTAACTGTAAAATAGATATCAGATTGGATATGGGAACATAGTCAACAGTCAGCCATTGTAACCTACAAAAACGGCAATATCTAAAGAGTCAGCCTACAAGAGTATTCCCCCAAGAAGGGTAAGAGTGAAGGTGCACAAAGACAAGCTTAGTGGTTGCACGTTGGCACCCCTCGATACATACTGGACCATGACCTTCGTGAGGTGGTACCCTGCCCCCCACCATAGGACCTTGCTTCCAGTAGGTACTTAGCAAATGCCCTTGGGATGGATTCACCCTTGACCCCACGGGCCTTCTAACCACCCTCTGGAGGTCACAGCTGTGCCTCTCAGCCCTGCCCCCTGGACCCAAGCCCTCTCTCTGCAGGGCTGAACCTCACTGAGAAAATCAAGAAGATCAAGATCGTGTTCACTCCCACCATCTGCAAGCAGACCTGTGCCCATGGACACTGTTCCAACAGCTGTGAGCGCGGCGACACCACCACCCTGTATAGCCAGGGAGGTCACGGGCATGACCCCAAGTCTGGCTTCCGCATCTGTGAGTCCCTCCCCAACTCAGGGGGTTCCCAGGCCCTGTGGAGGGGGTGGGTAGACAGGGTGGCCAGAGGGACAGGCCCAGTCTTGGGCAGGAGCCCAGACCTTCTGCAGGAAGGAAGCCTGCTACTCTCACACTGTGGTTTCTGTGAGTTGTCCTCAGTCACACAGAATGTTGAGTCCTCTCCCAGCTCTGTGATGGCCTAGCTGTGTGACTCTAGGCAAGTCCTATAACTCACCTGAGTCCATGGTTCCTCCATGGATAAGTGAGGGATTTAGCAGTGCCCCAACCCTCCTGTCCCCCAGGTTATTGTGGGATCCCAGGACTGCGTGAAAGGGCTCTTTAGGAAGGCAAGGGCTGGCTGTTATCTACCCTTCCTCACTCCCAGCCTCCTGGAAAGTCCCTACATTTCAGGGTGTGCTGGGCTCCCCAGGCCATCCAGATGGGAGTTTCTGCTCCCCCTGCTTCCTCATGGTCACTTGCTGGCCCCATGCAGGGCACTGCTATGTTCTTCTACCCACCAGTCACCTTGAGATCGCTGTTGTAGATTTCTGCCAGATCCCCTGCCTGAACGGAGGCCGCTGCATCGGCCGGGACGAGTGCTGGTGTCCCACCAATGCTACCGGGAAGTTCTGCCACCTGCCCTCCCCAAAGCTGGACACGGGGCCTCTGCAGAGTGGGTCCAGCAATGGGGTCCTGCAGGAAGGCCCCTTGAGGCAGTCCACCTTCACCTTGCCTCTCTCCAACCAGCTGGGTGAGTGTGGGGCTGGGGGGTGCACTGGGTCGCAGGGGGTGCTGGCTTCCTTGGGAAGGGCACAGAAGTTGCCACTATTCAGACCTCCCTCCCTCGCTGTCCCTGGGGTGTAATTTCATCTCCTAAACTTCTCTTTGCCCTTCCTCCGAATTCATCAATAGTTTTTTTTGTCCTTGCCCCCTACTGGGTGCTACGGATGAGATTTTTTTAAAAAGTATAAAGGTGGGAAACCACCTTCAGGTAAGCCTCAGCCCTGGACGAGAGAGCGGGGCTGGATGGGAAGGAGAACATGATCAAGTAAAACATGTCATTTCCCGGGTGCCAAGTAAAGGGCACCAAGAATACAGACTTCACTAGGAGGTCAGGGACTGGAGAGCCCCCCAGTTGTCCTCTGGAAGGCTGAGAGGAGAAAGTGGGCTTCAGTTGGCCTTAATGGGTGGCTAGCCTTTGACTAAGCAGAGAGCGTTGGGAGGGGATCCTGCACGCAGGAACCAGGGTGAGCCACGGGGTGAATGGGGGGCCCTGCAGGGTCCGTCGGGCCAGAGTTCAAGGATGGTACAGGATTGTAGTGGGAGGTAGAATGGGGAAGGTAGTTTGGAGGTTGAGCGTGAGGGCCCTTCTTTGGAAGGCACAGAGGGAGGGAGTCTGTGTTCCATTCTGTCCTCACGGGGGAGCTCTTCTGGGTTTGAACAGAAAGTGGAGAGATCGTGGGAGAACCTGGGGGAGACATAGAGAACCAGGGGTGCTGGGCCCTCTTCAGAAGATGGGGCCCTGTTGCCTGGCTCTGACCCAGCCCCTGTGCCCAGCCTCCGTGAACCCCTCCTTGGTGAAGGTGCATATCCACCACCCGCCGGAGGCCTCCGTGCAGGTCCATCAGGTGGCTCGGGTGCGGGGCGAGGCCCCAGAGGAGAACAGCGTGGAGACCAGACCCTCGCCCTGGCTCCCCGCCAGCCCCCGCCACAGCCACTGGGACAGCAACAGCATCCCCGCACGGTCTGGAGAGGCCCCCCAGCCACGGCCCCCAGCAGCACCCAGGCCTCCGGGATGGCTGGGCCGCTGCTATCTGAGCTCTGTGAACGGACAGGTGAGAATGCATCCTCTGCCTCAGCCCTACGGGCTTCCAGAATAGTCAGTGACTGCCCCTCCCTCTGCCCCTTCTCTCTGCTCCTCGTCCTTACGAAACGAATGTCTGCCTTCTGTTCCCCATGGGGCAAACGCAGAGCATAAAACTCCTTACGAAACGAATGTCTGCCTTCTGTTCCCCATGGGGCAAACGCAGAGCATAAAACTGTGTGACCGAGAGGAGGCCTCTTTACTACCTGGGCTCCACTGGATACCTGTCAGTTCCAGACATGCCGAAGAGGCCCCAAAAGGGTCCTCCTCTAGAAGGGCACCAGCATCGCTGCTCCCAGTAAACCCTGGCCTGTCCTGGAGCGGAGCCTTGGCCTCCTGGCTCATGGAAATAGGGTTATTAGAACCGACGAGAGAGAGTATGGTATTTAGTTGAGACTGAGGGTCACAGAGATGTGAAATTAGAAAAAGCAGATTAAACCCTAAAGCCTTGGGGGTAAAAGATGAGATACTCCATCCCCCCTGGAGCCATCCATAGTCAGTGATGGGAAATCGGGGGAGTTTTTCTGAGTGTAAGCACCTAAAAATATGGGCTAAGCCAGACCTAGGATGGCTTTTGTTGGAGTTGCATATTGGTGTTTCCAGAAACCCCTCCTGAGGTTAATGAACTGGAGGAGGTAGCGAGTGGCCAAGGGATAAGGACTCTGAGTCCCCAGATCCTCCCTGGCTCTCAGCTTGCAGTGTCCCTGAGCCTAGATCCTGTTCATGGGGAAGACTTGCATCGTGGGTGACCCTGTAGTTCCGTGGAGTTTGATGGAGAAAAGCCCATCCTTTGGGACCCTCTGTGGGCTGGGGACACGGAGGCGGACAGCTTGTAGACCTGCACAGAGCAGATCTTTTCTTATCTGGGTGTGCCCTGCCCCCGACATTTAGGGTTTGATGGAATGGACTACAGGTTTTCGGCTTCCTTCCAGGGTACCCCCTGACTATCTCCTCTCCTCCCTTGGGTGAGGCATCCCTGTAGCAGGACGTTGGGGTTGAGCTCTCACCTCGGGTTTTCCTGGGACGGCTCTGTGCATAGCAGGGAAGGGAACAAGGTGTGATAGGTGTCTGTGGCCTCTTTTCCAGTGTGCCAACCCCTTGCTGAAGCTGACTGCCCAAGAGGACTGCTGTGGCAGTGTGGGAGCCTTCTGGGGAGTGACCTCATGTGCCCCATGTCCACCCAGACCAGGTGAGTGCTAGGTGCCGGAGTGCAGGGTTTGGGCCAAAGTTTTCCCAAGGCCTGGGCTCTGCTTCATCTCCCACCAGGGTCTCAGAGGCCAGGCAGGGAGAACAGGCTGGCAAACTGGGCAGGCTTTCCAGATGTGCTCTGAGGGTGCTTCGGGCTGGTGGCTACGGCCCCTGACAGCTCAGATGGCTCGGGCCCAGATATAGCCTGGGTTCTCCACTCTCTCTGATTGCCTGGGAGGGGTTCCTCTCTCATGTCAGTTGTTCCTGCTCAAATTAGGGATCCCATCCCATGTTGGGCCCCTTCTACATACACCCCTGCCCAGGCTTCAGGGGCCCAGTGGTCTGGATTTAGTGACTCAGTGTTTCCCCCGTTCTCTCCCTGGAGGGGCCTCCAGGCCTCCTCCTCACCTCCTGTTTCCTCACCCAGTCAGGGCTGGGGGTCTGTCCCAGAGGGTCCTCTGCCTTGGGATATGGGAAACCCAGTTTCCTGCCCTCTTTTGAATGGTGGGAAAAGCCTACGTTTATCCATTCATTCATTCGCTCCTTCATTCATTTATTTGGCAAATACTAACCAGGTGCCTTGTGTGTGCCAAGCACTGAGGATTTATTTGGGAGTCAGCAAAATGCCCGTTCATGCCGCTCTCCTAGGTCTCGATCTTGGTTGGGAGGTGGGTATGAGGGTCTGTGCCTGAGTACGGCTTCTGCCAGCTCAGCCTGTCTTCTCCCTCCTGGCCCCACTCCTGGGGCCTGGGCCCGGGGCCTGGCTTGGATTACTTTTTCCTGTCAACAGTCGACTTGGTGAGTTGGCTCTTTGTAGGGGGCCTGGCCTGGTGCCCAAAGGTGGGAGGGACAGGGCTATTCCTAACTTCAGACTTGGTTGTGGAACAGTGACCATGTTTTCCAAATTAAAAATAAGCGCGGACGGTTTTGCAGCCCGCTGGGGCTTTGGGTGAAGCCTTGGAGGCTAGCGGTAAGCTTCCAGACTTGAGCACCCAACACGGAGCAGGTCCCGGGCCCAGCTCTGTGGGCGGACCCCGTCTCTGCGCAGTCTCCAGTCTGTAGGGTGGAGATGGTCATGGAAACCGTCATGGAGACCGCGGGGCTGCTGTGGCCAGTAGATGAGGCATGTGCTTAGCATTCGGGCAGTAAACAGAAGCTGTGATTGGTATTGCTGCAAAGTAGCCCTCCTCAAAGGGAAATTGGGGGGGGCGGCGCACTGGAGAGGGCCTTGAACTGCTCAGCATCTCCCCCTGCAGGCCAGAGTTGTCCCGCCACTTTCCTTTTCAACCCCTCTTTCCCTTCTTCCTTCTGGTTAGGCGCACCCTTGAGACTTCCACATCCCACAACCCATTCAGTCCAGGGATATTTACGTTAGTGAATTACCCATTTGAAGTGCTCCTGGTGTGCAGGCCCAGAAAGGAGAGTGGAGACTGGGGTAGAAGTAGTGCCCCCTTTCTCCAAGCTTGGGGACTTGGGGTGGGGGTGGGGGACTCGAGGGGGCGTATGCAGATAGCACTAACTAGACAAATGCCAAATGCTGTGTGAACACAGTGGAACCAGGACCACGGATAGGTCCTATAGTACCTTTGTACAAATTAGAGAAAGGTGCTGCTTCCTTTGTTCAAAACAGTCTTTACAAATAAATATCTGAGATGCCAGCGATTCTCTGAGATGTGGTACTTTTGTGCAGTGGACAACCTGCACATCTGTCCGCTGTGGGGTAGCGGATCCTAGCTCAAATTTGTGGATCAGGGAAAGCTTCTTATTGGGGGGGGGTGGCATCCGGGGTGAGATCTAAAGAATTATTAGAGGGGCGCCTGGGTGGCTCAGTGGGTTAAGCCGCTGCCTTCGGCTCAGGTCATGATCTCAGGGTCCTGGGATCGAGTCCCGCATCGGGCTCTCTGCTCAGCAGGGAGCCTGCTTCCCTCTCTCTCTCTCTCTCTGCCTGCCTTTCTGTCTACTTGTGATCTCTCTCTGTCAAATAAATAAATAAAATCTTAAAAAAAAAAATAAAGAATTATTAGAGGAGGCCAAAGAGAAGGGGAAGAGCTTAACCACCCAAGGAAATCGCAGATGCAGGTAAGACCAGGAGGGTGAGGAACTCTTCCTGGAGCACAGCACACCCAAGGCTGTGCCCTCACCTCCGCCCTGTCCCAGTTAGTGACCCCCCCCCCCACTGTGTTCAGGACATCTCAGCAAGCCAGGCACCAGGGTGCAAACCCTGGAATGTCAAGCATTCCAGCACACTGAGCAAGAAATCACAAAGACCGGGGAATGTAAACACTTACAACATGTTACAGTGCAGCTTGGCATTGTATAGAGAAAGGTCAAGACGCCCATGAACCTTGTTTGTGTTGACAACGTGCCAGATAACCTAGCTCCGTGCCTGAGCATGGGGCCCGGGGTTGGGGATGTTTCTCTAAGTAGGCACGACAAGCAAGCTACCTTGCAAGAGTCAGAGGAAGAAAAGGTGAGCTGCTGGGGTGGCTTTGGGAATGGTTGGCAAGGCAGGCAGGACTTCTGGGTTCTAGAACATTTCCAGGCTTGGTGGCTTTGCCCCTCTGAGCCTCTAAGTCTCCTCTGATGAAATAAGGCTGTGTCCTTCAGGAAAGGGCTTTGTCATCCCCAACAAGGTCATCTGGCAGAATTGGGAAGGAAGAGAGTAATAAAGCCAGCAGCTGGGGAACTATGTGACTTCATGGCTTCCCCTAAGTCACCTTTTTGACCCTAAGTCAGTCTGCTTTTGAGGCTCCAGGCCCAACTATCAAAGAAGGCCCCTGCGGAACGATGCTATTTCTGAAGAAGAAAGGGATTGCCTTGAAGTCTCATTTACATGGCACAGACATATCTCTTTTCTTCTGGAAAAAATTCTCCAGTGCTCTCTTTCTTAGGGAGATGGCTCAGGGAGTCAACTCAGGTCAGCCTCTGATCCCCTCCCTTCTTTCTCCATTCACTCTGGGTGACAGATGCAGCCGACCTTCCAGGACTCGGCCTGAGCCCCATCTTCCTGACCCTCAGGAGTTTTCAGAGCCTCTGTCAGGGTCCAAAGAGCGCACAGCTCTCAAAGCCACTTTGATTGAGGCCACATTTTAGAGTTTTTGTCTGAGAAAGACAGACATCTGTGTTGACTGGAAAGTTGGCCCCTGCCCCATCTGGCTTGGCACAGGCTGTGTCAACCCCCGGGCCCCTTCGCTGGGGCAGGCGGGGCTGGCACCCTGCTCTCAGTCCGCAGTGGTGGCCTCCAGCTGTTCCCCACGAGATCATCTGTCCATCTGCCTGGCATGGGATGAGGTCACCTCCAAATCCAGCCCCTTCCTGTCCCTCCGGGGACTGCTGCTTCTCTTGCTCCACCCTTTCAAGGAGCTCTGCGTCTTTCCCTCTTAAAAACAACAATGGCCACCTCTTGCTGAACTTCCACACTACGCCGGGCTCCCCACCAGCCCGATCCCATGAAATTGTCACAACCACGTGTAAGCTAAGTGTCTTTATCCCCACTTGACAAATGAGGAAGATGAACCTCAGAGAGAACTGAGCAACTTGTCCAAGGTCACACAGCAGGACAGGGGAGCGAAGCTTCAAACCAGTGTGTCTCACTCTCAGCTGACTGATCGGGGAGATGTCCCAAATCCTTCTGGGGAGACTTGAGCCTACCCCAAAGACAACAAACACCAGGACCTCAGACACGCAGTTCACAGCCAGGAGGGGGCCGCCGGGGGTCATGTTTCATGAACTACATGTGCATGAAGGACAACATCCCTCAAGAAGATGGGTCTTGGCTAGACGAGCAGGCAGCAACCTGCAGCTCAGACCTGAGAGTTCACAGAGATGTGCTGGACGAATGGTCCCAGGGCGGAGCCGATAGGCTTGTTCCATGTGGTTCTGGAAGACTAAAGCCAATGTGAGGGTGTTTCTGGTGAGCAGAGCTCAACTCAAAACTGAGCATAAGGAGCAGCTTACCTAAAGTCCGCAGCTTATCAAAACGCCAGAAGGACTTTGCTCCCCGCCAGGGCGAGGATGCCTGCCAAGAATAGGTTCATAGAAGGAGCTAGAAAGGATATTGATTTTTGAGGGAATGGAGGTTCATAGGTATGTGTCTGAAAATGTGCTGGAAACCCTCAGTAGAAAGCAAGCTTTGGTTTGCCTTGGGTTTGCCAGTGCCCCTGCCCACCAGCCCATTTCTTGTGAAGCCAGCCCCTGCCCAGGGGGGCGCGTGTGAGGAGATGCAGGCAGCCGCCAAGATCTGGAGCGGGAAGCATGGGGCAAGTCCCAGCAGCGACACTGTTTTCTTCACTATCGCTGTTAGCAGCTGTGTGCCAGGCACCATACTAAGTGCTTCCTCGTTCCACTGCGTCCTTGCCATGTCTCTGGGGGTTGGGTGTGACCGTCTTCATCTTAGGGTAAAGAAGTTGTGTCTACGTGATCTGAGACCCTGGCCTCTAACTGGCCTGAGATCTGCCTCCGAGGCTGTTGCTTGCCCACTTGGCTTGGGGAATCTTCTCCACTAGAGGACCCCGGCTTAGGGAACAGCTGTGCTGGGGTGGGGCTCCTGTTCTCCAGGACTCTGACTAAGACGCCAGTCTCCTGCCCTCAAGAGATGGGATTTTTCAGATTTACAGTTGTTGGGCTGAAGAAAAGTAGTGTCTCTTTGGCTCAGGGATGTTCTGAGAGCTTCTTCCAAGGGACTTGAGGCCTCCAGGGAATTGTGCCTCAGCTCAAGTTAGTGCCCTCCTTACCCAGGGCGGGGGTCACCAACACGTGGCATGTTTGGCCCAGAGAGGTCCAGGGAGGGCTGCGGAGGGGTTGTCTGGAGTGACACCTGTCTGAGCCAAGGGTCTAACCAGACCCCTCTCCACCTAACGGCTTGTGGTGACCAAGACACTCACTTTGGCTCTCAGGCTGCCCCCAGGGAAGCAGTCAACTTTGGGTGGGATTTCCACAATCCTGGGTTGGTGGGGGGTGGTGGGGGGGTCCATTAGGACTTTACCAAGCAGGAAAATCTGGAATCATGAACCTTATAATAATCACCAATATGCGACAAGGATCGTGCGCAGAGTTTTGCATGTTTTTTTACTGTTCACGGTAGCCCCAAGGAAGGAACTGTCACCTCCATTTTACTGATAAGAAAACAGAGAGGTTGAGTAACTTGCCCAAGTGTCTCTAGCCCGTGAGGGGCAGAAGCCTGCTTGCTATCCTTGAAACTGTGCTGCTGGAGGGAAGGAGGGAGGAAGGAAGAAAGGAAGGAAGGAAGGAAGGGGAAAGGAAGTGAAGGGAAGGGAAGGGAAGGGAAGCAAGAAGGAGGAAGTAAGTCTTAGGGAGCATCTACAGGGACTCCCAGGCATGATGTTAGCTTCAGTCTGACCCTGATTATTTCTCAGTGAAGTTGACCTTCACAACCCATGAAACTGAGTTTCTGTCCCCGCTTCTACAGAGGAAAACGTTAAGACTGACAGAGGTTAAGAAACGTGCTTTGGGTCACACAAGTAGAGCGGAGCCAGGAATTCGATGGGGTCTGGCTGCCCCAGAACCCACACTCCTTCCACTGCTCTGGGGGGCTAGAAGGTTTTTACAGCTTTCTGCCCCCTTCCCAGAGGTTTACACATCTAGGTTCAGCTCCATTCCGCTCACATGCCCCGGTGCATCGAGCTTAGCCTCATCCGGGTTGTGTGTGTTTCTGTCTGTCTGTCTGTCTTCTGGCAGAGAGATGTGTGGCAGGGTACCCTCCAGAGCTCCCTGCTGGGGCCATCTGTCATCACAGGCTGAGATCAGCGTGGCTTGTAAACAGCCCCGTGGCCAGACATATGTCTCCACCATTTCCTCCCCGAACTCTGTTGTAGAGTCAGGGCCAAAACTGTCTCCAGGAATTAGTCTGTCCTGGTTGAGGCCTCCTTGGGAGTCCCGGCGGACAACGGGGAGAGTCCACAGGGCAGGCTCAGGCCACAGCCAGGGGCCCCTCCACTTCCTTCCCCGGTGTGTGTGAGCTGATCTGGGTGCAGCGGTGAGGGGACAGGGCTGGGGTCAGGGGCCAGAGGACCTGAGGTTCTGGCCCACATGACCACGTTTCCGTACCAGGAAAGGTACACACATCTGCCCCACAGGCTTTGCAGGCATTCTGTGATGCTCAGACTCCTTGGAGTTGGGGGTGATCCCCCCTGACCCCTCGGCCGCTGCTCAGCCTTTCTCAGGCCTGAGAGGTCCAACTGCAAGGTCGCTGGCAGCTCTCCTTGTGTCAGCTCAGGGGCCGTGAGGGGTAGTGCGGGTTCTACCCCATTGTCTTCATTCTTTCTGCTTGGCACTCCAGTGGTAGACCTTGTGGGGCATTTTCCCAGCTTCTAATGAGTCCTCTGGCCATCTCGGACCATCAGTCCTCCCGCCCATCTCCTGGCCTCCTCCTGGGTATCCCTGCTTTTGCTTTTCCCAATTGCTCTCCTGATCCCATGTTAAAACAAGGGAAGAGAAGTTCCCCAAAAGGGTAATCTATGCCCTGATGGGCACGGGTTTCCCTGTAGCCTGCAGACCCTCGGATTCCTGCTTGGACAACTCCTGAGGCTTGGCATGAGTTCTTTGATTTATGTATTTGGAGATGGGAGAAAGGAGTGGTTCAGAATCTATCCTCTGGGGGCAGACTGCCCAGGGTTCATAATCCCAGCTCCATCCACCAGCTGGGAGACCTTGGGCATGTTTCCTAACCCCTCTGTGCTTCAGTTTGCTCCTCCATAAAGTGGGGGAAAATATTAGTAAGTCCCCTCGAGGACTATTATAAGGATTAAATAAGCTGATACGTGTAAGGACTTTACAGTAGAGCCTAGCACATAGTAAGTGCTATTTTAGGGTTTACTCTTATTATTCATTCTGGTTTAATTGTGGGCCACTAGGGGCACCTGGGTGGCTCAGTCCATTGAGCATTCGACTCTCGATCTCAGCTCAGGTCTTGATCTCAGGGTCATGAGTTCAAGTCTCACACTGGGCTTACCAAAAAAGATGATTGAGTGCCTATAGTGCGCCACATGCTGTGCTGGGCTCTAGAGATGTAGCAACGATGAAGACAAGGTTCCCATCTTCATGGCACTGACCCTTTACCAGGGGAGATGGACCAGCAAACAGACCATCATAACGCAGCATTTTAAGTGCCATGGCGAGGAAAGGCCTGAGCGTGTTGGGAGGACTTGGGAGGTGACCTAGCGTGGGTGGCAAGGGCTGTGGCATCTGTCCCCCCAACCACCCACTGTGAATCACACAGCTCGAGGCTGCCAGGAGCACGCCTGGGACGGAGGGTGGGTGCTGAGTTCTACCCGAGCCAAGGTTCTCCCTTCCACATGGCTGTCTGAACTTCAGCCTGCTGTCCCCGGATGAGACTGAAGCTGACTTTTCCAGATTGGATACTGCACTTGGTCTCCCAGAAGCTGGCAGGTGGCCTCTGGGAGGTGCAGAGCAGGGTCCGAGGGCCTTCTTTGGGATCTAGTAGGGGTTGCTGGCAAAATGGGAATTTCATCCAGGACAGTGACTTTGAAATTTATTCCTGTCTCCCTCCTGCCATCATGGTCCTGCCCTGGCCTCCGGCCCCTTCTCTCTCTCCTGCCTTCAGCAGAGCGACAGGCAAGGGATGTGGGCCTCTGCTCCCAGAGTCTGGGGTTCAACCCCTACTGGGCCCTGTCTGAGCTTCACTCTCCTAGTCTGGACAGTGGGGATAATGATCCCGGCCTTGCAGGATGGTTGTGTGGGAAACAAACAGGATAATGTGGACCAAGGGCCTCATGACTCCATCCAGATGTTCCCTTGTCACTGCTCGTCGGCCCTCTGGCATCAGCCTCCCGTTATTCTTTCCCACCTTCTGCTCCTTGTGTTTGCAGGCTGCATCGAATCAGTTTGCTTTCTGAGTTTCCCCAATGTCCCCCCTCTCTTGCCTCCTTCCCGCCCTTGACTAATGCCCCCAGGCCCCATGCCAGGGGCTCTCCCTTTTCCCAGCCTCACTCCCCTCCTTCCATCTCAATGTCAGCATGTTCAGAATCCTCATTTACCCCCCGCCAGGCTGGAGCCTAATCCCCCCATGGTGGGACGACAGGCAAAGCTAGAGTGAGACTGTCATCCATAGAGGGAAAAGATATTACAAATTCAACTGACATTTTTTTAATGTAAAAAAAAAAAAAAAGAAGGGGCTCCTGGGTGTCTCAGTTGGTTGAGCAATTGCCTTAGGCTTGGGTCATGATTCCGAGGATCCTGGGATCAAGTCCCACATCAGGCTCCCAGCTCCATGGGGAGTCTGCTTCTCCCTCTGACCTTCTCCCCTCTCATGCTCTCTCTCTCTCTCTCTCTGTCAAATAAATAAATAAAATCTTTTTAAAAAATACTTAAAAATCTTAAGTGAAGCTTAAAAAAAAAATGAAGAAGACTTACTAACTTACAATCTCACTTGGTCTGTATGTCAGACTCAGATGTCACGTCTGGCATGTGGCGTGTTCTCAGGGAAGAGCGGGGTTCCAAGAAAACATGGCGCCTCCTCGGGTTTGTCTCTGGAATGAACGCATCCCCTACGACAGTGCTCGGCTTATGGGGTTTTTCAATCATGTTGTCAAGTTTGAAGGAAAACAACCTTCTCCAAGTGGAAAAGTGACTCTGAAAAAATTCCTGCAAAGAAACAGGATTCGAAATAACACTAATTACATCACTGCAAGTGATCACTTTTAAAATGTGACGCTGCCCCTTCTCCCCTGACCTGTAATCAATTCTCGGATAAAAATAATGAGGGCCTCTCAGGTGTGACCCACAATGGAGCCCAGGACCCAAACGATCAAGAAGGCTGTATGGAAAATGGTTTCTACATAACGGACTTTGCCCCAAGGCTATAACATGCTGGGAACAAGCAGCTGACGATAGAGCAAAGCCGTCTGGATCAGAAAAACATTTAAACAAGACCAAGATGTTCAACCTTTGCCGTACAATTGGATGAAAGCATAGGTCTCTCTAACGTACACCTCGGTATTTGCAAGAGTCCATTTCAACAATGAAATAGATGAAGAACTATCCTCTTGTAAAGATACTGCTAAGGGAAGGATGAACCGCAAGTTGTATGTTTGCAACAGTAAATGACTTCTTCAATAACAATGAGTTTTCCAACAACTCTGTGAGGGTAGCTGCTGATGCTCTGACCAGAATGAAAGGGAATCCAGGTGAGGACAGAGAGGTGGGGGGCGCTGCAGTCCTGTCACCACAGCCCATGATCAGAGGTGAGCCACCGCTGCAAGGAAGGCAAAGTCAGAAGACAGATTGCTAGAGAAGTCATCACACGGTTCACTTTATGAAACAAGACCTTTCAAGTAGAATGGGCTCTTAATGGAACATTGTGTCAGAAGAGTGTCTATGAAAATCCCCGTACTCCTTTAGAATTGCTGGCTATGTCTTTGGCAAGAAATGGTCAGACTTGTAGATGAACTATTCTTTTTTTTTTTTAAGACTTTATTTATTTGTCAGAGAGAGAGAGAGAGAGAGAGCACAAGCAGTGGAAGTGGCAGGCCGAGCAGGCAGAGGGAGAAGCAGGCTCCCTGCTGAGCAAGGAGCCTGCCATGGGGCTCGATCCCAGGACCCTGGAATAATGACCTGAGCTGAAGGCAGCCGCTTAACCCACAGAGGCGTCCTGAGGAGCTATTCTTTAAAAACTCACACACACACACACACACCCCGCTGTCCACATCTGCTGCTCTTTCCTGTGATGACAGATGGCTGTCAGGACTCCGCTACCTGCTAGAGCTTTTCAAGGAAAGAAAAGAAAGAGAAAAAACCCTTCAAAGCATTCCTCTGGAGGCTGACATGCTAGTCCTCTCTCCAAAGTAATAGAGACATTTCCCTGTTTTTAAGTCAATAGGTTTTTCTTTTTCAAACACTTTTTTTCCCTCTTTAAAGTATGGTGGAATGTTGTGAAATCAAGGTAGGATGCGAAAGCGGCCCCGGAATCTGAGCCTTATTTCCTTGTTGGTCAATCTGGAGTGAAGCATCTGGTGGGTTTGGTCTGCCCTTAACTCGGGGGGCGGGCGGCTGGGCGCGTCTGGGCGACAGGAAGAGCCTTTTGAAAGTGGCTGTTTGGAAGCGGTTCCCGGTTCCATCGTGTTGGGATTTGTTGCTGTAAACCAAGTCTATTTGCACATTTTAAAAAACTTGACAACTGGCATTTTCCAATGTGTTTTACATTTTTAAGAACAACTAGCCAGCCTCGGGGGAGATGGAAAGCTACCAGCCTCAGAGTTGGTGAGAGGGAGTGAAAACCTAAGAGCCTGGTTTTCTACGACGGGCCATGGACTGCGAGTTTCTTCCATCTTGAGCTGAGATAACTCGTCAGCTATGGCAGCTGTAAAACCGAGGAGCGAATGAACTGAACTTAGAACTAGACTGTGAATGGTTGCATCTGCATGTTTAAAAACTAAGAAAACAACTATAGTTACGGAAAATGGAACCATGAGCAGAAACTGGGTGTCGGGCACGAGGGACCTTTCTGTCACTATTTTTTGTAACTTCCTACAGAGGTGTAATTACTTCAAAACCAAAATACTAAATAAATAAATAAAGAGGACTGGTTTCATTCCACTGGAGTGTACCACATTTACTTGCTCTGTATGTCATGTTATAACCATATACGAGACCTATAGTCTCTGAGTGATGTTTCTAGGAGGAGCAAGGTGGGTCAAGAGTAACCCGGTGAGACTGGAAGAGATTATGCTGAGTGAAATAAGTCAAGCAGAGAGAGTCAATTATCATATGGTTTCACTTATTTGTGGAGCATAACAAATAGCATGGAGGACAAGGGGAGATGGAGAGGAGAAGGGAGTTGAGGGAAATTGGAAGGGGAGGTGAACCATGAGAGACTATGGACTCTGAAAAACGATCTGAGAATTTTGAAGGGGTGGGGGGTGGGAGGTTGGGGGCACCAGGTGGTGGGTATTGTAGAGGGCACGGATTGCATGGAGCACTGGGTGTGGTGCAAAAATAATGAATACTGTTATGCTGAAAAAAATAAAAAAATTAAAAAAAAAAAAAAAAAAAAGAGTAACCCGGTGAGAGCCAGGGAAGGGATTGTAGCCAAGGGGGCACAGATCCCCACGGGAATGACTTGGGGGTTCAAGGCCTCACAGCCGTGGAGTCGGTGGCACCCCACTTTCAGCATTGGTGACAGGGGAACCCAAGGGCCTTGCAGTGAGATCTGTCTTTATCTTTACTCCTCAGCCTCCCCGGTGATTGAAAACGGCCAGCTGGAGTGTCCCCAAGGGTACAAGAGACTGAATCTCACTCACTGCCAAGGTAAGGGTGACCTGGGGCCAGAGCTGGGCTTGGGGCGGGGGCAGGGAGGGGGCTGGATAATGAAGGCCTGAGGATGCCAGGGCACTCCCCCACCCCCCACCCAGACAGAAGGAGTGGTGGCTCTGAGTGGTCTTCACTGGGACTTCTAAGCCCCGGCTTCGGGGAGTTGTGGGGGCTACTGGTTCCAGAGGCCTCAGGAAGTTGTGGGGATTATGAGAGAGCAAGAGAAAGGTCTGAGAGCTGAGCCCGTGCCTCTTCCCGTCTCCACCTGCCCCCACCGGACCTGAGCCAGGTGCGTCTCTAGAACTGTGGGGTCTGTATGTGCGTGTGCGGGTGCTGTCCCAGTCCCCACATCCCCTCACCTCCTTGGCCAGTCTCCTTGGAATGGGAGGACTTGGAATCAAGATCTAGTCAGCCTGAGTTGATGGGGACCTCTGGGGACTCCCCCCAACAAATCACCTCCCACAGCCAGGTGGGGGAAGAGCGAAGGTACAGGTGGAGGAAAGAGGGGACCATTAAGCACAGACCCTGGCCTTGCTGGCCTGGCTGACAGGTTGTCTAAGGCCAACTGAGGTCTCGGTCACTCTGCATTTCAGAGGGGCAAGGCCCAGAGGCACCTTGGGACAGAGGGATGGAAGCCAGGCTCCCCTATGGCTTCGTCACCATGGGGAATTCCAGTGGGGATGGTGCGTAGGCCCAGGATGACTGGGGTGTCCAGAAACCCTCACTGAGGGGCCGCTGCTGTCACTGAGCAGCTCGGGCTCAGAGCAGGGAGCCCCTGTTGGCTGCGGGCCTGGCAGTAGGAGAGATGAGCAGAGCCTCCCCCCGGGAGGCTCCTGGGGCTGACAGAGGTCAGTGGGGAGCTGAGGCAGCTTCCCCATTGGACAACTGGATACGGTGCTATCTGTATGGCTGACTTGAAATGAAGCTGGGTTAGAGACAGAACATTGACCCAGATGGCCTCCTAAGCACCCTTCCCCCTGGAGGCTTCTCCAGGAAAGAGGGGGGGATCTGAGGAAGTCCTGGGTTGCTAGGCTGTCTGCCTGGGGTGTGCCAGGCCCAAAGGGGATTTCTGGCCCATGGATAAAGTGCTTGGACCAGGCAAAAGGGCAGCCTTCTGACCCAGCCCAAGGTCAGACTCCCCTGGGGGCAAAGAGGCCTAGTAGACAGGGTGGTGGGTGTGGAGAAGTCTTTAGTTTTGCCCTTGGAAGGTACAGTAGGGCCATTCATATCTCAACTGTCCCTAGGGCCCTCTCCTCCTGGCAGGTTTCCCAGTGCACAGGGTTAAAGTTATTCCCAGGATCTCAAAGGAGCTCTCAGTCCTCCCTCCATTGAGCCCCAAGGGATACAGGAAGCCAAAGGGCCCGCCCCCAGGGACCCCCCACCCCCGCCGCCCTTTAAACCTCCCCCCCCTTCCCATGTCTCCATATTTGGGAGGGGACCTGCTCACCTCTACACCCACATGCGTCACCTTCCTCTCTGTCTCCATTCTTCTCTCCTGCCACCAGCCAAGCTGGGTGTGTTGTCAGGAACTGCATGTGTTCCTGACATGACAACATGGCTGACAGACAGACAAACATGGCTGCCCCCAGTGAATATAGGCACTTAAGCAATTACACACCATGGGAGAAGTGCATAGGATGGCATGGTAGGCGCCCCTTCCCAGACCGGGAGGGTAGGAGAAGGGCTTCAGGTGACGGCTGACCGGGGCGTGAAGAGTGACTCGAGGTGACCAGCTGAAGGAGATGCAGGCATTCCCGGCTGAGGGAGGAGCACACGCAAAGGGAGGGTGGGAGGACAGCCTGTGTGGCCACAGAGACAACACAGGCATCCCAGGGCCTCATCAGAGCTGCCTGCGCCCCCACAGGCTTTGCGGAAATGTGGGGAAGGGCACTGGAGCTTAGGAGGGCTTAGGAGCCCCTCCAGGAGGCAAGTCAGATTTAGATCCAGTGCTCTGGCCACAGTCCGGAGGCAAATGGGCCTGTTCCCCTTCCCGGAGCTCGGTGGCATTTTCCCAGGCACCTCCCTCCCAACAGGGTGTCCTGCCAGAGAACAGTTGGGCCAGCTTCTAGCCCCTTCATTCCCGTGCTCAGTGCCACTTTCCCTGAAGCCCATGGGTGAGCAAGTGTCTCTGGTGACGGGTTCACCGTGTCTAGTGTCCTGGCCCTGGAGGTGGGGGGCCCCTCACAAATCTTCCCCACTCACCATCATCAGCAAAGGCACCATCACCAAGACTTTTAGGAGCTTAGAATGTGAGGGTTGGGATTTCCCCTTGGCAGGAAGAAGGAAATGCTTTTGAGATCACAAAGGACACCAATGTCACTCCCTTGTTTGAAGAACAGCACTAGCATCCATTGGTCTCGGAGGCTGTGTGTGGCCTGCCCAAGGCCTCTTGGCCTCCTGGAAACATGCCTTCCAGACCCTCTGGCCCTCCACGCTTGCCTCCATCCTCCTGCCTCCTGTCCTTGCTGGGCTCCCTTGAGCCCGTGGCTCACAGTGGACATGGTCCCGAGACCTGGGGTCCAGTGGAGATGCTGCACAGGCCCTCAAGGAAGTCTGAGGAGGAAGGACGGAGCAGATGATTCTCCCCACTCTAACCCAAAGTGTCTCCTTATCTGCTCCCCCCGTTTGCATCCCAGCACACCCTTCACTAGCTGAGTGACTTTGGGCAAGTTACTCCTGGACCCTGTTTCCTCATCTTAAAATGAAGCCACGGGGACCTACTTGATAAAATTGTCAGTAAGAACCCAACGAGGTACCACGTGTCCGCCACGTGGTGTGGTGCCTGGCCGGTGATAGGCACTCAAGAAACATTAGCTCTTGACATTATGATCATTAACCAGTGAGCGGAATTAAGGATTTGCAATTTTTGTCTTGTCTTATTCTCCAAACGAGACCATCTGGTCATTACGAATAAGGTCCCCATTTTATGAATGAGGAAACCGAGGCATGGAGAGAGGGACCACACTTAATAGATGGCAGCTCTGTTATTGTTGTCCCTTTGGGAAGATCTCTACCCTGGGCCCTCCCCTCCCCAAGGCCTGGGTGGGGCAGGCTCTCCCTCACCTCCTCCAACCCCGCAGATATCAACGAGTGCCTGAGCCTGGGTGTGTGCAAGGACTTGGAGTGCGTGAACACCAGAGGCAGCTACCTGTGCACCTGTGGGCCAGGACTCATGCTGGACCCATCCAGGAGCCGCTGCGTGTGTAAGTGTTGGCAGGGACCGGAGGTGGGGGACACTGGGAGGTGAGATGGGATCCTCGGGGTCCACCAGCCAGGCCCCAAGCAGTCATTTCCCCCAGGCCTCATCCCCAGACCAGGGTCTGTGTCTCAACCCAGTGTACAAAAGTGTACAGTGTACCCAGTGTACAAAAACCAAGCCCCCCTGCTGGAGGGGAGACAGCTAGCACTTCAGTTTGTGGTTTTGGCCTGTCTTTGGGGGCTTTGCAGTTTGGGATTTTCTACTCCTGTTTTTTCTCTAATTCGTTCTGTCCCATCTGCTGCCTCATTACCTTGGGGAGATGTGTGTTGCATTTGCTGCGATGTCTGGCTGAGCCGTGGCTGCCTCTTTCAGGCCTGAGTTTGGCAGCCTGATCACGGAACTGGGGACAGGCCTTCCTGAAAGGGCCTATCTGTGGCACATCCGGCGCTGCCCCCTGGCCCCCAGGCCTTTCCACAAACCCGGGGTCTCTCGTGGCTCGGAATGTGTCCGCATCCATGAATATACACATGTCTCTGGTCATATCAGCACCATGTCTGTGTGTGTGTGCACACTGTGTGCCTGTGTGTGTGCGTGTGTGTGTACCCCCAGGAAGCTGTTTCCAACGGCCTCTGTGGTTTCCCGCTGGAAGAGGCCCCGGCTGGCAGTGCCCCCAGAGAGCAGAGCTGACGCCTCAGCCCAGACAGGACTCTCCTTGGGCAGGGAGGCCTGACCAGAACTGAATAAAACCAGTCCTGACTGGCATCTGTGACGGGGCACCCCAGGTCACGTTGTCCCCCAGCTCTGCAGAGCTCCCCAAGGCTGGCCAGGCCCTCAGTCCACAAACCACCAGGTACTAGGTCTGGGGAGGCCACGGGATGAGCAAGACTCCAGCGCCACCCAGAAGGAACGTCCCGCGTGACAGGAAGGATGAGACAGGACCCAGTCCGTGTGTCCAGGGACAGGAGACAGTAAGAGGCCAGAGTGGGGAGAGCGTGTCTGAGGGCTCTCAGGGAGACTTCATGGAGACAGGGACATGTGACCGATGCCTTCAGGGACATACAGCCCTTCCCTCTCCTCATCCCACCCCCGCTTTAGATTGCTTTCTCAGACAGACAATTTTAACTCCTGAAGTGACTTTTACTTATTAGCGCCAGAAAGAGATGCATACTTAATACAGGAGGCAGAGGCGGCCCTCGGGTGTTCTTTATTTTTGTCTCCCTCCCTGCTGTTACCCACTCCGCTTCATTTCTGAGCTCTGCCCTCTTCCTTACCAGCTGACCAGAGCTGGTCTACAAGGGCCCCCACTCTGGGCTGGGGCAGCCTCCTGATACTCTCAGCCAGGTCACTTCCACTCTGGGGCTCAAGGGGACCGAGCCATTTCCTACAGTGTCCCAAGGAAGTGGCTGCTGAGAGCAGAGATTATACCTGGAGACCTAGGCTCATGGACTGACCAATAATTGATCATGACCTTTGACAAGGCACTTTCACCTCTATCATCGTGAAGAAAGTGTATTAGTCAGGGGAGACCTGGCCGGCTCTATTGGTGGAGCGTATAACTCTTGATCTCGGGGTCATGAGTTTGAGCCCCACTTTGGGTGTAGAGATTACTTAAACAAACAAACAAACAAATAAATAAACTTTTTTTGTTTAAGTATATTAGGAGCCTTTGGGCCACAGATGACAGAACCCCAACTCAAACCACTGTAAGCAAAAATAATTCCTTGGTCCACACAACTAGGAAGTCGAGGGGTAGGTATGCCTCAGACTTGGTTGGATCCAGGCACACACAGTGTCTTTGGGATGCCCCTTGCTCTGTTTCCTTTGTGTTGATTTCATAATTCCGTCAAAGGTGGCCACCAGACAGTAGGCCTGCATCTCCCAGTCCTGAAAACTCCAATTTAAAAATAGAGAAATAAAAAGTATCTCTTTTGTAATAATCCAGGGAAGGTCCCAAAGCTGATTATTAGCATTGGGTCCACTTGATCAAGTGCCCATCCCTGACCCACTCGCTATGACCAGGGGTATGGACTCTTTCAGCTAGGAAGTAGGGTCAGCCTCCACTCCACATGGACAGAATGGTAGACAGGGTAGATCCCATAGGAAAACCAGGGTGCTTTCACCAGAACACAGGGGCGTGGGTGCCAAGCAGGAAGAAACGCAGGTGTCTCCTCCCCGTGGCGTTGTCATCATTCTTATTTGACGCATGAAGGCGGTAAATCCCAGGGAGGTCATGTGGCTGATCTTGGAGCAGGGATTTGAACTTGGCCCGCTGAGTCCTGGGCCCTGACCTGGACTTCCCCAGGGTCATCGACTGCTTAGCTTTGAGTGTTGTCCTCTCCACACATCCCGTCCGGGCTGACAAGGAATTTGGTCTGTTTCCATGTGGCCTGAGCTCTTCATCCTCCACTGAGAGAATATACAAGAGGACAATCTTCATTACTCACTTTCAAAGGACAAGAAGGGGGACAATGCTGGTAGTATTGTTACCATCTAAACCCAGCAGAGCTCTCACTCTTGGTGGCCCACAGCATTTTGATTCAGGCACACGGGTCCAGCGAGCGTTACTGAGCGTCCCCAAGTCCCAGACACTGCCCAGGGTGCTGCGCTACAGAGATGGCCAAAATAAGGTCCCTGTCCTCAAAGCTCCCCATCAGGCCTTCGGCTCTCCCCTTGTCTCATCTTCCCAGGGAGACTGTGGCCCTAGAGCGCACAGCACAGCCGCCAGGCCAGTGGCAGGCTTTTGTAAACACTTGCAAACCTGGCACCTGGAGACAGCCCGCATGTTCCCGCTTCCTGCCCTCGGGCTTTCCACGGGAGGGTGGGAGTCAAGGGGCCCCTCCAGCAGGTAACACAAGGAGATCCCGAAGCCTTCTACCTGTGGCCGTTCCTCCCCACATTCTTTTGAGCATTTCCAAGGCCCAGAGCTGCAGACTGAGACTCGGGCCAGGCCAGCCAGGTATGCACTGCCAACAGCCGCTCCTACCCACTGCCCTCTCCTCCCCGAGCTTCCCCGAGGCCGGGCCCCTGCCCACCCTCCCTGCCATGTCTGTTGCAGCCGACAAGGCCATCTCCATGCAGCAGGGGCTGTGCTACCGGTCTGTGGGGCCTGGCACCTGTGCCCTGCCTTTGGCCCAGAGCATCACCAAGCAGATCTGTTGCTGCAGCCGAGTGGGCAAAGCTTGGGGCAGCCAGTGTGAGAGATGCCCCCTGCCCGGCACAGGTAAGGCTCCCAAGGGGCTTCCTCCAAGCCAGACCCTTAGTCTTCCCTCCTTCTTGCTCAACTCCTCACCCCAACCTGGGTCCCTCCTCCCTCACTGCAACAATTGCTTGTCCCCCTGAACGGAGGAAAGGAAGGGCCCTGGGTTCCCTCTGGAACTGTGCCTCTCAGCTTGTCCTTTGACCCTTGACCTTGCAGAGGCCTTCGGGGAGATCTGCCCCGCTGGCCAGGGCTACACCTACTCGAGCTCACATGTCCGCCTGGCCATGAGGAAGGCGGAGGAGGAGGAGCTGGCCAGGCCCTCCAGGGAGCACCCGCTGAAGAGCTTTGAGACCGCGCCTGGGCCCGAGGGGAGGCAGCAGCTTCGGGCCGTCACTGACACCTGGCTGGAGGCCGAGACCGTCCCTGACAAGGGTATCTGGGCTGCGGGAGGGGCCTGAGGGGTTCCCCTGCTCCCCCCCACCAACCCCCCAAGAGCTTCTGGGTATTTATCCTGGCGGACCCCTGGCTTCCCAGCTCTGGAGCATTCGGAGAGGGAGTTTAGAGCAGTAGCACCCGGCCCCAGGAACCTCCTCGCCTGGCGTGCTGGGAAGGCCTCCCAGGCTTCCCCTCACATGTGGGATCAAAGAGGCTCACACCCCGAGCGTTGCCGGTGGAAGTGGGAGAGGTCAGCAGCAGCCCCAGCCCCAGCCCCGGCTGATCAGGCCTTTCTGTCCCCAGCCCTGCTGCTTCTGGGCTAGTGCTGGCTGCAAGGCCTGAGAGCTGGCGGGGAGATCCTGAGGAGTCCGAGGCTGTAGATCCCCTCCCTGCCCTTAGAGGTGGGGCACCAACTCCAGCTCAATGACCAGGGGCCCAGGAGGCTTGGGCCAGAAAGACAAGACCAAGGTGCCCCTGGCGGGGCTCCCCCAAAAAACGGAAAGCACACCCAGGTTCTGGTAGCCCACCGTGCAGGAGGCTAAGGACATACTAAGACCAGGAAAGCTATGTGATGGCCAAAATTGCCCTGGGAATCTGGAACAGACAGACAGGGAAGTCAGGACAGAACCCCAGTCATCATGGGAACTGGAGCCTGGCCAGGCCAGGAGCAGCTCCTCTCTTTCTAGAATGGTTCCCCGGGGCTATAACCCAGGGCAGGGGGGCGGAGGCTTTGCTGGGAGGCTTGAGAGGGAGGAGGTGGCAGAGCAAAGAGGAGGGTTACATCTAGGACTGATGGGTGGACTGGCCCTGGAAGGGGTGGGACTTATCCCTGAGGCCTTAGAGGAAGGCTGGAGATTTCCTCTCACCGGTGAAGCAACCTTGTAAGCCCTCCAGACCTGGCATTCGGGGATCTTTGGTGGCCAGTCCTGGCAGGGCAGGAGGGGCAGAAGCAGGTAAAAAGATTCTGCACTCTCTCCACGGCTGACCTCTGGGGACAGAGTTCAGGACATCAGAGACTGAACCAACCCTGGCCATGGGTGGAGGGGAGAAGGCAGCCAGGCTCCTCCCTGAGCTCATGCTCTCACCTTTCCTTCCCAGGAGACTCTCAGGCTGGCCAGGTGAGTATATCCTCCCAGCAGGGGCTGGGCAAGCATGGCAGGGAGTGGGAGAGGGTCCCCACTGACGCTGCAGGGCGGTGTCTCCTGAAAGAGGAAAGGGAGAGAGATGGATTATGTGTGGGGATGCTGGAGTGGGCGGGTCCATCCAAAGACCTGGTTTTACCCTAAGGGAAGTAAGAATAACTCTTGTACAAGTGTTCTCTCGGGGGTCCCCTTCAGAAAGGAGGTGAGAACACGTCCCGTTTGTCCCAGCTCTGCAGATAAGGTCTAGATAGAACTGGTTCCAGATTAATTCTGGATTCCGCACTTTCGGAGCGTGACTTGCTTACACCTCAAGATCTCCTGTGGGGGTGGCTTGCGGGGAAGTGGAAAAAGCTGTGGATGGCCTCAAAGCACTCCACACCCTTCCCTGTGCCCAGGATTCCCCTGTAAAGAACCGAATGTCCTCCTAGAAAAACATTCCGGAAGAGTGAATCTGCTTCTTCCCTCACCGGTCTGCCAATCCCTACCCTGTCCCCTGCCCCTCCCACCCGCAGACCTGACTGTCCCCAAAATGGTTTCTCCAGGGAGCTGCTTCTCTCTCTGGGGAATCATGTGTTGTACTCCCAGACCAGAGTCCTCTGTCTGTGTCCTCACAGCCCCCAGCGTGCCCCTGATCCTCTTTCATCCTTTGTCCCTTCTCTCCTCCTGGTCACCACCACTGGCTGCGGGCTGTGGTGAAGGACACGAGGTATGGCCTAGGGTCTCAGCCTCACCACCCTTGTCCTGTGACCCTGGGGAAGCTAGTGAACATCGAGCTTCTATTGCTTTATCTGGACTCATGGCATGGGGACCATCGTCAAGCATTGCTAATGTGACACTGAGGGGCACAGCACAGACGTCGGCTCCCTTAATCATTACAACCTACTGTCCTAGGCTAGTTGAGCAGATTAGTTAAGACCAAGGACATAAAGTGCTGGCAGCGTGCCCAGCACAGAGGAAGAACTCATTGAGAGCTAGAAGGAACGAGAAAGTGAACAAGTGAGGTGGCGGGGAAGCCTGGAGGTAGGGGTGAGTGTGGTGGGAGAAAGCATGTCACGGTGGGGGGACCAAGGAACCAACAGTGACCTTCTATGTCTGCACAGGTCACAACCAGTACTACCCAAGTACCTGCCTGGGTCCCAGGTGAGTCCCTGCCCCTAGTGGTTCCCAGAAAACAGAAGGGAGGGGGGGACACACCACAGAGTTTGTCTCATGGGCTGATACACGGGGCTCGGATCTGATGAGGTTGTGGATGGGTGACATGTGAGTGCTTTTTTCGGGGCGCCCTATCCACCCAAGGTGCAGCAAGGTCAGTGAAAGACACTGAGCTGTTTTGCAAATATTTCCCCAGCCACAGCACCCTTTCTGCATTTCATGGTGCCACTCGTATAAAGGAGACCAAAGAGGAATTGCAGGCTAAAGCAGGGGCCCAGCAGGTCCCCAGAGCCTTTCCCCCATGGCCCGACTTCCTCTGGGAAACGGCTCGAGCTCTGCAGACCCCAGCTTGCTGAGGGTCACTGGAGTTGGGGACAGGGCACTGCCCAGGGGCTCTGTGTCCACTGAGCTGGTTGGCTCTGAACCAGTGGCCATTTCTGTCACAAACCTGTCTCGTGACCCGCAAAACGGAAGCTCAGACTAGATGTGCTCGGGAACCCGTTAGAGCTCTCCGATTCTCTGACTGCATCTGGAACCAGGCTAAGTTTCAGCAGCCCAGGAGGCTGCAGGACTGAGCTGCCTTAGGCTCCACACCTGGTTCTTCCATCGGAAGGCCAGGAGGAGGGAAGGGCTACCGCCAGTGTCTGAAGGGAACGCTGTCCAGGGATGGGAAGGCAGGTGGCCAAGGGGCTGTGGCCCAGCTGCTCTCCCCTCCCCACCCCCTCTCCCTGCAGGAGATGCTGTAGAAAGACCAACACCACCCCTTCCTGGCCAGGGGATTCCAGACCACCAGGAAGAAGAGCATGTGACCACTACCGCCGAGGGGCTGGCGGCCCTGGGCCCCTCAGGTACCTGCAGTTGCCTGGTGGGGGGCGGCCAGGCAGAGCCAGCTCCAGGGCCTCGCCCACAGAGACACGGCCTCTGGTGAACTCCCACTCAGGCTCAGCAGCCCTGGCTTCATCTCACGGGGTGCCCTTGGGAACCCAGGAGTCCTGTCAGAAGCACCAGTCAAGTGGGGGAGGAGAAAGAGAAGGGAGGGCTTGGGGGTGCCTCTTCCTCTGGGGCTTTCTCGGAGCTTCTGCCCCCCCCGCCCCCCGGGAGGAAGGGCAGTGCAAGGAGCCTCCGGGAGCCTGGCTCCTCCGGGCCATTGACCTTGAGTCAGCCGAGAGCCCTGGCAGCGGGCAGCCTCCTGCCCACATGGACGGCCGGCTTTCGGGAAGGAAAGCGGTTCTGTTCTCAAGGTTGTTTGACTGACTGGGGCCGGCATTCCCCCTCTCTGCCGGCCACGATGGTGAGGGCGTGCGGCGGAGGGGCAATGCCTGGCAAATCCACCTTGCTCTGGAATGTGGCCTCCTCAAAGGCTCATTGTTTGGGGACTTGGTTTGAGAGGAGCCAAGCTGGTGATGCCACAGCGGCTCCCTGTGCACGTGTGTGCTCACGTGCATGTGCGCTCACCTGTGTGTGCCCTCACGTGTGCCCTCACTGGAGGCTGGCTGACTTCGCAGACTCAGCTCACCTCAGGGGAGAGGCGTAGCTCTGGATTTCTTCCAGCAAAGAGGGAGTCCATGCAGCCCGGTGGAATAGTCTAGAGAGTGTGGGGTGGAGAAGGGGGCTGGCCCTCCCGGGGCTGAACCAGGGTGTCCTGCTGTCCTTTCCCAGGCCCCCTTTTTCTCTCTGTGCTTAGTGCACTGCTCCATGGATGGTCCTCATCCCCCTCTGCTGGGTAGGCAAGAGGTACTGGGTTCAGGAGCTCTCTTGGAAATTCTCTGACAAGAAAGATGGGTCTAGAGGCAGGGTTCCGGGCTGAGGAGCATGAGGAAAAGCCCATAGCAGCTCTCAGCATCATGGGGGGGGACAGAATCCTCCCTTGCAGTCACTATCCATAGCTTAATCCTCCTTCTCCCCTGCTTTCCCCCAATCTTACCCTTCTGGGAAGATATTTAGAACCAGGCAGGGGGTCCCCACAAGGCCCCTGCATTGATGCAAACTTGGAGCCAGGCCAGGGACAGGGTAACCTTGCAAACAGGCCCATTTCGCAAAGGCCGTGAGGCCCTGCTGTGGACCAACACAGGCCTCGTCCCCTCCCTTGGGTCTCCGGAGGTACCTCGTGCTGTGGGGCAGGGTGGGGGGCCCTGGGCGGGTGGGCTTACGTCAGAGACCTCAGGGCAGACACAAGGCTGCCAGCGCCTCTCACGCATTCGGTCACATGTCCAGTCAGCACACTCTAAGCGCCAGGCACTTTTCTAGTATTGAGTACACAGTTCAAAAAAGCTAGCCTCTATGCTGTCTCAGTGCTGAGTCTGGGCAAGTTGACAAACTATTCCTGAATTCAGCATGTCTCCCCACTTTTTACCCCATAACCACCACCCAGGGCAGCCCCTGTTTGAATTATTTCAGTGGGTTTTGAAGAGCCCCCTGTGCCTCCCCGCCCAGTCCATCGGCCTTTTGCTGCCTTTCTGAGCAAGATGGCATGGCAAGATGCATGGTCTTTCTGAGATAGCTCCGATCGTACCCCACCTTGCATGAACCGCTTTCTCAGAGGCCTGTCTCAACATGGCATTCAAGACCCTGCTCAGTTGACCCCAGCACCCCCTCTCCTTTCTCCCTCTGGCAGGTGTCCCTCAACACCCTACTTACCAGCTCTATCTGTCTGGGGGAAGGGGAAGGGAAGCTCTGGGGACTGTGGGCGAGAGCCATGCCCTTATTCAGGGAGAGGGCAGGCTGGGGGCCTCAGCAGGGGAGGCCCTTTGCTGGGACATGGGCCAGGGGAGCCCACTGGGTCTCAGTCAGAGGGATACACTACTGTGAGCTCCATCCTGGGACTCGGGGTCCTGGGAGGAGTGCCATGGGGTTTTACACAAGGCCATGCTAACATGGATATGGGAGGGTCCAGCCAAGAATGGAGCAAGGCTTCTGGGGGTCCTCTGAGGCCCCTGTGCTCTGCTCTCACAGTCTCCCCATCCTACTCCACAGCCTTTGTCTGTCCTCACCCCCACCATAACCTCTGCTTTGCTCTGCCACCCACAGGCATCGACAGATGTGCCGCCGGAGCCACCAACATCTGTGGGCCCGGCACCTGCGTGAACCTCCCAGATGGATACAGATGCATTTGCAGCCCTGGCTACCAGCTGCACCCCAGCCAGGCCTACTGCACGGGTATGCCCTGGGGCACCCTGGGCCCTCTCAGGGGCAGGGGACAGAGTCGAACATCTAGCAGAAGGTCCAAGCGGTGCTGTGTGGTCAAAGAGTTGAAGAAGAGTACTAGCCCTGCAGACAAAACCTACCTTAACTTTGGGGGAACAAGTCTCTGGGAGCACTGTCTGATGAGTCTCCAGGACTCCAAGAGAGTAGGAAGCCCCCCCAGGGCCCCTTGACCAGGCCCTGGAGCCATCACCTCTGAGATGAGCTAACCCCACCCCCCCAGCCATCTTGTGGCCTACACGGCAGACCAAGGCCTACCCTAGTTGGAAATGTCTCCAGCCATCCCCACCCCTCAAGAATTTGACACAAGAGAGAAACATCCACTGTGCCTTGAAGGAAAGGAATTGACCAGGGGGTCACTGGGGGAGGGCAGCATGGGGCAGGAAGGAAGTGCTGGGCCACTGCCCCAGGCCCTTGGTGCCTGAGTGGGCCCTATGGGCAGACTTTGTGACCCCAGCCTTAGAGATTTTTCATCTCCACGGCCTCCTCTCCTCCCTCATCCCCTCCCTGACCCACAGCACCATCCCCAGTCCAGCTCCTAGCATGGGCAGGTTGATGACAGGTGCCCAAAGAAAGGTCCCCCTGACCTCCCTCCCCACCTTCCTCTGCTCAGATGACAATGAGTGTCTGAGGGACCCCTGCGCGGGAAGAGGGCGCTGTGTCAACCGAGTGGGTTCCTACTCCTGCTTCTGCTACCCTGGCTACACGCTGGCCACTTCAGGGACCACACAGGAGTGCCAAGGTAAGCGAGCCTGCCTGCGTCCCTGGGATGGGCCCAGGACCCCATGCAGAGTGTTGAGGTGGAAGAGGGTCTGGGCATTCACAGCACCCAGCTACTGCACCGCAGTGTGTGGAGTGCAGGGGCTGTGAGAACGGAGACTCAGGGCTCTGACCTGGACCCGAGTGGAAGCCGAGCCCTATGCTGAGACCAGACCGGAAGGAAAGGTTCAAACCTGAAAGACAGCAACACTCACCAAGGCCCCAAGGAGGTGTGGCTGGAGCTGAGAGTGTGAGAGAGTCAGGGAACATGGCTGGAAATGAAAACTAAAAGCCTAGTCCCCGAATTCTGAGTGACTAGGAGCTGCTTCCATTTTGGGTCAGGAGGGTTAAGTGTGAGGACATCAGCTGGGACTCCTGGCAGACGGGGGAGCGGGAATGCCTTTGCAAGAGGGTTCCCCGCAGCTCAGAGAGCCTGGAAGTCTTCGTGCTTCCCTGGGGAGGTGCGGCCCCCTGCACAGGGCTCTGGGCAAAGTGGCTTCCAGCCCAAACCCTTGAATATCCAGCGCTTGCGCGGAGATACACAGCCTCCGCGTACATTTTTATGACTGAGCTCACAGAGGTATGAGGCAGCGCTTTCCAAGCAGTGCCTTATCGTGCATAACCCAGCTGGAAGCCTCACCCGGAGGATGGCACTGCTGTCCTTGAAGCTCCATGTCTGGTTCCAACCGGGGCAGCCCAGCACTCCCTCACAGCTCCCTCCTGGAGATCAGGAAGCTGGGCGTCCTCTCATGACCACGGCCCCCAGGTCCTAATCCCCTGAAGATCGGGTCTGTAGAGACCAAGGCCGTGCAGGTGCCCTGATGGAGAAAAGAGGAATAGAGGCGAAAACCAGCTAACTTAATCAGAGTGGGAGAATTTCACATGACCTTCACTGGCACCAAGTGTTAAGCACGTGCAAGCCAGGCTCCATGTGAGCTCTGGGCTCCTGCAGTGAGTTGGGTGTGAGCGCATGGTGCGTGGGATCCAGGTGAGGAAGCCACTGGTTCTCCGTGGAAGGTGCAGGCAGGTTCGCTGAGGGAGCATTGGGGCTGGGGCGGGAGGGTCCCAGGCAGCATTTCTTGAGCGCTTTGGAATGCAGCCACTGTCCTAAGCCCTTTGTCCCATCAAGGTCATCAGCCCACCCCGGGCGGTAGGGTAGACAGCCATACCCCATTTTATAGGTCAGTAAACCAAGGCTCAGAGTGCTGAAGTCCAAATCCCTGGGACCTCATAGCTAGCTGGGGCAGAGCTAGAAACAGAATCAAAGTCATTCTGGCCCCAAAGTGTGGTTGGCTTCCAACACGCTCCCTTCCACGCGCTGGGAAGGAAAGGAGGAAGCAGAGTATTCCCGGGAAAGGGAACCATTTCACCAGAGCGGAAAGTGGGAATAATGATAAATCCAGTGTGACTAGAGCGTGGGGTCTGAGGAGGAAAGGACAGGGGCCGAGCCTCTAGGTGAAGCCAGGGGTGCCTGGCTGAAGTGTCCGGACACCGTCCTGCAGGCAGTGAGTGGCAGGAGAGGTCTGTAAGCAGAGGGTGGCCAGAGCAAGAGCAGCGTGTCTCAGCAGCGCAGCTTCGAACAGCGTGGGGCTTGTGAGGGGAGAGGCTGGGGACAAGGGGGCTTCTCTGGGCTTTGTGGCAGGTGTTGGAGGCCAGAGGCCCAGCCTAAGGTACCGGGCTGGGGACAAGCAGTGGCTGCTTCAGGGAGTGGGGTCACCAGGCCAGGTTGTCTCTGCTGGCCCCAGCAGCTAGGGAGGGAGCCCCAGTAGCTGCCCTTGCCTCTCCCAGCAGGGCTCGGCTGCCACTTGCTGGGCCCTCACTCAGGATAACACCCACTTGCTAAATTCTGCCAATCTTATACAGCAGTAGCTCATTATTTAATTATGTGTGAATTATTTCATTAACTTATATAATTAATTAATATAAATTATAACCATTTCTGAAACTAAAATTAATATAAGTAATGGACCAATATAAATTATTTGAATATTAGATATTTTTAAAAACATTGACTTTACCAATAAGTGTGAGCATCTCTTAATACATTAGGCATTGAGTTTCCTGATCCTTCCTATTTTTTGCTCAGTTTTCCAGCAGTTGCTGGTTTTTCTTGTGGCGTCTTGGGAGTCCCTTACACATCACAGATACTTGCCTGGATGTAGATGTTGCAAGTCTCTCATTTCGCCCCTTTCCACTAACCTTACCCACAGGTCCTTTTTAAAGAGAAATCCTTAATTTTCATGTGTTGAAATTGACCTTTTTGCCTTATTTCTTATACTTTTGGGGCTTGAGTTAAGAAGTCCTTCTCCAACTGTAAGCTACAAAGATATCCTTCTACACTTTTTTTTTTTAGATTTTATTTATTTATTTGATAGAGAAAGATCACAAGTAGGCAGAGAGGCAGGCAGAGAGAGAGGGGGAAGCAGGCTTCCTGCTGAGCAGAGAGCCCGATGCGGGGCTCGATCCCGGGACCCTAAGATCATGACCTGAGCCAAAGGCAGAGGCTTTAACCCACTGAGCCACCCAGGCGTCCTCCTTTTGCACATTCTTTCACTGAAGTTAGAGTTCCACCTTTTACAGCCTGTTTGAATCCATCTGGAGTCCATCTTCCTATGGGCCCTACTAAGCTCTGTTTTCTTCCGTTCCCCATATTTCTCCAGAAAGCAAGTTTGTTTTCTCAGCCTCATCCCCCGTCCAAGTTCTTCACCGAGGGCCCACACTTGGCTCTGGCTCTGAGTTCCCTTTCCTCTCCCACTGGGGCCACAGCTTCTCAGAGAGAGGACTAGTTCTTTCAGAAATGCCTAAAGAGTGACTAAGATGCAGGTTCTGGTGCTGCTTGGGCAGAGTCTCCAGTCTCGGGCCTGGGGCAGGGGGGGTTTACCCCTTCTGCCGGGGAGTCTGCTGGGCACTGCAGTGTTACAAAGTACTGCTCAGATAAAAACACCGTCCATAAACACATGGTTAGTTTTCTATTCACGCAACAAGCACTTTTGAGGGTTCCGTACTGGGGACATTAGGATAATGAGGGACATTCTCAGCACTTGGGGAGAAAAAATTGAGTAAATGAACAGTTACTATAATAGCTGGGTCCTGAGGGAACCCTGGGAAGGGGCATAGGGGTCGGCAGGCAGAGGTCAACCTCTCCTAAGAGATGAGCTAGAGACAGCCAACCCCAGGGGCAGGAAGCCACACGGGGCAAGAGAGTATCACACTCCCAAGCTCAGAAGCAGGTCCTGTGTGGCTGAGGCTGGGAGGTGGGGCCAAAGTGGGAGGAGCAGACAGGGGCCAGATCAAGAAAGATCTCACATGCTAGGCCTAGGAGATCAGATTTATAGGGTGGGTTTAATGCCAGAGTAGTAATAGCTAACATTTCTTCAGTGCTTACCTTGTGCCACTCAGCTAGGCCCCCCACTTGGATTATCTCATTTAATCTGCACAGGGACCAGGAGGAGAGTTTGAACCCGTGCCTGGGGGGCAGCGGGGGGGCTAAGGTAAATCCTCCATTGATATGATGTGGGGGCAAGGAATGGGGAATGGCCAAAGCCACCTGGAGCTGGTCAGTTGAACCAGTGCTTGAAATGGGGGTAGGACTGCTGACCACTGAGGCAAAGAAAGATACCCCACGTGGGGTCATCTGTGTGAGCAAGGGCTCGGTGGCTGGACTGGTGGGGATCAGCAAACGCAGCGAGCCTGGGGTCAGGTGGCAGAGGCCTTGGGAGCCAGGCGGAAACGGCAGGGAACCCCCGGTAGGGCATAGGCAGGGGGGTGCCATGACCCGGGTCGGGCTTTTGAGCCGCTGTGGGGCACAGGGACGCTGTGGGACGATGACGTAAACCACTTCACGGGATCTGCAGCTGCCTGATATGCTCCCTCTCTGGCTCTTAAAGCCCTAACTTTCAGAAGGCCCCTAGGAACCCCAAGAGCAGACTCCTGGAGGATGAACTGGGGTCAGGAAGAGGATTTTATTGGCCTCAGATCATGCCATCTGACCTCAAAAGTAGCCCCTGTCTCAGGGTGAGGATACAGCTTTGAGGGTCCCCAAGGGCCCCCCAAAGTAGCGTCCGCGGGGAGAAAGGCCCTCAGGAGTTTACAGAGGCCTGAGCCAGATCAATCTCAGACCTGCCATGGGAGCCCCCTGCCCCCACCATCATCCCCAGTCATGGCTGCAGCTGGGACGCGTTTCCCGCCAGGGCCTCAGCATGGCGTCCTTGTCTTCCCGAGCGATGCCCCAGGACTCCCTGCAGGGCTGGCCCAAGTCACGACTTCCCTGTGTGTTCACAGACATAGATGAGTGTGAAAAGCCCGGGGTGTGCCACGGGGGACGATGCACCAACACGGAGGGCTCGTACCACTGCCAGTGTGACCAGGGCTACATCATGGTCAGGAAGGGACACTGTCAAGGTAAGAAATGAGATAAGGGAGCACAGCCGGTCGCCCCACCACCTTCCCCAGGCTCTGGCTGCCCCCATCCCGCCTTCCAGCTTGTCTCTGCCTCGGACCTCACGAGGCCTTCCATCCCCTCCATGATGGTGTCCCATCTGCCCCCCAAAGCAGGGGAGCTCAAGCAACATTACACATGTGAGACCCCGGGAACAGCCCTCGCCTGAGCCACACCGCTCTCCTGTATGATGGAGGAGACGCTGGTCTCTCTGGGAGGAGTTTGGGGACCCGACCGGGGCCCGCTTGCTAAAGCTGGTTAGGCTGTGAGCTCCTTGGGCTTGGACCCCATCCTTAGATGACTCACGTGCAGACACTGGAGGAATGTCCTGCGTTGAATAAATGTTAGCAAATGCCAGCTGATTGAGTGAATGAGTGAAGAATGAATGCATGAGCCCTGATCTTTGTGCCCTTTCCCGGGCCTTGCCAAAAGGCAGCCGTGACATTGCCGTGTGGGCTCCTCCCAGGCTGGCTGGAAGCTGTTACTGTCCCGCCAGCTCCTGGCAGCACCCCCCACTCCTTGCCAGGCTGGGGTGTGCGAGGCTTGCAGGAGGCCTGCGCTATCTGCTAAGACTGGCTGAGACAGGAATGAAGCGGGGTAAGGCAGGTTTCCCTCTGAAAGAAATCCTGCCCTTGACCCAAGTTTAGGACTAGCCACCTACCAGCCTCCAGGTTTTACCTGGCCAGCACTTGGCCTGGTTTCACAGGGTCCTGGAGGTGAATACCTTGTGAAGGGAGGTGTCCCTTTTCCAATGCCATTACCAGGGAAGCCAAGTCCAGAGTCCTAGAAAGTCTTAGCAAAGGGGAGAGCCTGCTAGGAGTGTCTATCTGCATCCCCCAGGGGTCACCTTCTCCTCTCAATGCCTCCCTCTTGGTGCTCTCCCGTTAACACCCTGGCCTGCCCCCGATCAAAGCCAAAATGTACTCTTTGTTCTCATGAGCATGATGGAGTCAGAAAGCCTGGCATTTTCCAGGAGAATGGAGAGTGAGGGAGTTAGCTTTTTGATGGGTGCCTTCTGTGTGCCAGGAGCTAGCTGTGTGAGGACTTATAGATTACCTACAATAGATAGACTTCCTCGTTTAAGCATGACAACATGACAAATTTGACATTAGCCTTTATTTTAAAAAAAGTAAAACTAAAGGAGATGAACCAAGAAAATACCAGGACATTAAAAAGATGAGATTTATACTAACCAGTACACGTTATAGGCATAGGCTCTGGTGGAGACGGGCCTGGATTTGGCTCATCTTGACACCTAAAAATGCAAACCATAAACCATCTCACAGGCCCTGGTGAGGACCAAGTAAGACAATACGTACAAGACCTACAGTGCATTTCTATGTGAAGGCCCCATTCCTTTTCACCTCTAGACTGCCCCCATGCTCCAGTCCACGCCTCTGGATTATCCCCTTCCCACCAGGAGGAAAAGTTCTCAGATGCACACAGCAGCTGGGAGGTCAGGATGGGATGCCGGCCCCGGGCGACACTCAGGCTGCTCAAAGACAGCCTGATGTAGCCTGCAGACTTCTCCAGGTTTCCATCAGTAACCACAGACCCAGCCATCACCCCAGGAGCCTGGTCAATTTCCTCTCTCTCTCTTTCTTCTCTCTCCAGCTGAGAAGCCACTCTGCTGTCCACTTCAACTCAGGTCTCTGGTGGAAGGCCCGGATGTTCTGGACAGTGGCCCATCCAAAGTCTCAGTGGCATTTCTGTCGTACCAGGACTCTGGGCTCCCACGAAAAGGGGTTAGACCCCATGCAGACTACCAGGCCTTTCCTGCACCCCAACCACATCCAAATTTCTCCAAGCTTCTGGCCCTGGAGCACCCTGTGCTCTCACAGGAGCAGGGATGGGCCTGCTTACATTTCCCCCATGCAAAGCCTAAATCCCTGCTTACGGAAGCGCCAGGGTCTTCCCAGGGTACAGACAGGTTGGCAAGCTGGTCCCTGGTGCACCTCTTTCCCTGGGTCTCCTGGGGTCTCTTCAGCAGCCTCATAACAAGAGGGTGTGAAACTTTAGTCACGTGGTCTCATTCTTTGGTGAGCAAACATGCCAGCTGTGCCCCAGCCATGGGCTAGCGATAAGTAAGACAGATAGCTCCTGCCCGTGACGACCAAGCCATGAGAACCTACTAAAATATACAGTAATTGTAGATTAAAATTCAAACCCTAGTCTAGTCAGAATGATCTGGCTCCTGTCCACATACAAGCAGGACTGGTGGGACAGCCCCAGGGTATCTGGTGACATTAGAATCTGTGCTCTTAACACTGGACCGTTCAGAAGTCAGAAGAATCTGCTTCATCTGGAATCTTTATCCAACGCCTTCCAGTGGGCTCGGCAGATGGCTCTATGACGTCCGCTCCCATTGGGGAGAGCCTTCCCTCTCCCACACGCTCACAGACCTCTCCCATATAGTGATCGCCAGTGGTCTGAGGGAGGAGGCCAGCAGTGGGGGGTGGGGGCAGGACAGACTAGGTTACACTGCATTAACAATCCCAGCCTTCACGGCTTAGAACACAGCCAGGCTTATATCCAACCAACGCCGCATGTCCACCACAGGTCAGCTGGGGGTCATGCCCTACATTTCCAGACTCTAGAACTCACCAGAAGGAATAGCCAGTATCTGGAATGTGGCCAGTGTCCGTGGAAAAAAGGAAGAGCACCCTTCAGAGGGCTCACAATTATGCTTTGGTCTGTAAATGACGTACTTCTTGGCTCCTGAGTGGCACTAAGGCCCAACCACAAAGAGCCAGAGGGCACGAGCCCACCCTGGCCCAGCAGGGGGAGAGCTGGGATCCTGAGTGAACAGCATCAGTACCACGACTGTCCTCATGCCCAGCCTAAGACACTGGGTGCACCACCTCCACGAATGTGCCCAGAACAGACATGAGGGCTCTTCGCTCCTGCTAAATCTAACCCCCTTCCTGCACGGCCTGATGCCTGCAGGAGAGATCCAAAGGCCTCATTTTTCTCAGCATTGTCTTAGAAAAGGGTCCTCACCTCTGCCTCTTTATCTCCCAAAGCAGGGATTGCTTATCATTCCCAATGGCTTTGCCCATCTTCCTCCTGTACCTCGGCCAAGGCCCTGAGGCCATGGTGCTGGCTGCTGTCTCCTGGACGGCCAAAGTCAGTGGTCCTAGATCCTTTTGTCCCCCTCCTCTATCTCATTCTCTCCATCCCTGTCTTTCCCAAAACTCTTAGAATAGGTTAGTTACCCCAGGGTCACCACAGCCCAACCAAGGGCTCTTGGCTACCCTCTTTGTAGAGATGAGCCTTATCTCAGTGTCCCCGAGATTGCCTCGGGGTTCTGGCTCTCTCCTCACAGATACCCACCCAAATAACCACCTGCCCTGTGTATCTCTTCCTCTTCTGGACCCTCAGGGTCAGATTTTGGCCTTGAGAGGGTCCCGGTTCCCTGGGACAGAGGGTTTTGATGTGGCCTGACTTCTGCAGATCCAACAGCCTCAAGGGAGACTCATTTTCGTTCTTCACATCAGGGCCCATGTCCTGTTCAGTAACAACAGCTGCTGGCTTTCGCCCTCTGCAGAAGGCCTGTGTCCCGACCCTTGGCCCTGCCTCCATGGGTGTTGAGTAGGTCTTCCTCCCGGGCAGGAGGGCTTCCGAGGCTGCCTAAGCCAGGGACTTCCTCCAGGAGAATGACAGTTACCATTTAGGAAGAGTAAATCCTCTCGATTCCTCTGGAGGTCAATCATCTGTCACAGAGCCTCAACACGGAGCCTCAACACGGAGCCTCAACACGGAGCCAGAGGCCCATCACATCCTCCCGCAGTCCCAACCCCGAGTTCAAGCCCTGTGTTAGACCTCCCTAACTCAGCGCGCATCCCGTGTGCCCTGAGTGATGGACTCCTGGGTATGCCAGGTCGCGTCAGGAAGAACGTTGCCTACAGTCTCCGTCTTTCCTTCTCTGTCCTCTGTCCTCCTCCTTGCTGTCATTCTCCCCAGACTGGCTGCTCCTCTCCTCCTCAGGTCCCCTCTTCCCCTGCTTGTCTGATTGGTGTCCAGGCTCACCCTTTCTGACTCTCTCCTGGACCTCACCAGACTGGGTGCTGGGTGGTTCTCAGCAGGAACAAAAGTCTCCAGCCAAGAAGCCTTGCCAGCCTCCACCCGGGACTGTGCATCAGCCACGGAGTCTGGGTCTCCTCTGAGACTGGGGGGGGGGTCATCCTCGTTCCTCTCCTGGTGCAGGAAAGCCCATTCTGCCTCCGTTGCCCAGCCGGCTCTCTGTCCTGGGACCTCCGGGACCTGATGCACAACGCATGCACGATCCCAGCTATGCAGAGGGTGGGATGCACCCAGACAGACATGAAGGCTCTTCCCAGGAGACTAGCTCACAAAGCAGAGCTCTCCCACCCTCCCAGAGCTAGTGGTGATCACGGCCTCTTGCCCCATCCAGGGAGTCTCCTTTCTAAAGTTGGGAGGTGGAGCTGGGAACACTGGATGGCCTTCACTTTCTCCTAGTTTCCGGCATCCCTCCCCCTACCTCACAGAGCCACCCACGAGCTGTGGCTCCCAGGCATGACCGAGGGAGGGGATGTTATTTTGCAGATATCGACGAATGCCGTCACCCTGGCACCTGCCCTGAAGGGAGATGTGTCAACTCCCCCGGCTCCTACACTTGCCTCGCCTGTGAGGAGGGCTACCGGGGCCAGAGCGGGAGCTGTGTAGGTGAGGGCTGCTCGCCAAGGCATTGAGAGGGCTGTCTGGCCTTGGGACCCCTGGTGGATCCCACACACGGGGAGGGAAAGAGATGGGCCGGGGGAAGTGGCTTGGAGGCTGTTGTCCTCCCTGACCTGGCTGGGCTCCCGTGTGACTTTGGCCGTGACATGGGCGTGCTTCAGTGACTGCTGCTCTGCCCTCTGAATCAGCTCGGGTGGGGACCCCTTTGGCTCCCTGGGCATGTCCATCCAGGAGCTATGGCTCAAGGTCCCAGGAGCTTCTGTGGCCAGATCCTGCCAAGAAGAGTGAGTTGCCCAGAATCTCAGGAAGAGGCTGAGTCTGATGGTGTGAGCTGGCAGCCAAGTCGTGCCGTGGCTTATGGGCAGGAGGGGCGTTCCGCTCTTCGGCAGCTCCACAGCAATGTCTGAACAGCAACACCTACCTGAACGGGGCGGGGGGTCTTCTCCCCGCAGGGGGCTGCTTGTCAGCTGTAGAAGGAATGCTCTTTCCCCTCAGTCCCTGCAGGAAGAAGGGCCCAGTGTTCAGAATGCCAGGAGGGACTGAATTGTGAATAGAGGCTTTGAGGCTCTGGGGAGGGCAGGCAGTTCCCAGGCCCTTGAGCCTGCTGCTCATTCCCCCCGGGCGCTGGTTGGCCTCTCTCTACATTGCCTGCTCACCTACTGAAGCTACTTGTTGGGCTGGGAACATGGAATCATACCTACTTGTTTGGTTGGCAAGTAGGAGGCCAAAAAGATTTAGATCCACTGTAAGGTGAGTCAGGGGTTTTGGACACGTCATCCTGGGTGTCCTCAGATGGGCCAAACCAGCCTCAGGGCTGGAGGCCTGGCTCTCTCTTCTAGGACAGATGCAGAGTGCTCTGTGTGTTTTGTTTTTGTTTTACGATTTTATTTATTTATTTGTCAGAGAGAGAGAGAGAGAGAGAGAGCGAGTAAGCTCAGGCAGAGAGGCAGGCAGAGGCAGAGGGAGAAGCAGGCTCCCCACCGAGCAAGGAGCCCGATGTGGGACTCGATCCCAGGAGTCTGGGATCATGACCTGAGCCGAAGGCAGCCGCTTAACCAACTGAGCCACCCAGACGTCCCACAGAGTGCTCTGTGTGACCAGACAGAGCTGCAGTGGGCTCAGGCAGGAAGGGCATGCTGGCCTGCCTAGGTGGGTGGGGCCGGGAGCAGGAACCACCTCACTGCCTTCCCAGGGTAGCCTGTGCCCCCTCTGAATGCTGATTTCCTGGCCTCATCTTTAAGATGCCCTAAGCCTGACCATGGGGACTGCATGAAGGGCAGGAGGCCAGCCCGCCATCTTGGACTTCTCTTCCACAGACGTAAATGAGTGTCTGACCCCCGGGCTCTGCGCCCATGGAAAGTGCATCAACCTGGAGGGCTCCTTTAGATGCTCTTGTGAGCAGGGCTACGAGGTCACCTCAGATGAGAAGGGCTGCCAAGGTACAGAGATGCTAAACACCTTCCTCTACAGGCAAATCTGCCGGCAGCTCCTTCCCTCTGCATACTCCCTCCTAATCCAGCCCTGCGCCCCCATCCCTAGCCTTGCCGACCCAGCCACCCATCCTGCCAAGACCCATCCTTCGCCCTACCCCTGCCCGCCTGTCAGTCTCTGGCTGTCCCACCACGTCTGTCCTGCACAGCCCCACACAGAATTCCCTGGCCTGTTTCAGATGTCGATGAGTGTGCCAGCCGGGCTTCGTGCCCCACGGGCCTCTGCCTCAACACTGAGGGCTCCTTCACCTGCTCGGCCTGTGAGAGTGGCTACTGGGTGAACGAGGACGGCACTGCCTGTGAAGGTAACCCTGGGGAGGGGCAGGCAGAGGGGGACGAAGAATATAGGCCTTCTTACCTCCCAAAGAACACTCTGTTCGTCCCCCAGCTTTGGGCTGATGCTGAGGGTCTCCAGGCTAGACCGGAGGACCTTAGAGATGGGCTTGGCCCCAAGGAGAGCGTCTATTGTCATCATCCCCAAGTTTGGAGGTGATGACTGGAGGAAAAAAAAGGGAGTCACAGAGACAAAAGGGAAGCTGATGGGAGAGCCGCCCCCAGAGCATTCTGGGGAGAGGAGGACAGGGTTGCCCCCACAGAAGGCCCACAGCCAGGGCCTGCCCCTCCCCAGGGGCCCGGAGAGAGGCCTACAAGCTCACAGAAGGAGGCCAGAGGGGCAGGGATCTCCCTGCCAGGTGGGGGAGCCCTCCCAGGCCCCCAGGGTGACTGGCTTGGCCATCTGCCGCAGACCTGGATGAGTGCGCCTTCCCGGGAGTGTGCCCCTCAGGTGTCTGCACCAACACGGCTGGCTCCTTCTCCTGCAGGGACTGTGAGGCGGGCTACCAGCCCAGTGCCCTGGGCCACACCTGTGAAGGTGAGAGCTCCCTTCCCCTGCCACCATGAGGGAGGGGAACACAGGGCAGCGGGGGTGGGGTGCGTGGTTTCAGAGACTAAACCACCACCCTTAGAGAAGGGAGTGATCAGACACAGCAGGGGCTGCTTCCGGGCCAGGGGCCCCCTCTGTCCAACTCGGACGGGTGAGCTGGGGACAGCCATCCTCACCCCTCCCTCAGCAGTAACTGGAAAGACAACTGCCAATCTGGGTCTGGGGGCTGATGAGCCACTAAACAGGGGAATTTGTTCCATGTCCAGCCTTCCTGGGTTCTCTGTAAGGGTGGGAGCTGGGAGTGGATTTCGGAAAACATCTGCCTGGACCAGGCAATCTGTAGGCCACCTTCAAGCGTCTAGTTTCTGTGACCTCAGGTTCTCAGCATCTGTTTCCTTCACTGAGTTCTCATTGGTCTTCCCGTTGCTTCTCAGTAAAATCTGAGCTCTCAGCCATGGCGAGGGCAGCGGGTTTGGCTGCCCTAGGCCCGGGTTGCGGGCAGAGGCCAAGCGTCCCCGGGGATGCCGTGGGGTTAGCCGGAGAAGCCCAGCAGAAGTGGAAGGCGCTGCAGTCATGCTGCTCCCCAGAGGCTCCCTGGCCAGCTGTACTGCTGTCTGGGTCCAGTCTCCCCCAGCAGGGGACGGGCCCTCTGGAGAGCTTCCCATCGGTTCCTGCCCTTGGGAGGTGCCGCCATAGGCCACCTTGCTCCCTTGTGACCCTGCAGATGTGGATGAGTGTGAAGACTCCCAGGGCAGCTGCCAGGGAGGCGAGTGCAAGAATACGGCTGGCTCCTACCAGTGCCTCTGCCCCCCAGGCTTCCAGCTGGCCAACGGCACCGCGTGTGAGGGTGAGCGGCTGTGTGTGCCCGTCCGACACTGTGGGCGGTGGGTGTGGGAGGGGAGGTGGCAACACGCCTGGGAGACGCCACTGCCTGCCTTCTCCTTGCAGATGTGGACGAGTGTGTGGGAGAGGAGTACTGTGCACCCCGTGGCGAGTGCCTCAACAGCCACGGGTCCTTCTTCTGTCTCTGCGCACCAGGCTTCGCCAGCACAGAGGGGGGCACCAGCTGCCAGGGTGAGAAGCCAGCTGGGCCATGTCCACTCGCCAGCAGCAGGGACATACAGCGCTCCCAGCCCCACCCGGGGATGGGAGGCTGAGCGAAGACAGGGAGCCAGGTGTCAGGAAGGCACTCAGAGTCTTTCAGTAGGGCCTCTCCACAATGTCTACGACAGACAGGTGCCCTCTGAACCCTTTGAGTGTCACCCATCTGCCCTTCATAGGGCCCCCATTCCAGGGCTCCTGCCTGCAGCCTGGCCTCTGGCTTCCAGCTCGGGACTCTTCCTCAGATCTCCGAGCCCCGAGCTGCCCTCTGGCTCTCCTCCAGGCTGCTTTGGGCCGCTGGGCCATGTGGCTGGGTCTGCTGACGGAGGTCTCTATTCTAGATGTGGACGAATGTGCAGTCACAGACCGGTGTCTGGGAGGACACTGTGTCAACACCGAGGGCTCCTTCAGCTGTTTGTGTGAGGCCGGCTTCCAGCCCTCCCCAGAGAGCGGAGAGTGTGTGGGTAAGAGCTCCAGGGGGAGAGGACAGGGCACTGCCCCACGTCCGCCCACCTCCACCCCTGCCTGGTCCTCAGCTTCCCGGGACCAGGAACTGCAGCTTCCAGGAAGCAGAGCACTTTCCACAGATTAATCATCTGATGGATAATGCATTTATTGAGTCTCTGCTGACTCAGGACCTATCCAAAGATGAATGAAGATAATCGTAATCCTTGTGCCAGCAGAACACACAATCTAGTTTTTAAAGCCAAACTGATTCAACAGACATTTATTAAGCCCCTGCTAGGTTCAATGTCTTTTGCTAGGACAAATAGACAGTTATGGACGATGTTGAAATTGAGCAAGGGAGACAGATAGGAAGACAATTTTCTGCAATATACTTCGGTGAAGATTTTATATAAAGAGTATCATAAAGTACTCTGCCATAGGGAGAAGGGGGGTGGGCAGGAGTGTCACAGGCAGCTAGGAGCTCAGGGCTTTCCTCAATAGCATATAGTCCTCTACCTAGACAGTCATCCCCGCTGGGTCAGGAGAAACGATCCTGAACTTGATGCTTTGGAGTTGAGATGAGCACAGTAATTTGTAACAGACCAAGGACCCCGAAGGTTGTGGGACGTGACCTTATAATGCCAAGGAGGTGGGGCCAGAACAGTGACCTATGTATTTCTGTCCCCTCTCTTGGCGCTGGGGCCAGATATTGACGAGTGTGAGGACTATGGAGACTCGGTATGTGGGGCCTGGAGGTGTGAGAACAGCCCTGGCTCCTACCGCTGTGTCCTGGGCTGCCAGCCTGGCTTCCACATGGCCCCAACTGGAGACTGCATTGGTGAGTAGGAACCGGGAGGGCTGAGGACACCTATTTTTCATGTATCCGGGTAGAAACAACTTTGTCCTGAGGACCCCATTTTTGTAGCTGTTTGAAGTGTGCATGTTTTCCGCACAGCAGGGCTTGTAGAGAGATTGAAGAGGAATGGCAATGTTCTTGAGTGTTCTTGTCCTGTGTTTAGAAGTCACTTTTCACAGACCTTGGTGTGAACAGACCAAGTAATCCCAGCAAATAGAGCAAGAGTGTGCCCTATACTCTAGTCCCCACTGTCCCACAGACATAGATGAGTGTGCCAACGACACCATGTGTGGGAACCACGGCTTCTGCGACAACACCGACGGCTCCTTCCGCTGCCTCTGTGACCAGGGCTTCGAGACTTCGTCCTCAGGCTGGGACTGTGTTGGTGAGAAGCTGGAAGGCCAGCCAGGCTTGGGCCCGGGAAGGGAAGGCCCGTGGGTCCTTGGGCCCATCTCCACAGATCTTGGCTGTCCTGGAGAGAGGCCCTAGGGCCCTCCTCCTGAAATGTTCAAGGTCACACGGCTCCATAATGGGTCCTCAGAAAGTGGGCAAGGAAGTCCACAGCTGATGGCCTGACCAGCTCGGTAGGAGAAGCATGGCCATGTCCTACCAGCAGGGGGAGCGAGCACAGTAGTGAAGGCCCCGGCCCATCTCCAGAGGCACATCTGGAGAATGGGCAGAGGGAGGAACCCTTCCTCTTGGTCCCTTAGTGACCCTTTTCTGCCACCCTTCTCCTCTCTCCTGTCTCATGCTCTCTCATTTTTTCCTGCTAACTCCCTTCTGCTCGCCCCCTTCTGCTCCCGTTTCTTCTGAGAGGATGAGGGGAGGATCTGCCCACTGGGTAGGAGGCAGAGGGCCGGGAGGCACCGGCTGCGTCTTCTCCACCCACAAGCCTGTCCTCGTGCCTGGCAGACGTGAACGAGTGTGAGCTCATGCTGGCGGTGTGCGGGGCAGCTCTCTGTGAGAACGTGGAGGGCTCCTTCCTGTGCCTCTGTGCCAGTGACCTGGAGGAGTACGACGCTCAGGAGGGCCGCTGTCGCCTGCGGGTGGCTGGAGGTGAGCGCACCCCATAGTTACCACGTCATTACACATGAGCGCTCTGTGGCTTACAAAGTGGTTCCGCTGCTCCGGCTCCCAAGAGGGAGCCTGGGCCAGGCCCCGAGCTATGTGGGCGAGGGTGCCACATAGGACTGGAGGAGAACAGGGGGAGGAGTCAGCGTATGGCAAATGTCAAGACAAGTGGATGTCTGTCCCGGGCCAGGGAATGTCCAGGAGGCTCAGGGCTGTGACAGCCCTACAGGGAATCAGAAGAACTGATGCCAACTTAAGGTGCCTAGGGACCGCAGACTGAGCCCCCGAGGGACCCCAGGGAGCCCTTCAGTGAGGAGGGCCTTGGGACTGAGCTGAGCCTCACTGTCCCCTGCACGCCCCACCCCAGAGCTGTTGGGTGCAGCTTCTCTCCCCAGGCCGGATGAGAACTGAGCTGGCCTCCTCTGACTTGGGAAAAAGCAAGCAAGACCTGGAACAAGGAAAGGTGGGAGGGGCTGGGGTACAGTGTGAGCTGAGGAATGGAGGGGCTGCCCGTATGGTATGCCACAGACCAGGGGCACCTCCCCGGCGGCAGGACGCTATACCAGAAATAGCACGGCTTCGGGCACCAGAAGAACTGGGGTCAGGGCCACTTACAGCTGGAGGCCATGGCAAGTCACGAGGCTTCTCACAGTCTCAGCTGCCTCCCGTGTAAAGGCGGCTGATGATAAAATGCCGTCCAGAGCATCAAGTGAGACAATTCGAAAGCATGGTGTACACTTCCTGGTGCTATATAAATGTAAAGCCGTGAAAATAAATTCAAAAGCTAGGGTGCCCCAGGGGGCCAAAGACAGACAGTAATGAAGGGCGTCTAATCTCACACAGGTCAGAGTATTCCTGAGGCCCCGCCAGGAGACCACCCTGCAGGCCCCATCCGCATGGAATGCTACTCCGGGCAGAACGGCCAGCTGCCCTGCTCCAGCCTTCTGGGCCGGAACACCACACAGGCCGAGTGCTGCTGCACCCAGGGTGCCGGCTGGGGAGATGCCTGTGCCCTCTGCCCAGCTGAGGACTCGGGTGAGGCCCCCGAGGGTTCCAAATCCTCGGTGTCAGCTCTGTAAGGTGACACTGAAAGAAGGGGAGAGGGGAAGGGGGGCAGAGCCCTTCTGTTCCTAAGCTTGGATGCCTCCCTGCACAGCTGAATTTGGTGAGATCTGCCCCAGTGGTAAAGGCTACATCCCCGTGGACGGAGCCTGGATGTTTGGACAGACCACGTACACAGGTAACCTCCCTAGAGACCCTCCTCCCCAAACCCCACTCGTCCGAGGGGGCCCAGCCTGGTCCTCCAGGAGGCCCCGGAGGAAGTTCTGCATGTCGCCTCAGCCTCCCGCTCGCTTCCCTCGTTCCTGCCCCAAGGCTGACCGCCTACAGATTTGCAGCGGGAAGGTCTGACCTGAGCCCCCTCTGGAGGTGTCCGTACAACCCGACCTTGGTTCCTCTGCTCCCCTGAGGCTGAACCCTCCAGAACTACGACGCCACGACTAATGCAGTCACGGGGCACAGGGTCGGGGTGGGGAGTACGGAGACAGCTGCTTATCCTCCTGGCCCCACTTACAAAGCCAGAAACTTCGGGGAACCCACACTCAAAGTGGGTAGTTCAGGTCGGAGCCCTTCAGTGCCCTAATCCTGAAGCGGGAGACAGAAAGAGAACAGAAACAGAAGTGGCTTTCCTTAAGTGCTTGCTACATGCCAAGCACTATTGTAAGCACCTAACTATATTAACCTTTTAATCTTCCTAAGGGCAGTAAGAGGTTAAGTCATAGCAGCTGCATTTTTTTGGCGGGAGACTGAGGCAAGGACTCAAGCAAGTTGCCCAAAGGCACCTGACTAGCAGGTGGCAGCGCCAGGATTCCCACCAGCAAGTCTGGCTCTGGACCCCCTAGTCTTACGTTCTGCTTCATCCGGCTTCTCCCCTCCTCTCTGCCCTCCCACAGATGCAGATGAGTGTGTGATGTTCGGCTCCAGTCTCTGCCAGAACGGCCGGTGCCTCAACACAGTGCCTGGTTACATCTGCCTGTGCCACCCCGGCTACCACTACAATGCCCAACGCAGGCGGTGCGAGGGTGAGGACGCGCTGTCCCCCACCCCCACCCCAGGCCACTCACCCAGCCCCCCGCCGGCCAGCCCCATTCTTGCTGGGAGCCCCCACTGCAGCAGGGGAGCTGGAGGGGTTGTCCAGGCTCGAATGTGAGCCCCTGCTGGAAAGGGATCCCCAGGGAGGGGCCTCCCAGGCGGGGCTAGAGCAGGGGAGGAGGGGGAAGCAGGGAGCTACTCTTCATTATCAGTTACAAGAAAACCTCCTTCCGGGAAGCCGGTCTGTGGGCAAGCTGCCTTCGTACCGCCCCACGCATCCCCTCCATCTCTCTGCCACCACAGATCACGACGAGTGCCAGGACCTGGCCTGTGAGGATGGTGAGTGTGTGAACACCGAAGGCTCTTTCCACTGCTTCTGCAGCCCCCCCCTCACCCTGGACCTCAGCCAGCAGCGCTGCGTGAACACCAGTAGCACGGGTCAGTAGGCTAGAGTGGTGGGGCAGCAGGGAGACTGGATCTGGCTGGGAGGGCTCACGTGCCTCTGGACCCTGTGCCACCAGAGGACCTGCCTGACCACGACATCCACACGGACATCTGCTGGAAAAGAGTCACCAATTATGTGTGCAGCCAGCCCCTGCACGGGCGCCGCACCACCTACACAGAATGCTGCTGCCAGGACGGCGAGGCCTGGAGCCAGCAGTGCGCCCTCTGCCCCCCCAGGAGCTCTGGTGAGAAGGGTGACCCGTGCCCACTCGCAGGGAGGGGCCCTAGGGAAGGGAATGCCCTCACCTTGGAGGGAGGGATTTAGAAGGAGGAGAGCAATCAATGTGGCCCTGTCTCCCATCCCTATTGCTTGGGGACAAAGCAGGGCAGGGGGTGGGGTGGGGAGAAGAGCACTGCCAGGAACTTCCGGAGGGGACCAGTCCCAGCATGTTCCCTCTCCCCAGGCAGTGAGCCGGGGAACAGCACACCAGGACTTAGCTACCAGGAACTTGGCAGCTTCCTCTCTCCCTCCTCCCTGACAGAGGTCTATGCTCAGCTGTGCAATGTGGCCCGGATTGAAGCGGAGCGGGAGGCGGGGGTCCACTTCCGGCCAGGCTATGAGTACGGCCCTGGGCCCGAGGACCTGCACTACAGCATCTACAGCCCTGAGGGGGCCCCCTTCTACAACTACCTGGGCCCTGAGGACACCATCCCAGAGCCAGCCTTCCCCAACACAGCCAGCCGCGCCGGGGACCACCTGCCGGTTCTTGAGTCTCCCCTGCAGCCCTCGGAACTCCAGCCCCACTATGTGGCCAGCCAGCCAGGTCTGTGTTGCTGCCCATGTGGGGAAGTGGTGGGCCCCACAGCTGTTTCACTTCCACTTCCTCTAGCTACTGATCACTCCAGTGGGGCGAGGCCGCAGAGGAAGAAAGACCCACCAAGCCCTCTCACGGGTCCCTCAAGGGCCAACTCCAAATGCCCGGTCAGACCCTACTGAGGAACTGGGACAGGGGACACCAAAGAGGTACAGGACACCACCTCCTCCTCAAAAGCTTCCCTGAGGGCGTTGAGAGAGCGAGAGAAAGCAGGCACACCCCAGTCTCTGTTTCCCCCTCCACGCCACTCACAGTGTGCAGAATGACCGGCTCTATGAGCTCACGCTGGTGGCCTGAAATGTGCATTAAGGCTTTCTAATCACTTTAAAGTCCTGCTGTGGTGACCCGCTTTGTAAGTGGCAATGACCCCAGCACACGGGACTGGGATTCTAAGAAGTCGGGCCTGGCACCTGTGCGATGGACGAAGCTGCCACAGGCACAGCCACCGTATCAGACTAAGACCGCACGGGGACTAGGGTCGGGTCTTTCTCAGGGGTTGGGAGCTGCTTAGAGAGGTTCAAGCAGATGCCTAAGTTTTGCTTTGTGTTGAATGAGGGTAATCCCTCTTGCTGCCAGTCTCCCCCACCACACCCCCCAACAAAAAAACTACGCAAAGATTTTTTTTTTTTTTAAAGACTTTATTTATTTACTACGCAAAGATTTTAAACACCACCAACCACAACAAAACCAAAGCTGTAGACGCCCCCTTGCCAGGGCCCTGGCGCTGTGAAAGTAGCGCATCTCGGCCCTCCTGGAACTGACCTGTAGAGCATGGCACGTCTCTGCCACTCCAAGCGGAGACACGTACTTATTTCTTAAGGGTACAGCTTTTGTTTCGGCAGCTTTCCATGAGGCTCCCAACCCTGACCTTAGGAGTTCAACAGCAGCAATCCTTCCTGAGGAGCGTGAGGGCCCCAGGGTCAGGTGCAAGGCCTCAGCTTCCTTCTCTGACTCCCTCCTACCAGAGCACCAGGCCGGCTTTGAAGGGCTTCAGGCAGAGGAATGTGGCATCCTGAACGGCTGCGAGAATGGCCGCTGTGTGCGCGTGAGGGAGGGCTACACCTGTGACTGCTTTGAGGGCTTCCAGCTGGACATGGCCCACATGGCCTGCGTGGGTAAGTGTCAATATGAGTGGCAATGAATACCTAGGGAGCAGGAGGACCCTGATGGCTCTAGGAGGAGAGATTGGACCTGCCCTACTGCTCTGTTAGAAATAGAGACTGAACTTAGGGTAGTTGGAAAATCCACTGCTGCCCCCTAGTGGGCCGTCCTGGAGCCAGGCCAAGTGGGGAATGTGCCAAAGGAAGGTCTCCTGCTGGTTTTAGAAAATCCTTTCCATGGAGATTCCTAGGCAGAAGAAAGGTACAGGAGACATGGTCACTCTGAGGCACAGGATGGATTCACTACCACCAGCTCTGTGTCTCTGAGAAGCTTCGTTTTGAGCAGTGACTTCAGCTTCTGGTTGCCACGTGTAGGATTCCACTGCAGGGCAGAGGCTCAGTGACCACAGCAGCAGAGGCACCTGGGCTCCCTACAGTGCTCTCTTCCCTCCCTTCCTCTTAGATGTGAATGAATGTGATGACCTGAACGGGCCTGCTGCACTCTGTGCCCACGGTCACTGCGAGAACACCGAGGGCTCCTACCGCTGCCACTGTGCTCCAGGTTACGTGGCCGAGGCAGGCCCCCCACACTGCACTGCCAAGGAGTAGCCGTGAGGGGTCAGGGTGGACAGCTACCTGGAAATGGGCCCCAGCCACGGGCAGGGGCCTGGAGGAGGCTTTCCTAGCTGGGAAGACATCATGAAGAAGCAGGCAGAAGGCCCTGCACCTCAGCTCCCAGCCAGACCTGCCTGCTTTTCAGCTCTCCCAGCTTAGGCCCTGGCTGTGAGCTTCTATCACTGCCTTCATGCCGCCATGCCCTTGCTTGGCTCAAACACCACCAAATGCTTTAATGCTTCAGCCACTGGCCTGAGGATCAGCGTATCATCTGTCCTGGCCTTGCCGTGGGATGCTTACCAAAGGATGGCCCTCATCCACCCCCTCAAGCTGTGCAAACATGCAAGGTTGTTCGGACTCATACTGCAGACACGCTTTCCCAGTCACGATCCACATAACATCCTGATGATTCCACAGCTGGGTCAGAGGTCACATCTGCCCGGGTATGGTCCTTCAGTATCTCTTGAGCAAAAAAGGACTGGCAGAAGTTTGGGGAATGACTCCAAGTCCTCCTCCCAAGAACCGTCACCTCAGTCAAGCTCGTCTGGGCCAGATTTTGCCACATCTCCATCCTGTTAGCAGTGCTGTGGCCCCGGGCAGGGGCAGAAGATCCCCTCATCTAAAAGGAGCAAGACTGATACCAGCTTGCTGAGTGGAAGAGACACAGATGAAGGGGAGCACGGAGACTGAGAAAGCAGCAAGAGGGCAATACGGAAAATATGGGGAGGTGATAAGAAAGGGGGAGCCAAGGCTTTCAACAAGGCTAAAGAAAATGTTTGGTTGCTTTGGGTAAGCACTCACAGCCTACCCAGGACAGCTGCTGTGCACCACAGCAAGGTTGCCACAGGACAGGCCATCTCCGATGACCTGTATGAAATACACACTGCTTCTTACACGACACAATCTCTCCTGGGCTCTCCTTTTGTGGGTACCAGTTTGAGGTACTAAAAATAAAGGGGTCTATTCTCTGGCTCGTGAAATATAGTACAGTCTTGTTTAGGGGAAGCCAGATTCCCCACATCGTTTCTTCTCTCTACTCAGAAGCCCTTGCTTTCTCTCAAAAATGGGAAGGCAGGCTGGCATCCCTCTCAGTTTACAAGTAGAGACCCACTCCATCCTTGGCCAGCTAGAAGTTGAGAACCACGGTGGAATAAAGAAAGGTACATTTGGGCTCCTGTTTTTGTTTTTATTTCATATTAAACTAAATTTCTTTACTATGTTGGCTAAGTCTAAATGTTAGACACGAGGATGTGCCTATCCTTTTGCCAGCTCTGCCAAGAGCCTCTGATTGGGATCCAATGGGAAAAGGTTCTTTATTCTTCTAAGACAAGGAAAGCTCTGCCTTTGCATTTGTCTGATGAAAGGCAACGTAAGTAAACAAGACTCCATGTGCCTGAAGACATGGAGATGAATGCTATTTTCTTAATTTAATCTGTCCTGTCCTACCTGCTGCTCTAATTGCCGGCCATCCCATAGTAACTTATTGAATGCTTGTTATGTGCCAGGCACTCTACTTAGTGCTGACCACAAATTTCATTTAATCATCCAGCAATTCCACTTACTATTTTTATTCCCAATGTATAGATGAGTAAATTGAGACACACAGGGTTTAAACAATTTGCTCTATGTCGCTGTACTAGTTGAGATGTTTTCAGCAGACAAAAATACATCGTTACACATTCCTAACAAAAGAAATGTGAGTTAAAACCACACTTGAGACACTTTTTTAAGGCTGTCAGATTGGCCAGCATCAGAAGTTTACTAAGACTCCTAGTTGGCAAGCTTCTGGTGAAAGAGGGACTCACATACGCAGCTGACAGGGCCTTAAAAGGATGCAACTTCTGAAGAAGGTAATATGGCAATGTCTTTCAAAATTATAAAGCACTTACTCTGACCCTTCTAGGAATTTAACCTTCAGATATAGTCTCACCAAATGTGAAATGACACATGTAAGAGGTTATTTATTATAGCATTACTTGTAACAGCAAACGATCAGAAACAATCAGTTGCTACAGGGGCCTAAAAATGAAAGAAAAAAAAATGGCTCTAAATGTCCTGATAAGAAATCCAAACAGACTAAGCGGGGAAAGGCTGTAGAGCAGAAGAGACTGTGTGCTGCTATTTGTCTAAAGAGAGGGGAAAGACACCTGGGTATCTGCTGTCCTCCTCCTCGCCACTCCGCCTCACACCCCGCGCTTCAGAGAACTTCCATATATGCGCTGGCGCTGCGCCGCCTCCCAGCCTCGCCTTCCTGCTCACCCTTCCGGAAAAACTTCATGCACATACACGTATTTCTTTGTATCGAAAACACAAGTAGCATCCTATGCATGCTGTTCTGCACTCTGTTTTCACTTAATCCAGACTTGCACCTAAAGAACTGTCTCATTCTATATTATAATTGTATATTATTCCATTGAACAGATAAATCATAATTTATTTAATCAATCCCCTACTGATGGACATTTCCATTGTTTCCCCTCTCGCTATTATAAGTAATGCCATAATGAATATTCTTGTGTATATGTTATTTCACATTATATCTATGGGATTATACCTATAGGGTAAATTCTTAGAAACAACAGTGGTTTGTGGGGAGGGTGACAGGGTGGATGGGTACAGGATTGGGAGACTTTTCACTGTATCCCCTTTTGCGTCTTTTTGAATTTTGTACCATGTGTATTACCTTTCCAGAAAAATAAAATATTTTTAAATACAGCTTTGGCCATAGACCGCTTAAATGTTCCCTTCTTCATGTATTTATCTGACAATTAAAGCCACATAATTATTTCCGAACTTCTTAAAGCAAACTTTCTTTAAATAGCCCTGTAGCATTTCTGTGGAGAAAGGGCAAATGGATTTTTTTAAAAGAGCAATCAGAAACACCACTGCTAGATACCTAGAACAGTTGAGGAGTTTCCCACCTTTGAGACAAACATGCAAAACTGTAACTATGTTGCAGGGGACAATGTTGGGTCCCAGGCACTACCAGCGGCACCTATCGGCTCTCAGTCAGCACTGAAGGCGGGCTACGCCACACAGTCAGTGCTGCCGCTTCTCTATGTACACTCACTGCTGTATAAAAGGAGACTGAATTAACAGGTTTCAACTCTTAGAAGAAAAGTTAGAAAGTTCTTGGACACCTACTTTAGTAGCCCTTCCTAATCTCTTCTAAGCCTGTTTTGTCCTAATCCCTTGTAATCTGTGGACATTCCCACACAAAGAAACTAAGGATGGGTGGGACACCTACAGCTCACATACCGCTAGTCACTAGCAATCACATAACTGAAGAGTATGATTCCACCACAAGGTTAAGATCTAGATGTTGACTAAGAGACCCCCGCCTTTTGAGCCACCAACATAAAGCAGATAGACAATAGGGGCACCTGGGTGGCTCCATCGGTTAAGCATCTGTCCTCCCCTTGGGTCATGATCTCCAGGTCCTGGAATGGAGCCCTGCCTCAGGCTCTCTACTCAGTGGGGAGTCTGCTTCTCCCTTTCCTTCTGCCCTGCCCCCTACTAGTGCTCTCCCTCTCTCTCTCAAATAAATAAATAACCCCCCCCCCAAAAAAGAAGGGGTCACGCCTGGGTGGCTCAGTGGGTTAAAGCCTCTGCCTTGGGCTCAGGTCATGATCCCAGGGTCCTGGGATTGCCCCACATCGGGCTCCCTACTCAGCAGGGACCCTGCTTCCCTCCTCTCTCTCTCTCTTCCTGCCTCTCTGCCAACTTGTGATCTCTGTCAAATGGATAAATAATATCTTAAAAAAAAAAAAAAAATACGCTGGAGCACCTGGGTGGCTCCATCAGTCAAGTATCTGCCTTCAGCTCAGGTCGTGACCCTGGAGTCCCAGGATCCAGCTCAGCCCAACACTGGGCTCTATGCTCGGGGCGGGGGCGGGGGGGGGGGAGGTGTCTGCTTCTGCCCCTTCCCCTGCTCCTTCTCTCTCTCTCAAATAAAAAATAATTTAAAAAAAAAAGGCATCTTCACAACATAAAGCAGATGCAGGGCTCCCTTACTTCTGCTTCTTGCATATCTTACTAGGGCAAAGGCAGGGCATGCTACCCCCAAACACTCTCTAACTTGCATAAATAAAACCAATTCTGCAACAATAAGGCCTTTCTCCTTGAAAGTAATGGGGAAGCAAAAAAATCTTCCAATGGATACCAGAAGAGTATCAAGTTTTCCTAAATGAATTTGCACAGTAAGCAAAATTTGTGAAAACATCTGCTGGTCTTTACCAGAAAGAGGGCACCTGATCATAAAGGGCCTGCAAAAGACCCTAAACCTATTCTACTAAGCTTACTATTTATTCCAAGCAAATTGCCCACTATCCCCTTGATGCTATTATTTCTCTATGCTCTCTGCTGTTAAAATTTCTACATCATCCTACTCCAATAGAAGCTTCTTATTACTGCTTCGGATTTTCTCATGAGGCTTTCTAGTGTGATAAAGTAAGGTGATTTCTCCCAAACCCACCCTTTCTAAAGCACAGAATCCCAATTCTCCCCATTAACAGCAGGTACTTAGATATAGGCATTCAAAGGGACTCTGTTCCTATCTAAGTGACCATTGCAATTTAATGGTTTATTTAGCAACTAAAGCATTTAAGCTCCTGCTCTGCATGAGTTTTAAAATCACAAAATCATGGGGCACCTGGCTGGCTCAGTCAGTAAAGCATGTAACTCTTGATCTCAGGGTCATGAGTTCAAGCCCCATGCTGGGCATTGAGCTTATTTAAAAAAAATAAATAAAAATAAAGTGCACTCTTTAAAACAGTATGTTCCAACATTTAAAAGGTAGCAAAATCTCTTTTTAAAGAGGATGAAAAGACTTAGTCTGAGCTGAAAATCTAATTAGGCCCAGGTATGGGTAGCAACTTTAAATGTCTTAGTAAACTTAAACAGACGCTCCCATGATATGCTGTTTTCTACCTCCTCCCATGGAAATCTGCAAAGGTCAGGTTTCTGAGTGTCCCTTCCTTCTCTTTGTACACATTGTACACACAACAGCTTGCTTTCTCTAAATCCTAGGTTTTTCCATATTGAAAATATAAGTACCCAAGCTTCATCTTGTCTCTAAAATCTACATTTCCCTTTTTAATGGTAAATTCTTTTGCTGAATGACCTTAATTCCAATCCAGTCCAGAAATGCAAGTTTTTGCTGTAATGAACTTTTAGGCTATTGAGGAAAATAAGAGTTTAACCAATAATTTTTCCAGAAGTAATTTGGTTGTGGTTTTCCCACATGAGCATTAATAAATCATTTGTCATGGTGGTGGTATTTCTGTCTTTTTTTTAGTTGTCTGTCCATGAAGTTCTGGGTCCCCCAGCACTGTCACATTCTTCCAACAACTATTGCTAGCTCTGTAGCCTAATTAAGTGCCATACCCAAACAAGTACTTTAAAATTCACTGGAATTTGTGGCTTCAAGAGCTTTTCTTTCAGCAACCCTAACATAAAGTTGCCAGGTTTAACAAATAAAAATGCACAATGCCCAGATAAACAACAAGTAATTTTTAGTATATGTCTCATAAAATATTTGGGACACGCTGACACTAAAAATTATTTATTTGAAATTCAAATTTAACTGGGCATCCTGCATTTTATCTGGTAATCCAACCTGAAAGAAAATCCCTAACCATCCATTATCTTTATCAACAAGGGGACCCCTTCCTGCTATGCATGAGACCAAAGACATTTTTAGTAAAGCAACATGTCCTAAAAAGACTCAGTCATTGAATAATCGCAGAATCTTAAAATGTCTGTGTGAGTACAGAGTATGAGGCCTATTTTTTAAATGATTCAGGTTATCAGTGGGGCTTAGATCCAAGTTTCCTGGGTGATGGACTGGTTTTGTGAATCTAGCAGACCTGCGAGTAAGAGAGGAAAATGTATCTACCCTAACAAATGGGAAGCGGGGAATGGGCAGCACAGAAAATAAGGATGTAGGAGGAAAAGGAAAAAAAAAAAAAAAAAGAAAGAAAGAAAGAAAAAGAAGGGTGTCACTAGCACATTCAGGAAGAGTGAGATGAAAAAGAGAAACTTCCATTTGCCTTTCTCATCCTTTCTAGCCTAGTAACCAGTGTTCAAGCTACCCAATCTGTGACCCTGATCCAGAACACAAGTAACTAAGGACTTTCTTCAGAATGGAACTTTTATACATAGCTACACACCTATGTACAAGCACCTGAGAAGTGACTCCAAATTTTGGAACGTTGGAGGCTCTACAGATTATAGCGGGCAGATTTCAACCAGTTAGTGTATCTTAGATCACAGCACCTAGAGGCTTGGCCTTAGAAATGTGTGAGTGAAAAACAGATCGAGAGTAAAAGCTTCATATTCTGAAAATAACAGTGGCAAAACACAACACTCCTGGACTGAGGGAAATAAAACTGAGAGGAGGACATGATTGGAAGGAAACCTCTAGAATTCTACTAATCCGAGGTTCCTCAAATTGGTACAAGTGGCAGCAATCTCTGGGTCACCTGTCATCACATCAAAGTTTGACAGAGAAGGATGAGCCGCAGGAGCAGCCTTGCTGAGCTTGAGGGTTGTTCAACACTTGAAATGAGCTTCGGATCAGTTCTTGGCTGAAGTCCACCTGGGCCCCTTTCACGAAGGCCAAGCTATCAGAGTCAACCACAACTCTCGCCCCACCCTGTTCAAACACCCTGAAAAAGACAGGAGGAAGACATTAAGGACTATCATAAACACCAAAACCATAACACCCTCTGAGCCCTGGGGTGCATATCCTGTTTTTCCAAATACAGGAGAAGCATTCCTTATTACCTCTAACAAGTGCTGCTTTTCTCTGAGGCAAAAAGGGTCAATGGAATGAATACTGGTAATGGTTTAGGGATTTAGGCCTGGAATCCAGTCCAGCCGGACTATGCTAAGGACCTAGGCAGGCCAACTTCCCTCCTGTAATATAGTTATTCTGAATCATGACAACAAATCCTCATTGTATTCCCGCTGTGTGAGAAGGATGGTGTTGGGCGTTCTTAGCAAACCTTTTAAATTCGAAACAAACGTGCACTTTTATCCCTCCCACACATTCTCTGAGGACCCACCCCTTCCTTCTTGCCTGTCGTCGGGGTTGATAATTGTATCCAGGGAAAATTTGTATTGGAATCCAGAGCATCCACCTCCCTCCACCTCCAGCCTTAGGAATTCCGACCCTTCGGTGATTTCCAGAAGTCTCTGAAATGCAAAAACGGGAATCAAGAATGCCCGGCAAGAGGTGGCAGAAGGGGGAGCCAAGGGGAAGTCCCCGCACTCCTGGCCCTCGCTGGGGAACCGCCGCCCCGCGTCCGACCTCCTACCTGGACGCAGCTGGCGGTGAGGTGGATCTGCCCTTCGCCGGCCTCGGGGCTGGAGGACGACGCTTCCCGACGAGCCTGAGGTCCTCGAGAGGCCGCAAGGAGCCTGCTGCACATGGGAGGGGGATGAGCCCGGGAGCAGAGGGGCACCTGGTCACTTCTACCTGGACAGCCTCCCGGCAACCCTGACGACCTCCACCTGGACAGGCTCACATCAAGCCCTCGCCTCCCCCGCAGGCCTTCGTTCCCCCCTTAGTTCTGGAGGCGCAGAACCTAACACCCTTCCCAGGTGCCTTTGTAGGCTTGGTACCTGCCCCTTGCCCAGGGAGTGACCGCTCTCAGCGCCGCGGCCGTTAGAGACAGCCCGAGCACCGCAGCCATCTTCCTCCACAAACCCCGCCCCTCGCGTCGCCCCAATCCTTTTCTCCACCTGGGCTTTCGGAGGCGGGACCCACAGAGACCCCGCCCCCGAGCGCCCCTGTTGGGTAGTACTGGAGGAGAAGAGATTTGATTGGCTAGAAATGCTTCCATTTACGGAAGCGAAGGCGCACCAAACAAAATCCAGAGGCGCGTCTGTGCGAGGAGGCGGCGGGGCGGAGGCGGATCCAAGCCTGCGGAGCCGCCGAGGGGACCAGATGGGCGGAGATAGCTGGCGTCTGGGCGGGACCGAGGCAAGCTTGGCTCTCCGGGCGGGGAGGCGGGGCGCGGGCAGGGCCCGCCGTAGATGCTGGTGATGAGTGGCCTGACCAGGCTCCTCCCCTGGCCCGCCCCGGCAGGTTTATCTTGTGACTGGAACGATCCCCTCTTCCTTCCTCGCGCTTGGAACCTGTTTAGCTGCGATGCGTTTCTTGGTCGCCGCGTTCCTGCTCCTGGCGCTCGGTGCCTCCGCCCTGGCGGAGCCGGTGCATTTCAAGGACTGCGGTGAGCCCCAACCTGCCCGAGATTCCCGCGCCCTCTGCAGCAGCCCCTTGGGGAACCCCGCGCCGAGACCCCCCGGCTAGGTTGGGCGGGTCCCGCGGGCGGTCAGGCTCAGCCGCTGGAGTGGGCCGGGGTCGGGGAGAAGCTGCGGGTGGCGAAACCCAACGGCAGACAACTTTGTCTCTTTCCTGAGACGCGTGGTTGGGGTCCCTGAACATTACCTGGAGCTGGGCCTTTTGCTGAAGTTTCCTAAAGTTTGTAGGGCAAACCACTAGAGATCCCACTGCTACGCGGGGCGTGAGCGGTGGGGCGCAGAACTTTGTGTACGCCTCGTATCTTGGATGACCTCTCCCTCCCCACGCCGCTTGCTTTTATTTTTAATTTCCCTTTTGCTGACAAGTCAAAAGCCAATTCTCCTTTTCATGATTTACTCCATTGCCGCTTCCCTTGGGCTATATAATTTTGTGATTCTTAATCACTGTTTCCTCCTGTACGTAAAACTCGTGTTGCTGGTCACAGCTTGTAACACATAACCCACTCTTGTCTCTGTGGTAGGGATCTTTTGGGGGAAATACAAGGGGGGGGGGGGCGGGTACTAAATAGTGAGTCAAGTCTATGGAATTATTTGTTCGAGCAGAACTTTCCAGAAGTGAAAAGGTGGGATGATAAGTGAAAGAAGACATTTTATAGAATCTGTGAGCTGGAAGGAAGCTTGGAGATCCTGGAGTCAATTCTTGAACTCCAGAGATGTTGGGTAACTTACCCAAAGTCACCCAGCAGAGTGGGAACGAGAATAAGTTTGATCCTTTATATCTAGTGCCCAGGTAATAGAAACTGCTCAGTAAATATGTGTTGAAAAAGTAAATGAGGGAATAGATAATCTCCACTATATCATCAATTATGTTGAAACAAAAACAAAGTTGGGCTAGGGGACAGGATTGATTAAAGAGTAAAGACTGCAGACCTCTTAATACTTAACAAATGCTGTTCCACGGAACTACTGGCACTTGAAAGATGCTGTTATCGCCTCAAATTACTGCCTTTCCCTCCATTAAACTTAGTGGCCAAATTTGGACGAAGATGTTATATTAACTTTATTAACTCATTCCGCCCTCAGGATCTGTTTTACAGATGAGGAATCAGGCACATGGAGTGACTTACCAAGTTCTTAGAGCTAGTAAGCTGTAGGAAATTAGTGGGTGTTTGTGAACCACTTTGGGTTTCAGTGGTAACATTAAATTAACATTAAGAACAACATCTATGGAAACCAAATCCAGATACTGTTCTCATTTGAAAAAAGCAGCTGTACACCTATGGCAAGAACTTCTAAAGGGAAGGATGGTTTCAGTTGCAGATTTTCAATTGACTTCTGAATTGGGAAATCACAGTGTAAAAACGTCAGTGCCCACATCAAAGCGTTTTCAAGTGCTGCTTTACCACTGACCCTTCCCCCTGGAGTGGTATTTCCTCAAGTAAGCAATGCGGCCAAGCAAACTGGCTTTGCTATTTTTTTTTTTAATTTTTTATTTTTTCAGCATAACAGTATTCATTATTTTTGCACCACACCCAGTGCTCCATGCAATCCGTGCCCTCTACCATACCCACCACCTGGTGCCCCCAACCTCCCACCCCCCACTGGCTTTGCTATTTTTGCCGATTAGGACTGAGGAGTTTGTTCTGTGGACATTGAAAGTCCAAGCACCTCTTGTCAGTAAAAGTGGATGAAGGAGCTCCAAGTAAGGCCCTTTCCTCGGGTCCTCCTAGAACACGTGACCCAGTCTGGAAAGAAGCAGATAGAAGTGGACGTTGAAAGCTCTAGCATAAGCACTGATCTTCAATAGGTTGTTGATTCAAGTTCCGGATATCTGTTTTCCTGTCTGTAGAAGATAGGAGGACACAGCAAGCGGCAGATGGTGCTTGCAGAAGAGAGTTCTTGCAGATGTATTTTGAGAACTTTGCTCATGATGGAGAAGGAAGCTGGGGATGAGAGACGGCAAGTTATTATTTACAGACCTCCCTGGAGCAGTGTTGGTCAGTTCGATGAAACTGTCCCAGCCGAGAGCAGGCACAGGCTGAGAAGGCCAAGACCTTCAACATGAGCTTCTCTTTTCATATCCGATGGGCTGAGCAAACCTGGTGACTGCAAAGGAGAGGCCCACCTTTTGTGTCAAAAAGGAACTTGCTGACCCACCCAGGAGCAGCTATTCTAGATTAAATTCGAGGACCAAATCCCGATGAGATGGTAATAAAATGAACACCTACATAGCGCTCCTATGTTGCAAACACTTACCTAAGAGCTCTAAGTGTGTTAGCTCACTTACCCGATGAGGCAGTCACTGTTAACTTTCCCCCAGAGGGGTGAAGTATCTTGTTTTGAAGTTTTGCAGTAAGTCCTGGAGCCTGTGAGATTGCAAACCCAGGTGTCAGTCCCAGAGCCTATCTCTCAGCCTTGATGGCTGAATGGCAGAGCTTAAGCTTTCCTGGCAGGGGTGGGAAGGGGAGGGTGTTTCGGTGGCGCCTGGCTGGCTCGGTTGGTTGGGCGTCTGCCTTCAGCTTGGGTCTTGATCCCAGGGTCCTGGGAATGGAGCCTCAGCAGGGAGCCTGCTTCTCCCTCTCCCTCTGCCTGCCTGCCGTTCCCCGTGGTTGTATGTGCTCGCTCTCTCTCTCTCTCTCTCTCTCTGGCAAACAAAATCTCTTTAAAAAAAAAAACAAAAAAGCTTTCCTTGGTGTAGATGGTGTTAACAGGCAGTTTGCTTGCTTTCTCTCCATTCAGCTGTCCAGTTTCAGGGGCCTGGATCAGACAGTGGGATTTTGAAAGATTTTACTGAACCTGTTTAGGGCAAGGATTTATTGGGAACAAATAGCACTTTTGCCTTTGTTTAGACTGCAGAGACACACAGTGTGTCCCAGAAACACTTAATTTTGAAGAACGCGTGTTTCCGAAGTGGAGTATACGCTTGTATACTGCAGATGCGTTCTTAAGATTGCTTTTACTGGTAGGGGTATACAAAGCTCGGTGACCACCAATTTGGAGCGAAACCAGGACAGGATCGGAAGAACATGGGTGGGGGGCTGGTTCAGGAGAAGCCAGTCTCTATGGCAGCCCTGAGCCCTGAGCCATCACTTGTGCTGTAAGTATGCTGCTTTAAATTCTGGCTGGTTCAGTCCTTAAGCATCTGCCTTGGGCTCAGGTTCCTGCGATGGGGCTCCGATGGAGCCCCTATGGAGCCCCGCATAGCCCTGCTCAGTGGGAAGCCTGCTCCTCCCTCTCTCCCTCCCCCTGCTTGTGTTCCCTTTCTCGCTGTCTCTCTCTCTCTGTGTGTCAAATAAATAAATAAAATCTTTTCTAAAAAAATTTAAAAAATAAATCCTGCATGGGAATGGAAGGAGGAGTGGGGATGACTTTCCCTGGTGTAGCCCTCCCAAGAAGATACAGAGCAGGGCGGCTGCCTTTTTATACTTACCCGATTTTCTTCATTCCCCTTCAGCCATCAAATATGAAGAGTTTCCTGGAGAGCAGGGCACATTCCCATTAAGTAGGGGACAGCATAGGTGGTTTATTTTCCCTCCTATTCCAATTCATTTTTTCTTTTTGTTTAACAGGTTCTGGGGTTGGTGTTATAAAGGAACTGAATGTGAACCCATGCCCTACCCAGCCCTGCAAACTGCACAAAGGCCAGTCTTACAGTGTCAATGTCACCTTCACCAGTAGTGAGTAAAAGTGGCTGTTGCCTTCAAGTTCATCTTAAAGCCTAATAAATCTCAAGTATTGGAATAAACATGAGGATGTGGGGTGGAGGCATTGCAGTCAGGACGTCCGTGACCTCCCTTCCTGCCTGTGCAAAGCTCAGACCTACCTTCCTAAGGGAATTTGCTGGGGACCCAAGAAAAAAAATCTGAGCTTCATTTCTAGAAAGGGCATCTACTTTGAATCCTTTCCTCGCTTTCTATCCTGTCGAACTAGATGGGACAGCCTAATAAGAAATCTCAACGTTCCTGGGGCGCCTGGGTGGCTCAGTGGGTTAAGCCGCTGCCTTCGGCTCAGGTCATGATCTCAGGGTCCTGGGATCGAGCCCCGCATCGGCTCTTTGCTCAGCAGGGAGCCTGCTTCCTTCTCTCTGACTGGCTCTCTGCCTGCTTGTGATCTCTCTCTGTCAAATAAATAAATAAAATCTTTAAAAAAAAAAAAGAAAAAGAAAAGAAATCTCAACGTTCCTGTCATCTTCTGTTCTTAAGCCTAAATCCTAAGCTCTTAAATCCTAGAGTTGTTTTCTCTCCTGGATGTTACCCTGGCCCCCTCTATTGTCCCAAACCAAAAACGTGCTTTGTAAACAAGAGTAATCCCCAACCCAGAAAGAAAGAAAGAAAGAAAGAGAGAAACAGAGCCAGTACTCTGGATCTCCAGAATAACCTAACAGCTAGTTAGTTGCCCTAATTTTATTGTATTTATTCCTTCTACCTGCCCATCTTATGATATGGAGGTTAGAGGGAAAGCAAGAAATACACCTCTTCTTTCTAATCTTAGCCAGTTTCTAAAGGGTTCTCTCTTCCTGTTACAGCCCATGGCATTTCTGTGGAGCTCCCTTTCCATTTTGTTCTTAATTTTCTAATGGAATCCTGCGGGCAGGGCATTTGAGAATCCAGAGATCAGTCTTCTAAAACTCCATAAGATACCCTGTACACTTGACAGAAACTGATATAATTAACAAAGTTTACTGCCAAAAAACTCTGTGACTTTGTTGGATAAGGTTATTTACGTAGCTCTGATTCCCCCAAGAAACTGAAAGACCATTAAGAGCAAGGTGGGAGTGAGAGCAAAGAAAACAACCGTCTTGGTTGCTTTTTTTGTTTTGTTTTTAGAGTGAATACTTAGTCTGTAGCATTCACAGAGGTATTAGGCATAACTACAAGAGAAATAGACTCTAGGAATGAAGAAATACAGACTTGATGATTTGTTCTCCTCGCAGTGCCGTTGCTTGGGACCATATCTTAATTTTTTCCTTAGGGTTTTGAAATAAGCTGTTCCCTTTACTATCTAATTCTCTTTTGTTTCTCTTAGATATTCTGTCTCAAAGTAGCAAAGCTGTGGTGCATGGCATCGTGTTGGGCGTCCCTGTTCCCTTTCCCATTCCTGAGGCTGATGGTTGTAAGAGTGGAATCAACTGCCCCATCCAAAAAGACAAGACCTACAGCTACCTGAATAAACTGCCCGTGAAGAATGAGTACCCCTCCGTAAGTGACCTTGTCGTTCGGGATGCCGAAGGCCTGTGACTAGATGAGAACTCTGAGGGGAGAGGAAGAGAAGATTGGGGTCCGGGTCCTTCATCTGTCTGTGATGAAGCACAGAAGCTGGGGGGTTGAGGAGATGAGTGGGAGTGTTAGGAATCCTGAGGTAAGGCAGATCCTCTTCACCACTGCCCTCTGTTCTTTGTCGCCTCCTGACGCCATTTTGATACACAATGTCTCCCTCCATCCCCCTGACCACACTTCGCTGAGCAATATTACGTCTGCTTTATGAGTGAAGAAATTTGAGCCTCCAGTGTTAAGCAGTAGGAACAGAGTCTACTCTGCTCAGAAACATTACATCTCGATCTAGAGCCAGGCCTTGTGACCCCCAAAACCTATGCACTGTTAAAAGATTGTATGCAGAGGTGCCTGGGTGGCTCGGTGGGTTAAAGCCTCTGCCTTCGGCTCAAGTCACGATCTCAGGGTCCTGGGATCGAGCCCTGCATTGGGCTCTCTGCTCAGCAGGGAGCCTGCTTCCCCCTCCCTCTCTGCCTGCTTGTGATCTCTGTTTGTCAGATAAATAAATAAATAAACTCTTTTAAAAAAAAAATAAAAGATTGTAGGCAGATACCAAATAGTTCAAGATGCCGAGTTATCAAAAAATCTTGGTTTCTCCATTAATCTCTTAAGAGAACAGTAGTCTCCCAGCTCTATAATAGAAAGGTCACTCTCCACACACTTCTTTCTCCCCTGCGTCGGTCTCCAGCCCCTACCTTGCCCTCTGACTCACCCTGCTATACCTGCTGCTTTTCCTTCCAGACACTTGTGAGGCAGAACCTGTTGGAATGGGCATGTGTTAAGGATAAGAATCCTGATGGGCAGCCCTGTCAGGACCCCTCTCATTCTTGAGAGCTTTTCCTCTACCCTTACTAAACTTCTATGGCTTTACTCACCAAAAAAAAAAAAAAAAAAAAAGGAATCCTGATAAGAATGAGGAAGTAAAGAGATTCCTGTTTTCTATAAAGGAAAACAAGCTGCATTTTTTTTTTTTTTTTTTTTGGAAAGGAAATCAAGGAGAAGCCAGCAGCAGCCTGGCCATTTATTTTTTAGGAGTGGCAAGTCATTGAAGAGCATTGCAAAGAGACTCTAATAGCGGGTATCTGTGTTTGAGGAATGTCAGAGACCCTACAGGTCAAGAACAGGTTTGTAGATTCATTTGCGGAGTATCCATAAAATCATTGGCATTTCCGAGTCTCTGGTCCCTTACATGGAGTGTCTGATTAGGGTCTGCCACCTCATAGGCATTTTGTATATGGTAGTTATTGTTAAGTGAATAACATTTCATTTGAAAAAAGGCTTAAACTATGTTAATTTAGGCATTAAGTGAAACAGTAGTTAATGTGTTCTAGTCTTGAAAAACTTACAAGTTTCCAGAAGCCAGGTTTCCCGGTCACTCGTGTATTGTTAAGAAACGTACAAATTAGAGGTAGTAACTAATAACAGGTAAGCAATTATCTACATAAGAAAGGACTGGAAAATTATCAGAGATTTATTAAGAATTAGAAAGGGCAGGGGCATCTGGGTGGCTCAGTGGGTTAAAGCCTCTGCCTTCGGCTCAGGTCATGATCCCAGGGTCCTGGGATCAAGCCCCACATCGGGCTCTCTGCTCATTGAGGAGCCTGCTTCCCTTCTCCTCTCTCTCTGCCTACTTGTGATCTCTTTCTGTCAAATAAATAAAATCTTTAAAAAGAAAAATTAGAAGGGGCAATCCATACTATAATAAATCAAAGCAGAGATTTCTAATGAGGTGTTGTTATTAAAAAAAAAAGAAAAAGTTCAAGATATAACTGAAGCTATTTTGCTACAAAGCGTTACTGTTCCAGAAATTATTCATACAGTCCTAAACCTCTTCAGACATCCTTTGTGTGTTGATATCTTCAGTACTAGTAACAAGGTATTTTATTATGCCTACGAATTGGACATTCTGCTCTCTGCTCCTAATTGGTTATGCTTGGAAAGAGCTGGATCGGATTGCCAAATCTATAAGAAATTGTTTAAATGTAAAATTACCTCCCGTGCAAGGCTTCGTCATGTACCGTTCATCTCAGAGGGACAAGAGCGCTTTTGGAATTAGATCCCACGAGTCAGTGAGGTGAGCGTGTAGCGCCACTCACACCAAATCACATGTGGGACTTGGTTTGCTCATGTGAGCTCAAGTGTACCGGCAGCGCCCACATCCCAGGCAGCCCTCCTGATGGCATGATTCAAGAAGAGAGAGCTGAGGAATTAGGCAGTTTGTTACTAGGAATCATAGTTAAACCTGTTCCGGATTGAGGCGAGGTCCTGCTTTCATTTTTCCTAATTCTTTTTCTCTTTCTCCAGATCAAACTGGTGGTGCAATGGGAGCTCCTGGGCGACAAAGGCCAGCATCTCTTCTGCTGGGAAATCCCAGTGCAGATCGAAGGCTAGACCTGCTGCTGCCAATATGTCCGTCGGGGGCTGAGAGAGCACAGGAGAAATCCAGTCTAACCTAGATGAGTGCCATAAGATGAAAGGAATTTCCACACCACTGTGTTATGCCTCTCAGCCTCCAAAGGGTTCCAGACCCCCTTTCCTGAGAGCTCTGAACTATTGCCCTTGTAGTGTCTTTTGTGAAGGGGTAGGGGAGAAATGAGAGAAGGAGGGGGATAGGCATGGCTTGAATTGTCTTCCGTGTTTTTTGCTATTGGGAGAAGGAGGGTCCAGCAGTCAGGACCCGAGTGAGGCTGTGTAGGGCTGTTGGATAACTTGCCCTCGGGTTATGGGCCCTGGCAGCAGAGGGTGGGTTCCAGACCTCTCCCACCTCCTGGGATATCACATCTTCAGGTTCCTCGACTCCAAGTGCCTCCTTGAGTTCAGCGCATTGGGCCAGCGCCTCAACTCCGCCACTGGACGACAGTGACTTGCTGTCCGGCGGTGCCCATCCTCTCTCGGTGGAGGGGAGGTGCTCTGCCACAGAAACTCCCCTCTGAGCAGCCAGTCCTCTATGGTGATCTCCTATCTCCTTTTCTGTCTTAGGTGGTTTTCATTAAATGCAGCACTTGATAGCAGATGTTTGATTTTTTTTTTTTTTTTAACAACACTAACTTATGGCTTCCTGATGCCCCTGGAAATGTCCTTTTGAAGTAAATAAAACTTGGCAGGCTTGTCTTCTGCATGTTGGTGGTGGTCGTCTGCTTCTTTCAGTGTTTTCCCCCAGATCTGTGGAAGGCGGACACCCGGTCCCATGGTCCCACAGTGCAGCAAAGACGGGACACATCCAGTCACTGCCCTTTCTTCCCTCTTCGCCCAATTAGACTTTGCCTATCTGTTTTATACAAAACGACATGATAGTTTTGCTTTATTTTGCACACTCTTGACACCACCAGATGTGCTTGAGAGAAGCGGTGAAAGCAAACACCACCTAGTTCAATGATAACATGTGAAAAGTCAAGGGGACTCAGTGGGGGGGTGCGGAGCAGCAAGCAAGAGGTTGCAGGTTGGCGCGAAGCATAGTAGTCTTTTGGGAGCCATAACTGTGAGGAAAGTCTAGAAGCTTAAAAATGAAAGGGGCAGTTGTGGCAGATAACGGCCAAGTTAATGAAATCTTGGCGTTTATTGCTTTTGAAGTGCAAGTATAATCATGGGGCGTGTATTTCACTGCCTGTTTTAATCAGTGTACTGTCCATCACCTTTTAGCAGTCACAGGTGCAACAGCCCTATTCATGAGTGAGTTGGGGAATGTGGACCTTGAAAGGCCATCCCTTTTAGATTGGGGTGCTTAGACAGCAAGTAAGTCACGTGGTCCAGTTCATTTCATCCCACTAACTTCGCTAGAACCTTGGATTTCCTTGGCTTGTGAGTTTCCCAGGAAAACCACCAGGGGACAGGCATAGATCAGGAATAAAATTAGCAGCAGCCAAGACTTACTAGTTAATTCCCAGAACCTTTCAACCACTGTCTTCTTTAGCTGAGACACTTGGTGTATCCTCTCAAGTTGTGTCTAGGGAGTCAGCCCACTCATGGGTGTTGCCGTGATGGGCCCTAGGTCTGTCAGCCTCAGACAACTCCGGAGGTAGGTAACTGCTGTGGGTTCTGGCTTCAGACAGCTAGTTGGATCCTGGCTTCACCAATTCATAGGACTACCAGGGCAGTCCGCAAATCCCTTAACCTCTCTGTGCTTCTGTTGCCTTACCTGTTAAATAGGTATAATGAACTTCAGGGCTACAGCGCCTAAACGGGTTTATTCATGGAAAACACTTAGAATGCACCCCTCCCCCCGCCCATGGTGCACACTTGGTAGATGTTAGCAATGATTCTAGGAGGTAGATCTTGTTCCTCACCTAGAAGCAGCCGGAAAATCCGAAGGTTCGATCAGATGTGCGCTGATAGGTCACCTGCAAAAAAATGAGCCCTTCCTCTGCATGGAACTTACTGAGATGCCTGGAAAAGCTCAGTTCTCATGTGTGCCTGCTCTCTCCCTGCTCCCAGAACACTGCTTCTGTCACCGAGCACACTCGAAGCTCACAGCGGCCCACCCTGATTCCATACCCGTGCCCGCACATACTAAAAGAAGACAAGAAAAAAGCGCAGCTAGCGCCCATCCTTCAGGCAGAGCAGGAAGGTGATGCAACAGCTTATGAACTGTTTACCAGCCCCTGTGAGGCTACACAGAGCCTGCCCTGTGAGCTGGGGAGCGCTCCCGTGGGGGGATTAGTTTGAAAGGTCGTATTCTGTACAGACGGTTCATAAGCGCCCCCTGAGTCATTAAAGCACTGAGAAGCACTGAACCTTGGGCCACCTAAAAAAGGTCACGCTCTTTCCAATGATGGTCTCATACTTTTCTAGTCCACTGAGCAAGCTGTGGAGGCTCAGACACAGCTCCTCTCTTGCATGAATTCCAGACCAGAACAATCCCAGACTCCGGTCATTAAAAAAGCATGCTCACAGAGTAACAGGAACCTGATATCTAGTATCTCCAGTTTGGGAGAAGGTTAGGTGGGAGGGCTGACATTTGGACAGATCTTGAGGTAATGAAAAGCAATAAGCATGGAGTAATTTCCAAGCTTGTACGTTTGGTTTTGAAATCTTAGTTGATTTTTTTTTTTAAAAGAAACAAGATTGATCTTAATTATGCCTTGGAAAGGCTGATGTAAGTCCGTTTTCCGAGAAAACCCACGGATGTAGGAAAAATGGCTTGACCCAGGTGAGGTCCAGGCCAGGAGAAGATGATCTAGGATTAGCCATTCGTGTCTGAGAATCCAAAAAGCAAATATTGCCGAAATGACTGGGCTGCTTACTGAGGATAATTATTTAATAAACAACACAGTTGGAAGTCTGGGGAGTGAAATGGTTGGTATGAGGTCAAGGTCATGGTAGACAGGAAGAACACTGACACAGGAAAGGGTTATGTGCGAGATACGTCACTGAGGTGACCGTCATCTTGAACAAGTGTTTCTCCCAAGGGCCCTGTGGAAGGAGACAACTGGAAACGGAGCTTGGAAGATTTAAAAGCCTGGGGTATTCCGTTGACTCTGTGTGTGTGTGTGTGTGTGTGTGTGTGTGTGTGTGTGTGTGTGTGTGTGTTGGGAATGGGAGGGGCACTGCTGTGTGACCTGAGGTAGAAGGTGGCACTGGCTCTCCACAGATACTGCCTAACAGCATCCTTAGAAAAGTTGAGTCATTTTGGGTGATTGTGTCTTTTTCTGTGAGGAGAATCCCCTGGCCCATCCCTCAGATTCCAAACTGAAGCCTATTCACTTACAGCTGTCAGTTGACTAGCAACTAAACGGTCTGGGTGTTGGTTGCCATGGAAACAGCTAAAAGGCCCATTGCTATGGGAACCTACCATGCTCTCCAAACCAGGGGTTTGGTTCCTAAAAAGGAGTGGCTGGCACGGGAGAGGGTGGAGCCTAGGAGACGGGCTGCAGAGGGTTAGAAGGTGCGGGAAGAAGAGGAGGAAAGTGAGTGAGGCTGGCCAGCTCCTCACCATGTGGGGACAGAAAAGCAGTGACTTCGCACACTTTATGCAGGCCTCCCCACCTGTTCTCTGTGAGTCTTCCCCTGGTAGCCACAGAGCACAGGTGGTCGCTACCCCAAGAGGAAAGGAAGGGCATGAGACCTTGGGGAGGACCTAGCATGACCCTCATCTGCAGGGCCTCTGGCAGGGAAGGTCTTGGCTCCTCGCTGCATGGCAGGCCCTTCTTCACGCCTCCCATGTCCCAGATAAGCAGCCAGCAGGTGAAAGGAGCTTAGCTCTGGCTGCCGGTGGGCCAGGCCGATAAGGAGCCTGGCAGACAAAATGGATGGCTGCTGGCCTTGACTGTGACAGGGGTGCCGGGGGTTCCAGCGAGGAAGCAGATGGTCGGCCAGCAAGAGCAGCGTCTGATGTCAGCACCTGAGAAACGCACCACTCTGCTCTCTGCCCCCAACCCACCCCCGCAGGCCTCTACCACAGAAGGTACCGCAGATGGAACAGAATAGGAGAAAAGAGGCTTGACAGTCTCAGAGGATGTACACAACAGTCGTTAAGATTTTTTGAGTTTTGCAATTGAGGGAAATTACTGACGGTGTTGGCACTAAGATGACCCATTCGGAGACAAAGAGAAAACAGCCTAGGGGCTCTGCCAGTAACTCTGGCAGTAACTCTGCCAGTAACATGTGGTATATAAATTGAAAGGATTGGGCTAGTCTCTAATCATACCTGTGAGAGTGAGGAACCTCCCTAGAGTCCAGAGAAGCTAGGGACTGAGACTAGGACCACAACATTTGACTTAGAAGACATCTCAAACATATTTCGCCCAGGGGACTTTCCTCTGCTTCTCCAGAACTCCGAGATGCCTGGTCTTGATTATTTTTTTCTCCTAATCTTGCCTTCTGCCTGGAGCTATTGGTCTCAGTCCCTCCCAGGGAGCTTTCGAGTCTAGGAGGCTGGCACCAGAGAGGGAGAGAGAGAGAGAGGCCACCCAGCACGTGCACTGCTCCAAGGGACAACCAAGCATTTCCCCCAGGATCTGTGAGGAGATTTTCACTTTGGGAACATAGTTGTCTACAGATTTCTGTAACATTTAAAATTGTACATCCAAGCTGAGTTTATACGCCACCTCCAACTCTTCCCCGTTGACTGACTTTGGTAAGTTATTTAACCTCGGAAGGCCTCCCTTTCCACAGCTGTAAAGTAGGCTAAGAATACCCGTCTCGGAGCCGTTCTGCTGATGACCTGAGGTGGTGTCTGCAAAGGGCTCGTGCAGTGCCCATCCCTAATAAGTACCTGATTATTATTATCCTCCCAGATCAGAAAAGAAGGTTGCAGCCATGGAAACTGCTCAATGGCCTAGAATCCTAGGCATTTGCCATGGATTTGTCTTCCAAATTTAATTCCAGGTGCCATTCAAGACGAATGTCCCCTCCGCTGGTCCTCCCTGTGGTTTGGCTTCATTAAGGCAGACTCTAATCCTCTCTCTTTAGGACGCTTAACCACATTCTTTTTCAAGTATAATTTTCGTCTGTCAGCTTACCTTCCTAACTAGACTGTAAACATCTTGAGAACAGAGACTGCCCTTTCACTTTTCAGTATATGCCCCAAACTCAGCACTCAGCGGTCTTTTAGTGAATTTTTTTAATACAGGAAAACGTCATGATTCTTTCGTTTTGCATCTGACCATTTAGTTCTATCATAGCTTTGGTCTACAAATGGGGAAGAATGGGGAAGAGGAACGGTTGATTTGATGGCATTCTCCTGAAGAAGGCACAACAGGGCCCCATCCTGGGTGGGTCACTCCAGACTCCAGGACGCTGGCTCACATCTTGTAGAAGCCTCTGTCACGTGCATCAAGACTCACTGACAACACTAGCTTTTCTCCAGGCTGCAGGCTCCCTGGCCCTGGGTTCAGGAGGAAGTGGCTTTCCCTCTCTGTCTGGCTTCTGTCTGTCTTCAGTTCAGTTCAGCAAAACTCCTGACTGCTCCTGGCTCCTGTCTGGGTCATGGTCATGGCTCTGTAGCTGCACATTGTATCAGCTTGCTTCTGGAAGGGCAAGAGAAAGCTGATCTGGCTTATCCAGCTCTCTCCCTTCTCTGGTAGAGGCTAAATCCCGGCAGCCTCTGGCAGGATCCCACCCCCTCCCCTTGGCTTCCCACCAGAGCTTGCCCTTGCTTGCTCAGAGGAACAAGGCCAAAACAGCTAACGGAGCATCTCCCAGACCATGGCTGCTGAGAAACATCTTCTCTCAAGGTGGGTCAAGCAAAGTGCTGGGTAGGGAATAAGGCAGCGGGAATGAATACAGGAGAAAAGCCTCTTTGCCATGTGACCTTGGATGAATCATTTAGCCTTTTTTAGTTGAATATCTCATAGAGGTGGTACAGGAACAAAAGAAAATGATGGGTGTGCACATGGTAGCTTGGAAATACAAAAGTTACTCATACTCAGAATAATATCATAGGCTCATGGAGAGGACCAGCGATTCATCCTTTGGATTTTCCTGCCGAAGGATGAGCTCGACACACCCACAGAAAAACCCACAAGAAACACAAGGACCTGGATTTGATCACTATAAGAACAAGTTTAAGATTTGGCCACCAAACAAATGTTTAATGCAGTTGGCTCTCCCATAATTTTTGCTTAGTCCTGAGGGCATAGAAGGCTTAGGCAACCTCTCACTCCGTCACCCTGATCACCACATAGTCTGGTTGAGTTTACAGGGACAGGACAGCGTGCTGTCCCTCAGCCAACACTTTCTGAGCCCCAGTTTTATGCCTGGCACGGTGATTGGCCCTGGGGACAAAAGAAAGAGTAAGGCAAGGTCCCTGCCTTCAAGAAGCTCTGAGTCTATGGGAGAGGCAAGCAGCCAACCATCACAGATACAGTGGCACAGTGCCAGTCACAGGGCGGAATGCCATGGCAACCAGAAGGAAGAGCCATGGGGGCAATTTGGTTGGGAGCCAGGCCGGAAGCACTTTGACCTTTGGTCATCCCTCAGCCATCCTTCTCTCATTCATTGAACAAACATGGTCTCACCCTTCGTCTTCTGAGACTGGGGGGAATATTTATTGTAGTGAATTGACCTCCTCGTGAACTGCTGGTTAATTTTTTTTTACTTAAATTTCCTCCTACTTCACTGACCTTGGAACTAAGTAAACACATGACCATGCACCCAGTATTTTAGAACTCTGGTCACCAACCAACCAACTCTGGTCACTCCCCAACCTATCTGACCCACTTCTCCTTTCGGTACCCACTCCGGCCACACTGGTCTCCTTTCAGTTCCTCACACCAGCTGTGCTCCCTTCCCTCAGTCACAGGATTCTTACACAGGCTGGTCCCCTTGCCCCGAATGTTCCTCCCACTTGGTTAGCATTCAGATAGGAACCCCTGCTCATCCTCTCCATTTCTGGAAGGGAAGCCTTCCCGGACCACCTCCCCCAGATCAGATCAAGGGCTTTGCTCTCCATCCCCAGAGCCCTGGGCTCTCTCCCCTCGTGGCACAATTCAGAATTACATACTGTAATTCTTCGCTTCTTTAATTAAATATCTGTCCCTCTGGGGCAGAGAATATTTTTAGTTTGCTCATCACCATAATCCCAGTGTCTGAAAGAGCTCTCAGTCCAAGGAGCAGGTGGCGAATAAATATTTTTTGAATGAATTAATGGAATGATAAATGGATTTTTAGCCACTTTCTGCCTCGGGCATAAATTTGGTTGAGTGTCCCAAAACCTAAACCAAATAGCAAATATACAAACACACTAGCCTAGGGACCAGAACCCAATAAGAAGCCTCCCATGAAAGAGGCACAAAAAGAAAGCAAGTTAGGGATGGGATGGCCCAGAACTAAGAGGCTCCAAGCTTGTAGAAATGGGGGGCCAAAGGAGGAAAAATGGAGACTGGAACCACCTAACAAGGTCAGACCCGGGAGGTGACCTAGAATGGAGGGAGAATTAATAAACTGGTACTGAGTGTCCATCACCTTGATTCTCAGGGGGTGCTTTGTGTACCCTGGGTATATAGAACACGCCGAGGTACAAAAGACAGAATTACTGCCCCATTTTCCTACTGCTTCTGTTATAACTAGACTTTGATAAGTGTGGGATTGGGGAGGAGGAGGATCACTTTATATTGAAACCAATACTGAATATAAATTTCTTACGATTATAAAATCGCATGAGATTTTGAAGACATTCGTGACGTTAGCAGTAGTTCAGTGACGGCATCTGAGAAGCATTAATACCTCAAAGGTATTAATACCTTTAATACCTTCAAAGAAGCATTAATACCTCAATACCTTTGGTACTATATTCCAAAGGATTCTGTATGATTGGAGTTTTATAAATCAAGGATCAGAAATGCATGGAGGATATGCTCTTTGGAGGCAAGATTTTTCTTGTGTGTTTTTGTAGTGCCCACCACTCCCACGAAGGTCACGCACCGTCTCCTGGGGTTGCCCGTTAAGCGTGGAACTGAAGCCAAAGCAAACAACTCACTCTGGGTCCAGTCTATAAGTTGTTAATTGGATTTTGTTATCAATATTGCTCTGACTTCCCACTCCTCCAGAGAGAGCTGGGGCCATTTCTGTATCTCTCTGGAGAAGATCTAAGTAAAGAGGCTCCATGGGGTGCTGTGTCCTAGCTCTTCCAGGATGGAATTGTGCGGGAGACAATAGGGAGGTAGCAAGACTGAGTTGAAAGCAGAAAGCACAAAGAAGAGATTTTAACTTCCTGCATTGCCTATAAGGAAATTAGGCTCTAGTTTCCCTGTGTTTTTCCATTGTCATCTGTGTTGCTTCCACTCCAGGAGAAACTGGGAGCACCTTGAAGACAGGGTTGTGTCTGTTTTTAACACTAGGCACCCTGAAACCATACACAGCCAATACTTGACCACTGTCCAGCCCAGGGATTCCCCAGGATCCAAACAGATAAAATCTTGGCCAAGATAACCATCCAAACTGCAAAGCCTGGAAGAGAAAAATTCTCAGAGGTAGGCAGTGGTAGGAAGCAGGAAGTTAGTTGGAAGAGTAGGTGTCGGAAGAAGGCTGCTAGGTCCTTCCTCTTCCCTCCTCGTCTACCTAACAAAGGAGTGAGCTGAACCTGGGAGCAGCCCTGGTGATCCAAGTGGTGATTATGGGGATTGATTCTCAGCAGGGGCTGAGATGAAGGAGACAATGTTCTCAGACTTAATCGCTGCTTTTTAACTCCCCGGATGTCATCTCTAATGGTTCCTGGCTGGTGCCACTCAGAGCCTCCACCTCCAGACCCTCAACTCTGCCTACCTGAACAAATTCCTCCCAGCTGCTCAGCATCTCTGAAGCTCAGATCCGCGCCTGCCCCCGCCCTTTCCAATGCATCTGAGCCTATTCCTTGGGTGTTCAGGGAAGGGGAACGAGCGAGGTTACATCTCACACTTTGGATACCGTGTCTAGAACGTATCAAATCAACCACCCCCAAAGCAGCAACCTGACGAAGGGACCAGACCCGCTGGAAAAGATAGTGAGACAAGAGTCCTGAAGGACAAATGCTGGGGGTGCCCGTGGGCGGTGATGGGGCTTGGAAGCAGCAGGCCACAGTGCACCCTTGTCAGGAAAGGGCTGGAAATAAGCCAAACCAAACAGAATGGAAAAACAAGAATCATCTACAGTTTTAAAAAAAAGGTGGGGTTGGGGAGGGGGAAGTCAGGGCATGAGACTTGCCAGAGAAGTTAGAGATGAGGACAAGAACTGGGCATCACTCCTCCACTCCTTTCTGACTGCATTTTCTCCTTTTCGCATAACCTCTCTTATAAATCACTGCAGACCGGAACCGCGCTGGCTGCACCCACCAGAAATTGCAATCGGCCAGCCCAAAGACTGGCATCCAGGGACCGTCTTAGTCACGAAAAGCAGAATTCTTGTTTATTTTGGTAAATTAATTGCTGGCAGGGAGGGCTTTTCATTTTCCAACCAGAACAATTGCAGGCTTGAAAAGAAATTGCGGGGTTGGGAAGCACCTAAGGGTGACTCTAGGTGAAACTCCAGACCTAGCAGCCAAAATGCACTGTGCTTGGCATATCGGAATGGAAGACCACAGGATAGGCGGGGACTGTGTGCTGAGCCGAATCCGTGCACACCTGTGGCCCCTGAGCCTTCCTCCCTTAGCCACGTGCGGGTGGTGCACACTAGCCAGCCAGCCAGCGTGCGGGAAACCGTCGGCAACGTCTGCGCCCCATCTACAGCCCCAGCCAGGGCCGCAGGTGACCAATGCTATGGAGTAGCTTTAGAGGATGATGCCCTGTGGCCACATTTCAGTGAAAAGGCTCTGGAACGTCTCACGCTCATACAAGTCACTGCGGCCTCAGCACCCGGAGCTGCCCTGCTACCTTCCGCCACACCAAGGCTGACCTGGTCATGTTCCTACCGAAGGAAGTCTGCCAGCCAGTCAGTGACCTGCACCCGTCCCATCAGGGGAGCCGGTGGCTGTGGTCCCTTTGGGAAGGATGCCCCTCGTGGGACTTACCAGAACCCATGGACATGCACCTCATATATACATGCACTACAGAGAGATTCCAGTCCTGTTCTGTTCTAGAAAGTGTTCAAATTGAAGGGAGGTCAAGATTTCAGTGAAGTTATTTGGGGAAAGTTCGCTGGAGAGGAAATGTTTGACCAATTATTCAAAAGGTGTTTTCTTAAAAAAAAAAAAAAAAAAAGGTATTTTCTTGATTTAGCAGAGAGAAAGGAGAGCACATCCCAGGTGGGAGGAGCCGGGGAGAGGGGTTTGGGGACAGGAGGGAATAGAAAGCTTACAGAGGTGGCTGGGGTTGTAGCTGGATGGGGGGTGGCTGGGGTGGTCGGGTCAGTGAGATGCCAGTGGGCCTTTGTGTATCCTCAACGAGTAACTCAGGGGCCTCCAGGCAGGGACAAGGATGATTCCAGCCCAAGTGTGTGGGATGAGCTGGAGCTGGGAGGTTGGAGCAGGGGTCTGGTCAGGAACTTGACCTTACTGGGAACTCAGCACCAGAGGCGGGACCAGGGTAAAGGCTGGGAAAGATGGGGGGGTGGGAGGAGGATGCCTCTGGGAAGGAAGGCGGAAGAGAGCTCAAGGGAGGCTTCATTGGAGTAAGTTTGCAAGAGCAGGAGGAAGAAGGACCCGGAAGAAGCAGGGATCTGTTAGCTCGACCCCAGCCCTCTGGCCATTGCAGAATACCTCTAAAGCAGTTTTTATAACTGAAAGGGAAATCTTTCCCATCTATAATCTGACTTGATCAGAACATCTCTGTGATACAAGCAGGGTCCAAGGTTATCTCCACAGAAGGGAGGGAATCGAGGCACATAATAATGGTGAAAGTAACTTGTCTGACGTTCCTCTCATAAAGCAGGACAAGAGGAAGAATGAGAAGTCGAGAGGGCCAGGCTTCCCTCTCCACAGAGGGCCTTCCTGCCTCGCCCATAGCCTTTTTCTCTGGGCTCCACTGGGTGAGCACATCAAGCTGGGTAGGTGCCGGGACACTAGGCTACTAGAGCTCCCTGAGGACCTCACACAGAGGCCTGCCATCCCCTCCGACCTCGGGACAGACAAAGGGGGATGGATCCTGACTCCACCTCACTGTCCTGGTATTTTCCTCCGAGCTCCCTGTTTCAAAGTTCCTTACCAGCTGCACGTCGGCTTGCTTCCTCCCCTAGGTCCGGCTGTGGGTTTATATCGTCTTCCGGTCAGCCCCTTCCAGTCCACTCTCCTCCTACCTTGCGAGAGCTTCCCCGCAGCCCCTCCTCGTCCTTTGCTGGGCACTTTGCTTCCTCTTGTTGGAAAAGACAGTTGGCCAGATGGGAGCTCGCTGGCATTTTATTCCTCAGATAAGGGATTTTCATATCAGTCCTGATGAGAGGCATTTGAGGGGCCATTCTTGGCACCTGCTACAAGAAGCAATTTCGTTCTGGCTTCTCGAGTCTGAATGCGCTGGGGACACGGAGCTGCCCTTTGTCTAACAGACTCTTTCCAGGAAGCTCAATATCCAGAATTGATAAAAACAACTCAACCCTGATGGAAGGGGTAGGAGAGTCCCATCAACCCATCGCTTCTCTTCCTTCCGAATCAAGCCCAGTGGCAACACCCTGTTGGTGGGGCTGGGGTGGAGGGACGCCAAGTGGTGGTGGAGGTCATAGTGGGGATCCCTGGAGGTGGCTGAAAACTGCTTATCCCGTCCCCTTTTACAAACGAAGAAACTGAGGCCAGAAGGGGCAGTGCCTTGCCCAAGATCGTGCAGAATTCCATCAGGGTCACTGACTTGATCTATGGACCAACTGGGCCTGCTCGCATCCTCTCCCTTGGGGGCCTCTGCTCTAGCCATGCTTGGACGCCTCCTCCCCACCCCGCCCATTCAGTCAGCACCAGGGTAGAGCTCTGTGTCCCCCCGAGGCACTGGCCACAGAGGCAGCAGTGAGTGTGACCCGGGCCATACTCCTTGCCACGGTGCCACGTTCTCAGCAGACCCGGTAGCTGCACACTTTTCCCAGCACAAGCCCCCACCCTGCCTGTCACTCAGGCTCCCAGCAGCCAGAGCTAAAGATAGAATTGAGGGCAGCGTTTTAAGTGAGCAGTGAGCAGACCTGGCTGGCCCAGTGGGGAGGGGGAGCGAAGGCGCATTAGGAGACCTGGGGAGGGGGAGTGAAGGCGCATTAGGAGACCTCCGCAGGGCAGCCAGGCTGCATTTCTCTGACGGTGGCCCCTGCCCATGAGACTGGCAAAGAACTGTTGCTGGTCTCCCTCCTCCTATGGACTGAAAAGCCTGGACAGGGCTGGTGGAGCCTGAGTCTGTCCGACACCTCACTCCGGACGCCAGCCTTCCCGGGCCCTCAGCTAGATGCTGCTGGCTTTTTCTCCTCTGAACTCGCTGCCTTGCTGGGCCCCAGGACTTTGGTTATTGCCAAGGCCAGTGAAGACCCCACTTCCATAACTCTGCTTTGCCCTCCTGCTAATGTTCACACATTAGCATTAGGGCCACAGGAAACTGAAAGATGAGGCCCAGGATGGGGCTGAGAGCCCCCGGGGCCTTACATCCTGAAGGATGCTGCTTGCTGGCAGAACCTGGATATTGCCTCCAGAACTTCGTGGAGGATGACGTCACTCGAAGATTCCCACCCATCCGGATTTCCTCTTCCTGTCTTCAGGCCACTTGCTTCTCTGCCGCCCTCGTCATAGGCCAGCTGAAGCGCACAAGCCTCACACTTGCATGGCAGGGAAGTGAGTGGTGTAGGGGAGGACAGAAACCTGGACTTATTCCCGCTCCCAGCCAAAGCTCTCCATTTTCCAGGCACAGTGAGTTGTAGGCAGTGGAGGACCCATTGGGAGAGAAGCAGGAAGAGAGAAAGGACGAGCCACCTAGAGCTGCTGACCCTTCCCCAGAAATGCAAAGGGGAATGAAAGCTGCCTCCCCTCGAACCTGAGTCTGTTAGGGAGTCACCTCTGCCCCTCACTGGCACCGCCACAGCACCAAATGAAGGGACAGAGACAAGACACCGGGGGCAACCCTGCAGATGGCTGGTGTGCCGATGTCGGCCATGCTTTCTAAATCAAAGGATTTGGTGACAGCCCCTGAGGAGGGGCAGGCTGGAGAGCTGGGGGGCACAGCTCTGCCCGACGTTTACCCCCTTCTCCCCACAGTAACAAAGCGGGGACTACCACTCCAAGAACCTGCTTTCCAGGGACAGAAATAGTATGGGAGGGTGGGGTGCGGGGGCTGGGACTGCCACATGATGCGTTTCCATGGGCATTCTGGGTAAGAATAATAAGGAGGCTATTAATAACTTCTTACCTCTGTATAAGTCTTAAAGACCTTTCTCTAGATGTTTTTACTGCCTGCACACCCATGATCTCATTTGATTTTCAAGTCAGCTCTGTGCATCTGTGGGGTCGTCACCCCCATCTGACAGGTGAGGGAACTGAGGCATGGGGAGGGGACTGTCATGTGGTAATCAGGGGCTGGGCAGAAACCAGAACCCAGATCTCCTTGGGTCATCTCTTCAATTCCAATGTCTCATTGCAATGGGGTTCCAAAAAAGGCAGATTTTCTCCTGGTCTATATTGAAGTCACTTTTGAGGTACATGTGGCTGTAGTACGAAGTTCTCTGAGGGCTTTGACCCCCCAGGTCAATCAGTCCAGACTGACTTACCTAGCACTTCTCTGTCTTTGCTCTGTGCTAGGCCCCAGAGACAGCCATCAGCAAAACAGTCTGACCATCAAGGAGTTCCCAGTTTGGCGAAAAGAGAGACAAACCCTTAGGACATCTCAGTATCACAGGGTTCATTTAAGGACCAAGGCAGCACAGGACATTTTGGGAGCACAGAAGAGGAGCCCTAAGCCAGCCTGGGGGTAGCAGAGTGGGCTTCCTGAAGGAGGTGATGCTCTAATCAGCTCCCTAGCCAAGGTTACTCTGATTGTGCCTCTCTTCTAAACACCAACCTACACCCATCCTCACTCTACTCCATCCTGCCTATAACATCAGCCTCTGGCCTCTTTGAAAGACCGGCACAACCAAGCAGCAGTAGCTGAACCTCCCTAAGTCTGCAGGCCAGAACGAACCCATCCAGCAGCCCAGGGGTTGCCTCAGTCATGCTCCACTTCTGGAAACAGACAGGATTTGGGTTCTGGGCTCAGCTCCACCTCGGATCTGCCCCTCATATAGCCACAGAACGGGCAGATCCTGGGATGGAGCAGGTTACCCAATCCACCGCCTGCTCACCCTCAGCTCCGTCTATGCAGGAATCATCTCAGATGTGCAAAATCCTAACCTACTTTTAAAAACCTGCTGATGAGACTCCAAGTTGCTCTAGCTAATTCCTGGCATTTAACGCCTCTCTATCGCTAACCTGGATCTGTCATTTCTGTTATTACTAAAACTTAACCTGTTCTTATTTGGTCTTTGGAGAAGACAAGGCAGTGGGTCATGTTTCCCAAAGCAAGGGGTCTCTGTAGACTTAAAAGCAGTAATGAAATCACCCCTCAGGCTTCTCCATCTGGGGTCGATGAATTTCACTTACCGCCCGCGTTAATTTATGGCCTGATTCTTACTTCCTGTAGACCTCTCCCCGCCTCCTTTGGTGGAAGAATCCAAGACTGAGCACGGAGTAGCCCAGAGGGGCTGCTGTAAAGGGATGGTAGTAGGAAGAGGGCAGAGACCACATTCTGGGGAGTGCAGGGGTGCAGGGAGTATGGGAGATGAGGTTAAATGCTATTCAAAGCAGGGAACCCCAACAGAGCCCTGAGAAGCTGTAACCCTATGGGATGGACGAACAGGTGAAAGGAAGCATGTGAACACAACCACGGAGGGGCCCAAAAGTAAAGGGAATCAGGAGCTCGCAATATCTCAGGAGCCAAGAAAGTATGAAGGAGGGAGGGCTCGCTGTGGTGCAACATTGCAAGGTGAGGGCTGAGAAGAAGCCATTAGATTTCAAAAGAAGAAAGACTGTGAGAACAATCTAAGTGAAGAGGTGAGAGCACAATGGGGAGAGAGCCAGCGTGCACAACTCTTTGAATGGGTCTGGCTGTGAAATGAGGTGTGGTAGCCAACCTCCAAGATGGCGCCCAAAGATCCCACCTCCTGGTAGTTTCACCCTTGTCCATCCCCTCCCACATTTTACCAGGGTGGTCCTTGGAACCCATAGAATATAGCAGAAGTGATAGACTATCACTTCCAAGAGTCAACTAAAAAAGACATTGTGGGGCCACCTGGGTGGCTCAGTGGGTTAAAGCCTCTTTGGCTCAGGTCATGATCCCAGGATCGAGCCCCACATCGGGCTCTCTGCTCAGTGGGGAGCCTGCTTCCTCCTCTCTCTCTCTCTCTCTCTCTGCCTGCCTCACTGCCTACGTGTGATCTCTATCTGTCAAATAAATAAATAATCTTAAAAAAAAAAAAAAAAAGACATTGCACGCAGCCACTTCTTCTCAGAGCACTCCCTTTGGGGAAGCTAGCTGCCATGTCCTGAGGCTGCCAGAGGAAGAGTAGAAGCCTCCTGCCAACAGCCAGATGACTGAACCATGATGGAAGCCAGTCCTCTAGCCCAGATCAGACCTTCAGATACTTCCTGCCTGCTCTGGACTATGGTCTCAGGAGAGACAGGAGCCATCTTGTTTAGCTGATCCCTTTCCTGACCCTCAGAAACCATGTGGGGAAAATAAACGTTTATGACTTTATGTGTGTTGTTTCAAGCTTCAAAATGTTAGAGAAAATGTGTTGCATGAGCAATAGATACTGAATACAAGGGTTGAATTAAGGGTGTGGGATTAGGGGAGAGGATATTTTGGTCTCTTTTATTTTTAAAGAGTGAATCTCCAACATGGTCACATGCTAATGAGAGGCCAGGAGAGAGGAGGAAATGTCAACTAAGGGAGAAATGCATGGAAAATCAATCAGATGAGGTTTTTCAAGGAAGTGGAAAGGGAGAGGGTCCAAAACACTTGAAGGGATTAGCCTAAATTCTGAGGAGAGTTGTCTGGGCCCCTATCTCTTCAATTGTGGCCAGAGAGCAAAAACAAAAACGGAAATGATAAAATCTGTTTGATGGCAGGATGTTGAGAGGATTTCTGCCAACTGAATATCTCTCCTCAGGTTATCTGTGGAGAGTGTGGACAGAGATGCTGGGGAAGGTGGTATCTTGAGGAGAATGGGGGTCTGAAATAGTGGATGCCTTGAGCCCTAGGGAGAGAGCTGACAATGGCAGGGAAGAAAATTCTGGGCCACTCTGAAGGCGCGCTTGTGATGGAGGCTGTGATGGTGGAGTCCCCTGAGTCTGCAGCTGTGTGATTTTTTTTTCTCCCACTGCACCCAGTATCCTAGAGAGAGGGAGAGAGAAGAGGAATAATTTAATTAACTTCGGGCCGGGGCTCTGCCAAAAGGGTGTTGGAAAAGATGAGGGGGCAATGGAGGTGGGGACATTAGAAGAAATAGAAGAGGGACTCCAGGCTGGAGGGATAAGCAGAAGCGACTGATACCGGGAGAAAATAAAAAGCCAGAAAATCAGAGGAGCCATGGTATCACACGACAGTGGCAGGAGAGGCTATGGATTGTGGCCAGCCCACAGGACATTGGGATTTAACATTACAGAGCTAGGAGCCGTTCCAAGATGACTGGGGTGAGGTGGGGGAGGCTCAGGAGTAGGGGGGGCTACAGTGGAGAGACCAAGCTGTTGAGGAGGTTGTCCATGGAAATGTGATATCATCCCAGATGACGATGACATTCAGACTTGTCCCCAGAAGAGGGAGAGCAATATCTTCTATGAATGAGGTAAAAGCATGATGACATCAAAGAAAAGCCAAGAAAGTGGCAGGAGTCCCCTGAGGTTGGTTTTCACGAGCGGGGTGGTGGTGGTGGTGGTTGATGGTTTGTTCAGCTCAGGCCCCCATTCCAGCTCCTGAGCCAAGGGCTGAGAGAGAAGGGCTGTTCCACCTAAGAGGGTCCAAAGGGAAGCCATGCCCCTGAGGGGAGAGCCATATACCATCAGGCCATCAGGGAGGGGTGGGGAGGGGGAACACAGCAGCCCAGGGGAAATTTTGGAGGGAGGGGGGCCATGGGAGGTCAGAGCTAAAGCTCAGTGCAATGGGGATTAAGAGTGATCAAAAGTCTAGCGGGCAGAAGGGGCTATATGCTGGGGCCGGGTGGTTTTCCTGGCTGTAGTTTTTAAAGGAATCTGCCCATGTAGTGAGTTATTGGGGCTGGGGGGACAGGGGCTTCTCGGAAAGGGTCAGCAACAGCCCCGATTGTTCTTCCTACTTCTGAGGGAGCCCCGCTTCCTGCGCACAGTCTGGCATCATGACTCAGCCCCTGTAGGGATGAGCAGTGACCTTTGGTGGCTGGATAATTACACTAGCTGCCGGAAGGGGCGGCAGGGTCCCACACAGCCTCCCAGACAGAGTCTGGCTCTGTGGCCAGAGCATAGATACCAGGCGCAGTTGGGTTTGGGAGGTGATCTGTTTGGCCTGAGGTTAGCAGAGAGTAAAGAACAAGTCCCTGCTAGGCTCTCGGACTTAGAGCCCATGTTCAGAAGCTCAGTCACGGGTCACACACACGACACACCATTCTTCTCTTAGGTGGTCCCATCTCTTGCTGGTTTCCAGTAGGCCATCAGCCTACTTGTCAACACTCTGACCCCAAGAGCTGTCCCCACCAAGTCCGCTTCCCTGTGGAGACACCCTGGCCAGCTGGGAAAACTCTGCTGCTCTCTGAGGTCCACCCTGACTGGTCCAGATAACTTCTCCACCTGGCATTCCATTCCAGATTTCCAGATGCTGCCAAAGCCACGTGCACGCTCCCACACTGCCCCCCCGCCCCCCTCCCACCAGGGAAGATGGAACAGGTATACCGCCCAGTGCAGGGGCAAGTGGAGAAAACAGGCAGAGCTCTCCAGGCTCCGAGTTCCAGTCTTGGGTTCCTCTTCCATAGAATGGGGCTAATCGTATCTGTTTACCCACTTCAGAGCAGTCATGGGAAGATCAATGAGATGATGTATTTATAAATCTGTTACTAGAACTGTTCAAAAGTGGCCAGTTAAGTGTTTTCTGGGAACAAAGGAGAGCCACCATTGTGGTTTTCTGGCTTCCCTATAATAACTGGCATCTGCACAGCACTTTCTAATGTACAAAGCACTTTCACAAACACGATGAAAGACAATCCTATTCAAAAGGGCCTAGCATGGGGGTGCCTGGGTGGCTCAGTGGGTCGAGCCTCTGCTTTCAGCTCAGGTCATGATCTCAGGGTCCTGGGATTGAGCCCCTCATCGGGCTCTCTGCTCAGCAGGGAGCCTGCTTCTTCCTCTCTCTCTGCCTGCCTCTCTGCCTACTTGAGATCTCTGCCTGTAAAATAAATAAATAAAATCTTTTTTTTTTTTTTTTAAGTGCCTAGCACGGGGCCGGACACACAGAGCATATTGGTAAATGATAACTATTGCTTTCTTGTTTGACCATCACAGCTCCAGGTTATAAAGGAGAGGACCAAGCCATAGAGAAGGTAATGAACCTCCCAAACTCTCCTGGAACTAGTTCTGACACTGAGGATTCTGGTTTCCAATCAGGGGCCCTTTAAATAGCATCTCCGTAGCCCTCTTTTCTCAATGATCCTAAACTTCGGAGAGGGCCAGGAGTCACTGGAAAGGGAAAATGAGTACATTGCTTTGGGCCTCTTTTCTGCCCCATTCTGCAGGACAGCCCTGATAAGGAGCCCACAGAAAACCCAAATCCAGGAATGAGGAAAGAAAGAGGGAGTAGGAAGGTGGGAAAGGAAGAAAATAAACAAGACAGCTGAAGACCCGCCAGAGAAGAAACTGTGACCAGTGAGGCAGAGAGTTGCTGGATGACAATGTCTCTGGAGGAGGAAAAGCGGGGCCCAGAGGATGGAGAGAGCATGCCAGAGGCCCAGGGAGGAGCTGGAAAGCAGTTCTTGGTGAATCAGGCATGCAAAGAGCTGTGTGTTCCTTCTCGGTGCAAGATATTGATGCTTTATTGACCCAAGGCATGGGAGAGGTAGCTAGGGAGGACTCCACTCAGGGCTGGCTGGGGGGCAGTGGGGGAGGCAGGGGCTATGGGCAGGGGTGGGAGAGGAAGCCCCAGGGAGGGAAAGCCCATGGGAAAGGGGGTTGAGGTGGAGGCAGACGACATCGGGATGACTCCTTGTGTGGCAGCAGAGGGCACTGACCCAACACCTGGCTTGGTGACCCGAGGTCACTTGGGATGTTCTGGGCAACTAGCCACTTTGCACTGCCCTCCCTGTGCCACATGTCTCTGAAGGCCTTGGACACCTCGGCCCTACTCACCAGCCCACGCTGGCCCTAGATACTTAGCATGCATCGGGCCACATCCAGACGATTGCAACAAAATTAGCCAATTTCCAAAACCCATTAAATACGCCTCCTGATAGCATCTCTCTCCGGGCCATTTTCAAAAGCGTGAAACGCCTGGGGAGGCTTTACAGTGACTCGTCCTGAGCCATCCTCTCCTTCCCTCAGCCTGATTTCATGGACTGAGTGGTCACTGCTGGCGGCTCATGCAGGGGCCGAGCCCGGGCTCTGACGATCCTGTGGCCAGGACTCTTAGTGCCTCCCAGAGAAGTCTAATTGCACTCACCCAGCCCTGACTGATGAACACTGCAGTGTACCAGGCTGCTGGACTGTGGGTTCCGCTCCAGCTTGGCAGGAAGTTGATAGCATGTTCCCCAGCCCCCACCCCCTCAGCTCCAGTGACCCTTCTTATAAGATGGGAGCAAAATTTTAATACAGAACTCACGGGGGAAAGGAAATGGAATCAAGAAAAGCATAGCGTTGAAAAGCATCCTCTGAATTACCTAGCGTTCCTCCTTCACTTTATACCTAAGAAACCCAAGGCCCAGAGAGGGGACGAGACTGCCCAGTGTCACACAGCTAGTTAGCAGCAGAGCGAGGACAAGAAGCCAGGCTTCCATCTCTGGGGTTTCTGCTGTCCCCACGAGTCAGTCTGGTGAAGACTGCTGGGCCCGATAGGGCATAACCATCAGACTTCCAGAAGGCACTGGAACTGAAGTCTGAAAATGTGGGTCCAAATCCTGATCTTGTCCCTTAAAAGATGTATAACCTTAGCAAGTTATTTAACCTTGTTTGCTGCCATTTCCTCATCTATATAATCCTCTGCATGGAATCTTGTGATCATATAAAAAGACAGCATCTGCGGGGTGCCTACTGGCTCATGGGACTGACTCTTGATCTCAGGGTTGTGAGTTCAAGCCTCACATTGGGCACAGAGCTTACTTAAAGAAGATGACATTTGCCCAGCACATAATAAATACTGAAATTTTCTTTTCCTGTACCACACTCTCATCCTCCTTTCTCCTTCTATAAAACATTCTATCTTTTACTTGATCATAAATTCCTTGAGGGAAAGGACTGCTTTATCCGTCTTTGTAATCCTAGCGCCTGGCACATAGTAGGGCCTCAAGAGAGGATTCTGAAATACAGTCAAAACACTGCAGCAGCCCTTGGTCTCTGGGGCTCTTCCTGCAGTTTTCTCTTTAGGAATTTTCTCAGGCAGGGCAGTGAAGGAAGAGAAAAGGGGACATGGGCTGTAGGGTAGGGCAAGAGGTGGTCACGCCTCCCACCTGCCATCTGAAGTCAGTGACACTGAGAGAGCCAGACATCTAGGGATCTTCTCCTGCTGGGATGGGCCAGGGCAGTCGGGTCATCTGCTGAAAGGAATCGCGTCCCCTCCTAAAGAAAAGGCAGCATAGAGAGACAGTTCAGCCACTGATGCAGGACGGAAGACAGCAAGCAGGGAAGGGAACCAAGAAAAGAGCTCAGAACTTCTGATAAAGACCGAGAAAGGAAGGAGGCTAGGGGCTGGAGGAGTAGAGAAGGGATGAGAGGCTGAAGAGGCAGGAAGTCTTAGAGGCCAGGTCATCCTCGAGGAAAGGGAAGGTACTAGCATTTTCTGCTTCCGTGGGGCAGCAGCTCTAGAAGGGAAGGCGTGGAGTGGGGTGAGGTGTGCCAGATTCCAGGGCAAATGTAGGCACAGAGCAGGTGTTCTTGGCCAGGCCTAGACTCCCCCCACCCCCTGGTTCTTTCATCCTAGGCAAAGTACAGAGAAGCGGAGGGAGGGATGGGGGGAGGAAAATGTGAAGTGACAATGTGACATGAAGCTACAATTGGGCAGTTCCTGAGCTCAGTCCAGCTCTCAGTCCAGCTGCGCACTGGAATCCGCTGGGGGAGCTTCCAGCAGTACTGATGCTCAGGTCCCGTCCCCCAGAGATCCTGACAGGACTGGTCTGGGGTAGGCCTCAGATACTGGAATTTTGTAAAGGCTCCCCCAGGGGATTGTAATGTACAGCCAGGCCTAAGAGAGGATGTGGGGGACAGATGGATCCTTCGTGTCTCTCATTCCCTGGGTAGGGCCATCCCTAGGGACCACAAGGTTGGGTGAGAGCTCCAATATTCCTACCTGGACAGCAGGGGAAATGGATTCACAGCTAGACTGGGGTTCACGTGGCTTTGCCCCTCACTCGCTCTGTGGGTCCTTGGGCAGGGGACATCGTCGTTCAGGCTTCATCTTTTTATTTTTATTTTTACTGAAAAATAATTGGCATACAATATTGTATTAGTTTCAGATATACAACACAGGGATTTGATATCTATGTATACTATAAAACTGTCACCATGACCAGTCTAGTTACTATCTGTAACCGTTAGTTGTTGCAAGAGTATGGACTGTATTTCCTGTTCTGTACATTATATCCCGATGTCTTGATTATTTTATAACCGGAAGATTGTACCTCTTCATCCCCTTCGCCTATTTCATCCATCCCTCCCATCCCCCTCCCCACTGGCAACCACCAGTCTGTTAGGCTTCATCCATTTAAAGAGGGAGTGAGGGGCTCCTGGGTGGCTCAGTGGGTTAAAGCCTCTGGCTTTGGCTCTGGTCATGATCCCAGAGTCCTGGGATCGAGCCCCGCATTGCATCGGGCTCTCTGCTCAATAGGGAGCCTCCTTCCCTTCCTCTCTCTCTGCCTACTTGTGATCTGTCTGGCAAATAAATAAATAAAATCTTTAAAAATAATAATAATAATAATAATAATAAAGAGGGAGTGAAGGGCGGGTGATCTCCAACGACCATGGACCACTCGCGGGCTCTGATTCTAGGAATGATCTCCCTCATGGGGACCGCTTTGCTTCCCTTTCTCGCACCCACCCCTCCAAGTAGACAGCGAGTCTCGAGAGATGGAGAGTCTTGCCTTCTCTGCTTCCTGCATTTCCATTCCTCCTATCACGAGGTTCTTCATTTCACCCCACTTGACCCACCACCTCTCCTTCTCTTCCTCCCCAAACACGTGTTTCATTCTCACCCTACTTTATGAAGAAAAGGGGAAGAAATAGCTAATATGCGGGCATAGCGGTCAGGATCCTCTAGAGAAACAGAACAGGAGGATACATAGATACTAACACTTATTTTTTTTAAATCGGCTCACGCAGTTATGGGAGTTGGCAAGTCCGAATTCTGTAGGAAAGACTAGCAAGCTGGAAAGTCTCAGGCCAGAGCTGATGCTACAGTCTTGAGACAGAATTTCTTCTTCTTCAGGGGTACCTCAGTTTTGTTTTTAAGGCCTTTCTACTGATTGAATGAGGCCCACCCACATTACTGAGGTTAATCTCCTTTATTTAAAGTCAGCTGACTGTAGATTATAGATGTTAACCATACCTATGAAATACCTTCACAGCTACACCTAGGTTAGAATTTGATTGAGTAAATGAGTACTAGGGCCAGCCATGTTGACACAAAAACTATCGCAATAGATGAGTTTTTTCCCCTTTGAATTTATATGTATTTATTTTAATGTCTACTTGGAAAATTCTAAATGCTTATCAAAGCCTTAATTTCTAAGATATTATTGCCTAGGACAAGTCTAAGTTTTAAAAGTGAATCGATATATAAAACTACAATGAAATATCACCTCACACCTGTCAGAATGACTAAAATCAACAACACAAGAAACAGGTGTTGGAGAGGATGTGGAGAAAGGGGAACCATCTTGCACTCTTGGTGAGAATGCAAACTGGTACAGCCACTCTGGAAAACAGTGTGGAGTTTCCTCAAAAAGTTAAAAAAATAGAACTACTCTGCTATCCAGCAACTGCACTATTAGGTATTTATCCAAAGAATACAAAAATATTAATTCAGAGGGATACATGCTCCCAATGTTTATAGCAGCAATATCAACAATAGCCAAATTATATTGGGACATGTGGGTGACTCGGTCATTAAGTGTCTGCCTTCGGCTCAGGTCATGATCCTGAGGTCCTGGGATCGAGTCCTGCATCAGGCTCTCTGCTTGGCAGGGAGCCTGCTTCTCCCTCCCCCACTCCCCCTGCTTGTGTTCCCTCTCCCTCTGTGTCTCTCTCTGCCAAATAAATAAATAAAATCTTTTTTAAAATAGCCAGATTATAGAAACAGCTGAAGTGTCCATTGACAGATGGATAAAGAAGATGTGAGATATATATATAGATAGATATGATATGTATATATCATATGTGTGTATACACACACAATGGAATATTACTCAGCCATAAAAAGGAATGAAATCTTGTCATTTGCAACAACATAGGCAGGGCTAGATAGTATTACGTTAAGCAAAATAAGTCAGAGAAAGACAAATACTATAAGATTTCATTCATATGTGGAATTTAAGAAACAAAACAAATGAGCAAAGGGGAAAGAGAGAAAGAGAGGTAAACCAAGAAACAAGACTCTGAACTATAGAGACCAAACTGAAGGTTACCAGAGGAGAGGGGGGTGGGTTGGGAGACGGGTGAAGTAGGTGATGGGGATCAAGGAGCACACTTGTGATGAGCACCAGGTGATGTATGGAAGTGTTAAATCATTATATTGTACACCTGAAACTACTATTGCCCTGCATGTTAACTAAAAGAAAATAATAAAATAAAATGGTATAACTATGCTTTGGAATATTATGTAACTATTAAAAAGAATGAGTGAGATTTCTATGTACCAACAGGGAAAGGCAGAACCTTACTTTTATTTTTAAAATCTGTGTGCATAGGACTTTTACCTTGTACTCCACGTACCTTCAAATCATTTCAATTCTTGAGGCTTCTAGGTGGCTCAGTTGGTTGGGCAACTGCATTTGGCTCAGGTTATGATATCAGGGTCCTGGGGCTGAGCTACACATCAGGCTCCCTGCTCAGCAGGAGAGTCTGCTTCTCCCCTTCCCTCTGTAACTTTCCCTGCTTGTGCGCTCTCTGTCAAATAAGTAAATAAAACCTAAAAAAAAAAAATCATTTCAATTCTCAGCAAGTAGTTTAAAAATACACAAATATAAAAAAAGTGGTACATGCTTGTGAAAATACAAATTGGTACAATACAGAACTATAGAGGAAGATGTAGACATCCTCCCCATGTTTTTTGTTTAATGAAGCACACCAAGTGCTAATTATGCGGAGATGAATAAAATATTGCTCCTGTCCTCATGGAGCTTACTTTCCACAGAAGAAGGAAGAGCAAGTAAAACAGGATACCAAATTTTAACTGGAAAGGGGAACAAAGGCCCCTTGGGGAAGTAAGAGTTAGGGGAAGCCCGAAGGATAAATAAGGGCTACGACGGGGATGGACAGGAAGAAGAGTGACCAGGAAAAGGCTCAGAGATGGGGGATGTGATGTGTGTAGTGCGCAGGTGCACCAGAAACCGGAAACCGGAAACCGGAAACAGCCCAGGAAGGGCTTGGCGACTGATTGTACCTTAGGGGTCTTGTGCAAGGAAGAGGAATCTCCATTTTCAAGGTGTTCGTCTGAGGACTGTGTGATTTGTGTTCAGGTAAATCCACCCTTTTTAGGTGCACAATTGGGTAGGTTTTGACAAATATGTTCAGTCGTGTCATCACCACCACAACCAAGTCCTAGAACACCTCCATCGACCCCAGAGTTCCTTTGTGCTCTTTTGGATGCGACCCGGCCACGCCGGCCCGTGGCCGCTGGCAACCACTGCTCTGCTTTTTGTCACTACAGTTTTGCCTTTTCCACATTGTCACGATGGAATCATACAGTATATAGTCTTTTACACAACGTACTGCTATTAAAAGTCACCTGTGAGGTTGTGTATATCAGTAGTTCATTCTGTTTTATTATTACTGATTATATGGATGTGCTACCATTGGTTTACTCAGTCACTAACTGAGCATTTGGGTTTTGGAGGAGGGTGATATATATATATATACATATATATATATATATATATATTAGATTTTATTTATTTATTGGACAGACAGAGATCAGAAGTAGGCAGAGAGGCAGGCAGAGGGAGAGAGAGGGGGAAGCAGGCTCCGTACTGAGCAGAGATCCCGATGTGGGACTCGATTCCAGGACCCTGAGATCATGACCTGAGCCAGAAGGCAGAGGCTTTAACCCACTGAACCACCCAGGCACCCCAAAGGAGTTATTTTAAAGAAAAACATTAAGTAAACAACAGTAAGTGTATCCTCATGATTGAAATTTGGAAAACAGTGATGATGTTTAACGTATGTTTAGAACACTGGTTTTGGTTTCAGACAAATCTGAATTTGAACCAGTTCTGCCATTTTCTAACTGTGTGAACTTGGATAAGTTACTTATTTTATTTCACTAACTTATTTGCTATTTCTTTCTTTGTGTTTTTATTTAATTGTCCTACTTTTTTTTTTTTTTTTGAAAAGGAGAGAGAGAATCTTAAGCAGGCACCACACCCAGCGTGAGCCTACACGGGTCTGGATCTCAGAACCCTGAGATCATGACTTGAGCCAAGGTTAAGAGTCGGAGGCTTAACCGACTGAGCCATCCAGAGGCCCTACTAACTTCTTTTTAAAACAGCTTTATCAAGGTACAATTGACATACAACAAGCTGCATGTATTTAAAGTATACAATTTGATTTTCTATGTATTATAAATATATTTAATATATGCCCTTGAAACTAGCACCATATTCAAAATAGTGGACATACTCACCACTCCTAAAAGTTTCTTCCTATCCCTTTGTAAACCTTACTTTCTGTTCTTTTTCTCTTCTACTCCCTCAGGCAACAACTGACCTGTTTTCTGTCACAATAGATTAGCTTGCATTCTCTAGAGTTTTTTTTTTTTAAGATTTTATTTATTTATTTGACCAAGATCACAAGTAGGCAGAGAAGCAGGCAGAGAGAGAGAAGGAAGCAGGTTCCCCGCTGAGCAGAGAGCCCAATGGAGGGCTTGATCTCAGGACTCCGGGACCATGACCTGAGCCGAAGGCAGAGGCTTTAACCCACTGAGCCACCCAGGCGCCCCAGTCTCTAGAGTTTTACATAAAGGGAGTAATACAGTATACACTTTTTGAGGAGGGTGGGGGGCTCTTCTACTTAGCATAATTATTTTGAAATTCACCCATGTTATGTGTATCAATGCTTCATTCCACATTTTATTGCTGGCAGATATTCCATGGTATGGCTATGCCACATTTTATTCATCTGTTCATCTGTTGATAGGTTTGGGGTTGTTTCTGGTTGGGGGCTATTACAAATAAAGCTGATTGGAACATTAATATAAGTCTTTGCATGGACTTATGCTTTCTTTTCTCGTGGGCAAAGACCTAGGAGTGAAATAGCTAGTATTACATGATAGGTATATATTTAACTTTCGAGAAACTGCCGAACTGTTTTCCAAAGTGGTTGTGCCATTTTATAAGCCACCAACAGTGTATGAAGTTCCATTCACCCATGTCATCAACATTTACTATAGTCATTCTTACCCATTCTAATGGGAGTATATTGGTAACTCATTGTGGTATTAATTTGTATTTCCCTGATGTCTAATGATGTTGAGTATCTTTTTATGTATTTACTTGCCATCTCTAGATCTTCTTTGGTAAAATATCTATTAAGTATCCTGGGATCGAGCCCCGAATCCAGCTCTCTGCTCAACAGGGAGCCTGCTTCCTCCTCTCTCTCTCTCTGCTTGCTTCTCTGCCTACTTGTGATCTCTGTCAAATAAATAAATAAAATCTTTAAAAATATATATTTTGCCCCCTTTTTGAGTTATTCGCTCTCTTATTATTGAGTACTTTTCTTTTTATTCCATGTATTATACTTTCTTAGATATAGGATTTGAAAATATTTTCTCCTAGTTCATGACTTAAATTTTCATTCTTTGCAAAGTGCCATTTAAAGAGCCCAAATTTTATTCTGATGAAGTAAATTTATCATTTTTTCTTCTACAGATCATGTTTTGGTGTTGTGTTTGGGAAATGTTTGGCAAAATATCACAAAGTTTGTTCCTCTTTCATCTAGAAGTTTTATAGCTTTAGGTTTTATAAATTAAGCCTGTGATCACTTTCCATAAATTTGTGTATAATATACAGCTATGTGTTGAAATTTTATTTATTTTATATATAGATAGTCCGTTGTCCCAGCACTATTTGTTTTAAAAAGACTATTCTTTCTCCACTTAATTGCTTTTACATTTTTGTTAAAAATCAGCTGTCCATATATGTCTGGGTATATTTTTGAACTCTGTATTCTATTGCTCTGTTCTTCTTGATGTCAGCATGACACTATTTTGATTCCTATAGCATTATAAGTCTTGAAATCAGATAGTTAACTCTTCAACTTTGTTCTTTTTCAAAGTTGTTTTGGCTATTTTAGGCCTTTTGTATTTCTATATGAATTTTATTTATTTTTTTAAGATTTTATTTATTTATTTGACAGACAGAGATCACAAGTAGGCAGAGAGGCAAGCAGAGAGAGAGAGAGGAGGAAGCAGGCTCCCTGACAAGCAGAGAGCCCGATGCGGAACTCGATCCCAGGACCCTGGGACCATGACCTGAGCTGAAGGCAGAGGCCTAACCCACTGAGCCACCCAGGCGCCCCCTATATGAATTTTAGAATCAGCTTGCCAGTTTTTACCAAAAGAGCAAGCTGGATTTTCATTAGAATCCCAGTAAACCTATAGACCTATTTGGGGAAGAATTAACATCCAAACAGTGAGTCTTCTGACCAATAAAGAAAGCATAACTTTCCACTTATTAAGGCCTTCTTTAGTTTCCCTCAATAACATCCTGTATTTTACAGTATACAGGTCTTTCACATTTTCTGTCAGATTTAACCATCAGCATTTCACATTTATGATGCTGTAAAGTGCCTTTTTTTCAGTTTCTGATTATTCATTGGTGGTATATAGAAATACAATTGATCTTTGTATACTGATCTTGTACCAGTATCTTGCTAAGATGACTTGAATTTACCTTTTTGTAGCTTCCATCAGATTTTCTTCAGTTATGTTGCCTGTAAATAAAGACATTTTTATGTCTTCTTTTCCAAAATAAACATCTTTTTTTTTTAAGATTTTATTTATTTGACAGAGAGAGATCACAAGTAGGCAGAGAGGCAGGCAGAGGGAAAGAGAGAGAGAGAGAGGGAAGCAGGCTCCCCGCCGAGCAGAGAGCCCGATGCGGGACTCGATCCCAGGACCCTGAGATCACGACCCGAGCCGAAGGCAGCGGCCCAACCCACTGAGCCACCCAGGAGCCCCCAAAATAAACATCTTTTATTTCTTTTTCTTGCCTTAGTGCACTGACTAGAACCTTAATACAATGTTGAATAGGGGTGATGACAGCAGAAACTTTTTCTTATTGCTGATCTTTGGGGAACACATTCAGTCTTTTTAGTATCCAATGTGGTATTTCTATAGATTTTTCATAGATTTTTTTTTCCAGATTGAGGGCATTCCCTTCTGTTCCTAGTTTGTTGAGACTTTTCCTTAAGAATGGGTATTAGATTTTGTTCAATGTTTTTTCTACATCTGTTAAGAAAATCTTATGGGTTTTCTTTATTAGCTTATTAATACGATTAATATGAATTGCACTGATTGATTCTTGAAAGTTAAATCAACTTTGCATTCCTAGGATAAACTCAACTTGGTAATCATGTATCATCCTGTTTATGTACCGTTGGTTTTGACTTGTTCAATAACGTATTTTATTTAGAATGTTTTCATCTATTTTCATGTTGGGTATTGGTCTTTGGTTTTCTTTTCTTATAATGTCTTTGTCTGATTTTTGTTATCAGGGTAAGACTGGCTTTATAAAATGAATAGGTAAGTGTTTCCTTCTTGTCCATGTTCTAGAATAGTCTGTGTAGAATAAGTATTGTTTCTTCAGTAAATGTTTGATAAAATTCACCAGTGAAGCCTTCTGAGGCTGGAGTTTTCTTTGTGGGAAGATTTGTAACTACAAATTCAATTCCTCTAATAGATAGAAGGATATTCATGTCAGACTTTTTTTTCTCATGTTAGCTTTGGTCATTGTGTCTTTTAAGGACACTACATTTTATCGAAGTTGTCAAATTTAATGTCATAATATTATTCATAATATTTCCTAGCTATTATTTTGATATCTGTAGAATTTGTAGTGATATTACCTTTTACATTTCTAATGTTGGTAATTTGTGTCTTCCCTCTTTTTTTTCCCAGTCTAGCCAGAGGTTTATCAGTTTTATGATGTTCTCAAAAAACCAGCATTTGGTTTCATTGATTTTTCTCTTTTGTTTTTCTGTTTTCTATTTCAGTGATTTTTTTTTTAAAGATTTTATTTATTTATTTGACAGACAGAGATCACAAGTAGGGGGAGGGGCAGGCGGAGAGAGAGGAGGAAGCAGGCTCCCTGCCAAGCAGAGAGCCCGATGCGGGGCTCAATCCCAGGATCCCTGGATCACGACCCAAGCCAGAAGCAGAGGCTTTTTAACCCTCTGAGCCACTCAGGAGCCCCTATTTCGGTGATTTTTGCTCTAATCTTTATTTCCTTTCTTCTGTTTATTTTGGATTTAATTTTGGCTTCTTTTTCTAAGGGGAAGCTGAAGTCACCATTTTGAGGACTTTGTTAATTTCTAACATAGGTGTTTAGTACTATAAATTTTTTTCTAAGTATTGGTTTAGCAGAATTCCACAAGTTTTGTTATGTTGTGTTGTCATTTTTATTCAATTCAAAATAATTTTTAATCTTGGATTATTTTTAAGTGTATTATTGTTAATCCATAGATTATTTAGAAGTATGTTGGTTAGTTTTCAAATATTTGATGACTTTCCAGAGATATTTCTGTTGTTCATTTCCAATATTGTACTCCATAATAATACTTCTACTATAGCTAGAAAACATACTTTTTATTATTTGAATCCTTTTACATTTATTAAAGTCATTTATGGCCCAGAATTTGGTCTTTCATAGTAAATGGTCTGTGTGCACTTAAAAAGAATGGATATAGGGTGCCTGGGTGCTTCAATCAGTTGAGCATCCAACTCTTGATTTTAGCTCAGGTCATGATCTCAGGGTTGTGAGATCAAGCCCCAGATCAGGCTCCACACTTAGCAAGGAGTCTGCCTCCCACCACTCTATCTGTTTCTCTTTCTCTCTCTCAAATAAACAAATAAATCTTTAAAAGAAAGAATGGATATAGAGGGGCGCCTGGGTGGCTCAGTGGGTTAAGCCGCTGCCTTTGGCTCAGGTCATGATCCCAGGTCCTGGGTTCGAGCCCCGCATCGGGCTTTCTGCTCAGCAGGGAGCCTGCTTCCTCCTCTCTCTCTGCCTGCCTCTCTGCCTACTTGTGATTTCTCTCTGTCAAATAAATAAATAAAAATCTTTAAAAAAAAAAAAGAATGGATATAGAAAAGGTTATTATAATTTCCAGCTATGATTATGGGTTTGTCTATTTCTCCTTGCAATTCTATCAGTTTTTGCTTTATGTGTTTTGAAGGTCTGTTCTTTAGGTATATAAATGTCTAAGATTTTTATGTCCTCCTGATGAATTAACTCCTTTATTATTACAAAATAACCTTCATTCTGTTAATATTCTTTGCTGTGAAATCTGTTTAATATAGTCACTCCAGTTTTCTCTTGACTAATGGTATATCTTTTTCCATCCTTTTGCTTTTATTCTCTTTAAGATTTTATTTATTTATTTGATAGAGAGATAGTTAGAGGGAGAGTACAAGCAGGGGGAGCAGCAGGCAGAGGAAGAGGGAAAAGCAATCTCCCCATTGAGCAAGGAGACCAACTCAAGATTTGATCCCAGAACCCTGAGATCATGATCTGAGCCAAAGGCAGCTGCTTAACTCACCAAGCCATCCAGGTGCCCCCATTCCTTTTGCTTTTAATTCATGTGTGCATTTATCTGTTAATGTGTTTTTTATTTTGTTGAGTCTTGTTTTTTATTTAGTTGAGTCTTGTTTTTTTAAATCCAATATGACAACCTCTGCCTTTTAATTGGAATGTTTAGATCATTCATATTTAATATGATTATTAATATAATTAGGCTTAAGCTTTTATCTTAGCGTTTATTTCTATCTGCCCCATCTCTTCTGTATTTTCTTTTTCCTTATTCCTCTCTTGTTTTGGATTAATTGAATATTTTTATGATTCTATTTTTGTCTCTGTTGGTTTATTAGCCATAACTCTTTGCTTTGTTCCTTTAGTGCCTGTTTTAGGGTTTATAGTTTACATTTTTAACTTAAAATAATCTATTTCCAAGTGATATTATACCACTTCACATAGAGTATAAGAATTACAGGGGCGCCTGGGTGGCTCAGTGGGTTAAAGCCTCTGCCTTTGGCTCAGGTCATGATCCTGGGGTCCTGGGATCGAGCCCCACATTGGGCTCTCTGCTTATCAGGGAGCCTGCTTCCTCCTCTCTCTCTCTCTCTCTCTCTGCCTGCCTCTCTGCCTACTTATGATCTCTGTCTGTCAAATAAATAAATAAAATCTTTAATTTAAAAAAAAAGAATTACAATAGTATACTTGTATTTCCTAACTCTTGGCCTTTATATTATTCATATCATACATTTTACTTATGCATGTTATAAATCATGCCATATATATATATATATATATATATATATATATATATATAAAGATTTTATTTATTTATTTGTCAGAGAGAAAGCATAAGCAGAGGGAGCAGCAAGCAAAGGGAGAAGCAGTCTCCCCACTGAGCAAGGAGCCCAACATCGACTCAAGCTTACAATCTTGGGGTCATGACATGAGCCGAGGGCAGATGCTTATAACAAATTGAGCTACCCAGGTGCCCCTCACACAATATTTTTTTATTACGCTTGTATTCTCTATTTTTGGGTGCAATCTTCTATATTTTACCATTAAACCAAGCTTGTTACTTGTGTTTTTCGAGTTTCCTATACTCTCCTGACTTTTTCATATCCTTAATTTAGCAATTCTTGTAAGTATTAAGACCTCCCACTATAATAGTGTGTTTGTCTAATTTTTCCTTGTAATTTTGCAGTTTTTTAAGGCTATGTTTGTTATTAGGAGCACATAAGTTAGAATTTTTGCTGTTGTTGTTTGACTAATGAATTAAACTTTTAATGCAGTGACTCCCTTTATCTATGATCATGCTGGGTTTTTTTTTTCTCTTTGCCTTAAATTTTGTTTTGACTATTATTAATACAGCTACAACAGTCTTCTAGTTAGTGCTTGTCTAGCATATTATTTTCCATTTGTTTTTGTATTTTTATGTTTTGGGTGTGTCTTTTTTAAATAACACATAGCTGCAGGGTGCCTGGCTGGCTCAGTCAGAGGAGCATGTGACTCGTGATCTCAGGGTTGTGACTTAGAGTTCTGTGTTGCGTGTAGTCACTTAAAAATAAAATATTTATAAATAAATAGCATGTAGTGGGGTTTTTTAATCTAGTTTGAGAATCCTTTACTGTAGCATTTATTCCATTTATATTTATTGTAATTGCAATAAACAATATTTTGATTAATTTCTGCATTGTATTTTGTACACTCCATTTGTCTTACTCTTCCTATATGCCCCCCATTCACTTGACTTCTTTTGCATTATTTGAATTTTTTTTTTCACTCCATTTGTTTCTGGTACTAGTTTGGAAGATATGTTCTCTAGGCTTATTCTTTTAATGATAGCTTAGAAAAATTCTAAATGCTAAAATGGTTGAGATTCAAATTAAATTACTATTTTTACCCTTTTCTCAAACCATACAAGAAGCTTGGAACACTTGGGCTTTGTCTCCTGAGTCCTGGAAGTCTGTAAAATCTCAAATTCAAGTTTACTAAGATGAGAAGACATCCTCAGGGTGATAGCCAGCTTCAGTAGTACACTTAATTATTTGAATTCCTTCTTTTAATCTATATATTTCTTACTTTCTTGCCAGATCATTGTTGCCTTAAAATCATTTTACCCAAAAATTTTAGTTGTTTTCAGTGAAGGGTTTTTTTTAGTATATCTAGACTTTTCATGTTTCCAGAAATGAAATCTCTCTTGCCTTAATTTTCTTGTACATTAAATGGGGATAATAATAATAATCACTTTGTAAGATTGTCTTAAGGAATAAATGAAGAAATATATTAAAATGGATAATATAGTATTCATAAAATAGTTGATGTCAGTATATATTTGCACATACACACACACACACACATGCTAGAAGCCAACATGTTCTCTGAACTAGCTCATTTTTGTGCAGACCTTAGAATAAATATTCTCCTTTTCTCTCTCTTTTTTTTTTTTTTTTTCGTTTTAAGCAGGCTCCATGCCCAGTGTGGAGCCCAACTAGGGCTTGACCTCACTACCCTGAGATCAAGACCTGAGCTGAGATCAAGAGTCAAACACCCAACCAACTGGGCTACCCAGGCACCCCTTCTTTCCTCTTTGGTTAATTAAAGAATATCCTGGCATTGCAAAGTAAAACTGTTGTTATTTGCAACTACTGAATGAATTGAGATTTTGGAGTTCTTTTATAGTCAAAATAAAGAGACAAGTTGGTTTCTGAGGCCAATAGAACTCCTGACTTCCTTCCTCCCTCCCTTTCTCCCCTTCTCCCCTCCCTTCCTTCCTCCCTATTCCTCCTTTCTCATTCTTTCTTCCTTTTTTCTTTCTTTCTTTCCCTTTTTATTATTTTATTATTTATTTTTATTTATTATTTATTTTAATTTTAATATTTATATTGTGTACTATTTATATATTATTATTTTATTATTAAAAGAGCCTCATGTTTCTCATTTACTCATCTTAAAATAAGTAAAAATTGAATTTATAAAATAAATTCATTCTAATTCTATTTTATCTGACTTATTAGAGCCTTAATAAGCAATTGATAAATTATATAGGACCCTAAGTGCTATAGTTCAGAGAAGTCAGTGAATTGAAGTAGTTGATGAAAGTTTCATGGATTTTGACTGAGATATACTGAAGGAGAAATGCCTGAAGGTTTGAACTTTCATAGGGAAATCATCCCTCCCCACCCCTCACACCTAACCAGTCACTGGTTCTGCCTGCCTCTGACCCTGGGACATTGTGACTCCTAAAGAAAGTAGCTTTAATCTCTTCCCTTTACAGCTGTCCTCCAAGTCTCCCTTTTAAGAAAATTGAGTATAGTTTGTAGTTCTAGAACGTAAGCTTCACTAATGTCATGTGTGAAGCATTAAAGTCAAATATCTGGGTCTTTCAAAGAAGTCACATATTTTTCTCCAAGGCAAACACCCTCAGTCCCAGTTTACTCTGGATGAAGCACTACCCTAAGCATTTTATACCTATCTCATAATTTACAGCTTCCAAGAATCAGGTTAATCACTACCCAATCTCTCTATTCCCCTCTAGTTGTGAAACACTATTCTATATTCACTATGATCATTTCCTCACTTTCCACTCTCTTCTCAACCTTGGTTTTTACCTCATCACTCCATATCTACAGCTCTGGCTAAGGTCACCAGTGATTTGTGTTATTAAATGCAATGAGTATCTTTCAGTCTTCATTTTACTTAGCCTTTCATTGTCTTTCCACATAGCTGAGCACTCTTTTCATGAATCATTCTTCCCTTCACTTCTATGGCCAACAATTTCTAGGCCTTATTTCACTTTCCCCGCCCCCTTGTTACCTTTTCAGGTTCATTCTTCTTAACCAACAATTAAATGTTGGGTTTCCTTTGGTTTGAGACCCAGGACCTCTGCTCTTCTAATACTATACATGATTCCTTGGACATCTCATTCATGTGCTCAGCTTTAATTGTAGTCTCTGCTAATTTTCCCCAAATCTTTATTTCCAATTTATACCTACACATCCAGCTACCTGCATGACAACTCAACTTGAATGTCTCAAGGGCACCATAAGCCAACAGGCCCAAAGTCACTTGGGCTCTTCCCCTATAGCTGTTTCATTCTCCTGGAGAATGGTACCATTAGCTGTCCAATTGCTCAAACCAGAAACCTGGGCATCATTCATGACTAAGTCCTCTCCCTCTCTAGCCCCCACTCCACCCCATCTAATTTATTACCAAATCCTATTTATTTTCTTTCCTAAATAGCTCTCTAATTAGTTTACTTCTAACTCCCTCTATTCCCACCCATATTAAGCTACCATCTTACTTCACCTAGAGCACAGTAGTGGCCTCATAGCTTGTGTGCCTAAACTCATTTTACCACCTTCTCCCAAATCTATTCTCAGCTAGAGATCTCTTCTAAAAGCAAACATGATAATAGGAGCACTCTGCTTAAACCCTCGATGACCTCCCACTAATCTTAGGATTAAAAACAAAACTTTGTGAGACACTTATCTTTCCATCCTTGCTTAGTCCCTGGTTCCCTTTTATTCTCTTCCCTCCAGCCTCACTGGCCTTCTTCCTTATTATCTGCCACTACAGGACATTTGCACACCCTGTTTCCCCTCTTACCTAGTTATCTATATTCACTCTTCAGTGGTCAGTGCAAACATCACCTTCCTAGGAAAACCTTACCTCAAATTCATTATTGCAACAGATCCCTCTGTTACAGGTTCTTACGACACCATTTTGCAAATTTAGCCACACTGTCACAACTGTGATTTTATATTTTTCAGTATAGTTCTTGTGTTATTGTCTGTGTTCCATGCTAGACTATAAGTTCCATCGGTTATTTCTCCTAATTGTATTCTAGTGCCTAGCACAGCATCTGGCTCACAGTGAACACTCAAGAAATATTTACAGAATAAAGGATCAAAAAGCGTAAGTATTACTTTTGAGATAGGTATTATTATTAACCCCACGTTTACATAATAAGTGCTGTTAGGGGATTCTGGGTGGCTCAGTGGGTTAAGCCTCTGCCTTCGGCTCAGGTCATGATCTCAGCGTCCTGGGATGGAGTCCTGCCTCCGGCTCCCTGCTCAGCCTTTGAGCCTGCTTCTCCCTCTGCCTCTGCCTCTTCTGCTGGCGTGATGCTCTCTCTCTATCTCTATGTCTTGTGCTCATTCTCCATTTCTCTTTCAAATAAGTAAATGAAATCTTTAAAAAAAAAAAAGAAAGAAATTCATTCCTTTCACTATTGTTTGCCTAGTACATTTGTCATTTCGTTTGAAGAACTAGTTTCATAAGGGGCACCTGGCTGGCTCAGTCAGTAAAGCATGCAGCTCTTGATCTTGGGGTCATAAGTTCAAGCCCCATGTTGAGTAGAGATTACTTTTAAAAAATAAAATAAAATATTTTTTGAAAAGAAAGAAACAGCAGGCATGAGGAGAACACTCTGGGGGAAAAAGTAGTTTAATAATAATAAACATCAGGTATTCCATATGTTCACGTATAGAAAGGTGTATTATTAAGGCAAAAAAAAATGCCTTGGTAGGTTATGTATGACCTCCTATATGTACTAAAAAGTACAAATATACTTCTGGAAGAATACACAGTAAACCATAATTTGTTGGGAGTGGGCCTAGGAAGACCATAAGAAGAAATCAGCCTTTTATATTTTCCTGCTCCACTTCATGAGCAATTATTACTTTTTAAATTATTTTGAGAGGGAGAGGGGAGGGGAAGGGGTAGAGGGAGAGGGAGAGAACCTTCAGTAGGTGCCACACTCAACACATGAGTGTGACACAGGGGCTCAAACCCACAACCCCGAGATTATGACCCAAGCTGAAATCAAGAGTTGGATGCTCAACCAACCAAGCCACCCAGGTGCCCCGAGCAATTATTATTTGTACAATTTTTTTTTTACCATGCAAGAATTGTTTTAATTCCAAAGCATGGAAGGACTTTCTAAGTGTGCCACAAAACCCAGAAGCCATAGGACCAACACATTTAATTACACAAATCAAAAACCTCCACGTGGCAAAGCGACCACGAGCACGATATAAAAGTAAAAAACTAGGGGAAAACATGCACAATTCACATTACAGGCAAAAGACCAATTTCCCTAATATGTAAAAAGTGCCCACAAATCAACTTCAGAAAAAGCCCAGGGGCACCTGCGGGGTCAGGCGGTCAAGCATCCAATTCTTCTTGGTCTCAGCTCAGGTATTTGTACAATTTTTTTTAACTTGAAAGGTTATACTATAAATGTAAATATGTATCATTTCACAATACAGTTAACTACAACCCCACCACAAGCTAAACTGATTCAATACTAGCAGCAATTTAAGCCCCTTATTCACACTCAAGCCAATGCCCATGACAATGAAGGCAAAGGAAGAGAGGTAAAAAGCATTGCAGGCACATGAGAATCTGGTCAGGGTTTAAATCCTTGATGCCACCATTCCAGCTTACGATTTCAGATGGGTTATTTAACCTTTATGAACCTTGGTTTCCTCATCTGGGAAATGGGGACAATCCTGCCTCACAGGATAGTGATAAGGATAAGAGAGATGATGCATGTCAAGCAGTTGGCACTGAGTCTAGCAGGTAGTAGGCAGTCCATAGGGCTAGTAATCATTATTACTTACTGATAACAAAACCTTCTTCCCCCATCACAGGCATGCGAATTATGCTCATGCGTGTGTGATGGGGGATGTGAGCTTGCCCGGAATCAAGAAGTAGTCAGTCTTGTGGGTCTCGCCCAACCCCAGTCTGTGCGCCATCTATGGGGTTTCCAGGATCTCCAGCTACATACTTTAAGAGTTTTGAGTTTTCTCCTGAGTGGAAAATTACACTTGTGATTCTTTGAGGGTGGGGAGGTTTAAGGACTAGATGGTTCAAGCTCCTTTTCCTTAGTTTACTCTTCATCCTTCTCATTATCCTCCTCTTCACTCTTCATCCATCCCTACCTGCAACCCACAATCCGGAAATTTACAGGCTTAGCAAGTTTGATCAGCCATAGGAATTTTTGCAGGTCAGTTTGACGCAAGGTGGAATCCAAGGGCTGGTACCACTGTGGGACCACAATTCTGAATCCAAAACAGTCTAGGACCCAAAACTTTTTCACAAGTCTAATGCTAATGAACTCATGTGGAGGAAGACCCTGAATTGCCGTGAGGATTTTTAATGTCTTTATTGATCACATTTGGGATGACTAAGTCATGCATTTTTCTGAGGAAATATTGATATGCTCAATTATATGGTGCTGCCCCGGACCTAACCAAGGATTTTATATAATCTGCAGTTGACATATCATATTACCTTGATAAAAATCTGAAAAACTCAGAATTCCAAAAAACATCTGACCCCAAGGATTTCAGATAATACATTGTGGACCTGAACATCTGGACAAGCTTTAAAGTCCTTTTTGTCCACACCCCAACCTCTCCCTGTCATTCTTCAGCTAGGTCATCTGTCGGTGCAGAAGAACCCGCCTGAAACTCAGATGCCTCAGGGCCCCAATGGAAACTCAGAACCACGGACAGCAGCACATCCCAAGGTTGCTGCCCAACAAATTTGCTAAAATCTTAAGACTCAGTTTTCCTATGAGTAGAGAGAGATTGGCACAATCAGCTTGCCTGAAAAATGCAACCATTGTTTTCTAACAGTAAAACACAATATATGGGGGCGGGGGTGGCAGTTGATGTGGTCTGGGCACAGAAAATAAATGTGTTTCTTATCTTTTTCCTCCAGCTGGTTCCAGGCTCTTCTCTGACATTATTAAAAGCCTGGCAGGTACTTTGAATGTTTGTTTCCATCAAGTTTTCCTGGCCTTTCTAATCTACAAATATTTCTGGCTGGTTTCCTTTCCTGAGTGTTTGGTGTTGCCTAGCCACTGGATTTTCCCAGCCTCACCTGCCCAGCAACCAGGTAACTAGGCAGAGACTTTGCTAGGAGTGGACAGAAAGTTCCCAGTGGATTTTGCTAGGCCCCGTCATTCTAATAAAAGGGAAGTAAATAAGTCACAGGTTCCCACTGTTGCTCATGCACCGATTATCATTGGGTCCTTTAGAAGAGGGGACAATGAGGTAGTTCCCTTCACTACTAAGTGAAGTCATATCCAGCCTCAATGAAATTGAGACCGCTGTCACTAAAAACAATGCTTCAAGTGCCAAGCATAAGGGACTTAGAGCTTATATGCTGGAGACAATGAAGCAGAATGGCTGCTTTACTTTTTTTTTTAAGATTTTATTTTTTTATTTGAGAGAGAGAGAGAGCATGAACAGGGATGGTGGGACAGACGGAGGAGCAGACTCTCTGCTGAGCAGGGAGCCTGGGGCTTGGAGCTCCATCCCAGGACCCTGAGAGCATGACCTCAGCTGAAGGCAGCTGCTTAACAAACTGAGCCACCCAGGTGCCTCCACTTTTCTTTATTCAACAAATAAATATCTATTAAGTATGTGCTTGTTTCAGGCACAAACTAGGTACAGGGATGGAAAATAAAGCCCCGTCCTCTTCCCCAAAGCTTTGAGTCAGATGGAAGAGAGAGACAAGAAAGACCTAAAAGTACAGTCAGTGTGCTGAGTGCTGTGGTAGAGGGAAATAGAGGATAGTACAGGAAGCCAGCAGAGGGGAATCCAATCCAGGCCGAGGAGTCTAGGCAAACACCTGAGCTGTGCAGGTGGGTGCAGTAGAGAATTTCAGAGAATCAGAACAGTACGCGCCAAGGCAGACCACTGTGAGAGACTTCAGACTTGTCATCTTGTTGTCTTTGTATGTATCTGGCCTTATTCCAAAACTAAAATAATCTTGTCTCTGATGACCAGGGCCATGCCTTATATTTCTGTGTATCCCCAGAACCTACTCTGTCCCCTGTACACAATTAGTGCCGGATCCATGGTTATCAGTGATAATGTAATCAGAACTGTAAATGCAGATGATTTCACGGTGGAAACAAGAATGCTTCAGCAGAAACTGGGACACACTCGCTCCTCCTCTAACACTTCCTGAGTTACCTCAAAGAGGAACTTTGGCTCAAGGACTCCAGCAAACTGGAGAAACGGAAGTTGCTCCTGACTTCCCATGGCAGAAAGTTCCTCGAGAAAGTGTATGGCTTAGCACTCATGCCTTGAGAAGATGTGGTTTGAGCCCCGTGCATCTTCATCAATCAGCCCCCTCCCCGCGCCCTTCCTGGGAACATTCCATGGCCTCTCTGAGCTGCAGATTTTCTACCCACAAAACAAGAGCTGATTCCCCTTACCTACCTCAGGGGCATATTATGGGGTAAAAGAAGGGTAGAGTCACAGCAAGCCCTTTGAAAATAGGCAATATCACTCACGAGTGTTTGGTCTACTGGGTAAGAAATCAGAAAGCCCAGACTGCCCTGCCAACTAGGCGTTGGCCTTGGCCAACTCTAGTTCTCTCTCAGCCTCATTTCTTTCCCTGTGGCAGATTCTACAGAGAACCATCACAGATCTCACATTGTTCCATGGGTTTGGAGCTTTGTTTTTTGGGTCTTTTTTTTTTTTTTAAAGTACCTCAGTTTATAAACTAAAAGCCTTACGTAGCCCTCTGGGTGTTAAGCCCATGTTTATGTCATGATTCATGTCCATTGGGTACCAAGGCCAAGGCTCTCAGCATTGACTGGATGGTTGCAATAGGAAGAGGTCTAGTTGTCCCTGGCAAATTACAGTGGCTACGGTGTACAGAGGTCTTTCTTGGCTAGAGCCTTGAGGACTGGGGAGTAGCCAGGCAGCTGGAAGAGATTCAAGCTGCAAGCCCAGGGAAATGATTCCCCTAGATGGAAGCATCATTTAACTGCAGAAAATGGTTTCTGTAACACTGGAGCAGTCAACTGCAGTTTTGCGGGAACATTGGCAGGTGAAAAGAATTTAAGTCTCTTACCCGGTTGCTATGTTGTATGTGTATGCAGGCCTGTATATGTGTGCAGGCATGTCTCTCTCTCTCTCTCTGTCTGCCCCCCGACCAAGGCTCTTTCACCACTCTCAGCTCCCCAACCCTTCTCTGGACTCCAGCTTTCTTTTATCTCTTCCCTTTGGCCCCCAAGCTGTCTCCCCCACCTCCTCCTTCTCTCCTGCCATTGTGTCTCCCGCTCTCGGCATCTTCCCCGCTGTTCTCTTCTTTGCTTTCTCTTTTTCCATGAGGATCACTAGAGCTTCAGTCCACCCAGCTGCAAGGGGAACATAACCCTTTAGAAATGTGACCTCATTTACTATAATTCTCCCCTGCACAAGCCAAAGGTAGAGGTCACCCCCGCCCAAACCCCACCGTTATTCCTGCTGTGAGCAATGAGATTAAAAGAAGAGATGAGTCTTCAAAAAGCACCCAACAGACCAATCATTTATTCAGTAAATACTTATTTTTATGTAAGTCTTAAAATAATTTTAAGGTAATGCATGTACATTGCAGATAATTTAGAAAGGAAAAAAAGAGAAATATTTAAATGAACCATAGTTGCCTCTATCCAGAGATAACCCTTAATAGTATTTTACTTTAACTCATCCTAAGACATTTTTCTGGGTTTTCTGCATACTTATGGTTTTATTGCATGTACAATTTTCAACCTGCTTTTATAATCAAATTTGCTTGCTCTTTGCCCTGTTTTTTGGACATTTAAGGTGTTCCAAATTTCCTGTAATGGTAATTATACTGTGACGGGCAGTTTTATGTGCAAAGTTTATACAGTCTTTATTATGGTGGAGGGTGGATGAGGGAGGCTTTGGAGCCTAGCTACCTTGATTGGAATCTGGGCCCCACCCTTACAAATGGTGGGTACATTGGATCTTGGTTTTCACATCTGTACAATAGGGATGACAATAGTGCCTTCCTCCTGGGGTTGCTGTTAGATGAAATAAGATGATTCGTGTAAAGCAGTTAGTTAGAACAGTTCGCATGTAGAAGTTACTCAATAAATATTAACTGTTAGTATTACCTTAAAATGGATCACCAATAATGGATTTACTTTGGCCCTTGATATATGGTGCCAAATTGCTTTCCATAACAACAACAACAAAAACAAAACACCACAAACCTGTATTGACAAACCTGTCAGGATTTGAACTCTGGTCTGACTGACGCCAAGGCTCCTGCTCTTCCTACTAGACGTTCCACAATACCTCTTCAGGCAAGTGCTAGGAATCCCTGCAGTAGTTGTTCTCTTACTGCCTAAGAAAGGGATTATCATTAAGACCATAGAAAGCATCTAGCACAATGCCTGGCACCTGTTAATTTATTTGAGTATAAATACAAATTATATGGTAAAGTGAATGTCTCTTTAATATATTTAATAGATAACCATTGAGATCATGTATATAAAGCTCTTAGCCCAGTTCCTGGCACATGGCAGACACTCAGTCTATTATCTGTGTATCTATCCATCCATCTGTCCAGCTCTCTTTCTGTCATCTACTGTATTTCTCTCTCACTAGCTCTCCAGTGCCCAAGCTGGCACAGGGTGCCTTCACCACCTCCATTGTTAACATTCTCGTTGACACAGCAGAACCCTGCCATATTGATGGAATCGGGACCCAAGGTTTGTGCTTGAAATAACAGGCTTGGGAGCTGAAGGGGGAGGACTGAATATTGGGATGTGGATGACAGCTGGGACATAGACGACAGTGGAACCAAATGTGTGCTCACCGTGGGGCAGAGCATCATGTAGGTGCCCCAAGTGCTACCGGGACCATGGGGGCCAGGCATCAAGGAGCTGGTAACTGCAAGTAACCTGGGGTCTGAGGACTTCTCTCTTGTCCCTTTCTCACATGCACACACGTGCACACACACACACAAGCACATGTCCCTTCCAAGGCAGGAGAAAAGAAGGGCTCTTGGGAGGGGTGTTCCATGAGACAATCAGCAGACTGAGTGTTTCATCTCCCCCTGGAATTTGTCATTTTCCTCTCTGCTGGCCACCCTGCTAGCCCCCAGGGCTGCATTACCACTGGTCCTTCCTCCCCCACACCCACTCACCCTTGGGTCCTCTTAGCCCAGCTGAGTCAGTCCAGGACCTTCAAAAGGAACAACAGAAAAATTAAGGAAGAACAAAAGGGAAATAAAGAAATGAGCACATGAAAATCCTCAGCCATAGAGCTTAGCAAGTATAGGTTCTTGACCTACCGGAGAGCTGGGGGCCTTAGGCCATTCCAATTCCACCTGGGGGAAATGGACACCCAGAGGGGCTCTTTTTTACATTTGGAGGTTGTTTCCCCAGGTTTCTTTTTCTCCTTCCTCATGAAATGTCCCGGTCCCATGGACAATGATGGAGATGAGCAGAGTTGCCGGGGAAGAGAGTGGAGAAGACTCAGCTTTGGCATCAGACAGACCTGGCTTCAAATCTGTATTTGCTGGGCGTAGGCATCTGGCGCATTAACTTAACCTTCATGAGCCTTGATTAAAAACAACCTAACTGAATTGTTTTGAAGATTACACTGTAAGTGTTTGACACAGCGTAGGCATCCAGGATGGGTCTCTCCTGCTTATCCTGAGCTGAAGAATATAAAAAGGACTCCAGCTTCTCTGGGAACATTTTCGCCTTCCAGCTCCCTGCCTCCCTAGACCCTGATCGGGGAAGGAGTGAAGGGTCATTTCTCTCATCCATACATTGGACACACAGACCCATGAGGCAGGGAGGCATGAGGAAAAGTGTCTTCCTACACACAAAGGCAAGAAAGTCCTTCCTAGCTCAGAAAGTGACCCCTGGGGTCAGGGCACTGGCCTGGCTCAGTGGGAGAAGCATGCAGCTCTGGATCTCGGGTCATGATTCTGAGCCCTACATTGGATAGCCATTACTTAAACAAATAAACAAACCTTAAAAAAGAAAAGAAAAGAAAATTACCTGGACAAACACACACCAGCCCACACACACACACCACATCCCCCACACTTGCTCCCAGATGGGAGCCGTCCTGGGTCCGGGACCATAGCTATTCAGAGAGCTCCCCAGCAGGACCTTGCAAGAGTTTGGGACCCACTCTGCACAGCCTGAGTTTGGGGTCAAGGCAAAGAAAGCCTCCCCGTGCAGACCTCACCTCACTGGCTATAGCTTCAAGAGCAGGGAAAAGGCAGAATCATGTATCAGTTTCATTTCTTTTTCCTTCACCTCAGGACTAATCTCTGCCTTTTCCTTCCTAGTTGGAAGTTACTTAACTTCTCTGGGACTCACATTCCTCATCTGTCACTTGGGAATGACCCACATTTATGAGAGTCAAATGAGATCATGGCTGACCAGACGCTCCTAAAACCGTAAAGGGAGGGCAAACATAAAGCATTCTTACTCTTCCATTCGTTTTCATTTTCATTCCTGCGTCAGAGGAAAGACCTGGTCGGTCTGATAAACCTCACCCCCCCACGCCCCTCCCCCACCCCCCTTACACAGACACAGTCACACATCCTGCCTGGCAGAGTGGGAAGGTGCCAACAGTGCGGGTTCCTCTGCCAGCAAGCAAACGCTTACATGCCCCTGAGGCAGCCTGTGGATGCCAGAGTTGGTGCTGATGATGTTCTGAGCTGGGCGAGCTGAGGTTGCTGCTTTCCTCCACCTTATGCTCTGGCTTTGCCTCTCAAAGCTGCAGGAACACCCGTTCTCCTTCCCAGGTTTGAGTGAGCCTGTGCCAGGTGGGAGAGCAAGAGGTTGGGCAGGACTGGGGCTGAAAACTCTCCTGTCTTCTTTCCCTGAATGAATTGGTGTGCTGCTAAAGACATTGCCTCATCTTAAGTTTTACAGTCTCCTATGGAGAAAGGTGGGTAGTTGTGGTATTTCCAAAGCCCCCAAAGAAGTTTAAGAGAGACTATGGGGGCACCTGGGTGGCTCATTCAGTTAAGGGTCTTCCTTTGGCTCAGGTCATGATCCCGAGGTCCTGGGATGGAGCCCAGCATCGGGCTCCCTGCTCAGCAGGGAGCCTGCTTCTCCCTCTCCCACTGCCTGCTACTCCTCTTACTTGTGTTCTCTCTGTCAAATAAATAAAATCTTTAAAAGAGAGAGAGAGACTAAAGACATCATTGTTGGAGGTGTGGAGGTATGCTTCTAACCAAAGGGCCTGACTCAGAAGCAGTGAGGATCTCTAGGGTTCTCTCTTGAGACAGAGTTAAGAATTCATTCCCACCACCTCCTTATGCCCAGAAATGAACTCCTTCTTGGAACCATGTCATCCTGGAACCATGTCCATGGGAACAGGTTTTGGTTGATGGACCCAAAGACTCACTTGTCCCTGTACTCTACCAGCCTGTCTCCCCACCCACCCCATTACCCAGGGTTTTGTGTGTCCAGCTATGTGGCTTTGACAATGAGTTTGACTCAGAGGTACTGAGCCCACTGTGCTGGGAGTGAGATTTGCCTTCCCCTTTATGGGGAGAGTCTCTGCCACCATGTGGCCTACTGATAGAGCGAATGAAGGAGCTCTCCCCACTCTTGGTGCTGATTTACATTCCCTAGGGAATGCTGTGAGCAGATCAACTCCTTGTATAAGGAGTGTGCTGCTAAGAGTTTGTTCATAAACGAGCTTATGAAAAGAAATCCCCAAGTGGAAAGAAATTAGCAACCAGAGCTGATACCAACATAAATCCACTGTGTCGGATTCTGCTTAGGGAATGTCAGAGAGGTGGAAGCAGAACAGGACATGAAGGCATTTCCTCCCAAGCTTTCACCCAATGCCTACTTCTTCCCTTCTCTATGAACCTTGCTTTAGTTCCTACTAGGATACCTGCTGCCTCCTCCAAGAAGACTTCCTGTGTTGCTCCGTCTCTCTCTGAGCTCTTCTGCCTAAGTCTGGGCCATTCCCTTTCCTACTAAAACAATCAAGATAAGATGGAAGACTTTTTGGCTTAAGAACATTTCCTAGGAACTAAAGGGAGAATAAAATTGAAAGTGTAAAAGCCTAGAAACTGGGGCACCTGGGTGGCTCAGTCTGTTAAGCATCTGCCTTTGGCTCAGGTCATGATCCCAGGGTCCATGGATGGAATCTGGCTTTGGGCTTTCTGCTCAGTGGGGAGACTGCTTCTCCCTCTCCCTCTGTTTGCCACTCCACCTGCTTCTGCTCTCTCTCTGACAAATATATAATCTTTTTAAAAAATTCTTAAATTAGGGGTGCCTGGGTGGCTCAGTGGGTTAAAGCCTCTGCCTTTGGCTCAGGTCATGATTCCAGGGTTCTGGGATCGAGCCCCGCATCTGGCTCTCTGCTCAGCAGGGAGTATGCTTCCCCCCTCTCTCTCTCTGCCTGCCTCTCTGCCTGCTTGTGATCTCTGTCTGCCAGATTAATAAAGTCTTTTAAAAAATTCTTAAATTAAAAAAAAGTTTTAAATAAAAAATAGAAATAAAAGCCTAGAAAGCAAGGAGTTTATGGCACCCCACAGCATTACCCTGGATAAGCAGAGTTTGTTTCCTTCCCAATGCCCGATTCTAGGTAGTAGCATCAGATACCCAGAAGAAGGAGGCCCCAGTATTGCCCCTGATGCCTCACCCTCACAACCCATCCCTCTTCTCTGCTCTACCCCAGAAGTGTCTCAAACCCATTCCCTGTTCCCCAACGCACTGACTCTGCCTTGTTCAAGTCCTCACCATCTCTTTCCAGGACTTTGCTGTAGCTTCCTCGCCAGTCCTCCAGCCTCATCTCTTCTCTTCAGACTTTCTCTCCAGAATTTCTTCCTCTCTTGGCCCTCCTGATGAATATTTCATTGCTTAATAAAACTCACGCCTCCTCCAGGAAGACTACTAGGACTTCTCCCAGGCAGAGTTAATGGTTTCCTTCTCTGTATACTTTTCACTCACCCTATGATGGCATTTATTTCACTGGGCTGGCATTGCTGGTTAACATGTTTACCTCATCACCCTTCATGGCAGCTCCTTTAAGGATCCAGACTATGGCTTATATTTTGTATTCTCAGGGTCTAGCTAGGGAGCAGAACTTCGTTACATAGCAGGGCATGCCTGATGGAGAAAAGGAGGGAGTGGAACATGGAATGGAAACTTTGCATAATTGTAGATTCTTCAGTTCCTGAACCACTCCCTATATCTTGCAAGGGTAATCTCCCTAAAAGAAACACTTAACCGCTGCATGAGCCAGTGTTCTGTCACAAATTTCACGTGGTGCTGATTGCCCCTCAGTGTCTTCAAAGCTGCTGAGGAGGCTCAGAATTCTGAGGAAGCAAAAAGTCCATGGAGATTGGGCTGTGCCAGTTCATGATAAGAATCAGCCTAGAAGCTCGGTCTTTTAGTGCCCAAGCCCAAGGTCCTTGACATGACACCAATGGCCCCTCTGAGAGTTTTTCCCTCCGGGCAACAGCATATAATTATCAACATTAGTATTTAGAATTTATATGCAGCTTTTGCTTCACTGGCTTTTTTATTATCCTGTTGATTAGTAATTCGGTATGCAGCCCAGGCATGGAGCAAAGCCAGGGTAGGGAGGGAAGGAGCAAAGGGAAGCCAAGGCCAAGTAGGGGGCCATGAGACCCTGTGAGAGGAAGGCCAGCAGGGAGGCAAAGGTGCAAGAGGGTGCATAGACTCAAGGGACAATGTCTTGGGTGGGGGGAAGAGGGGCTGTGCAGATGCCTTGTGGGCCCAAGATGCATGGCCCAAGAGCCTTCCTAGCCTCAGGGTCTCCACCCTAATGTGGCAGGGGCAAGAAGAGCAAGAATACATTTGGTACGCAACAGGTTAAAACAACAGTATCAGCCCAGCCCTGAGACCCAGCACAAGGCTTAGGGAGTTCTCTCTCCAGTGGAGAGGAGGAGACCCCCAGCTCCATGATAAAGGCTCCTGGCTCCTGCAGTGCATGCTGGGCACTGAAGGGAACTGCTCCTGGTGCCCCATGTCCGGTAAGGAGTGGAGGGTCCTGTAGCTTCCCATTCAGTGTGTTATGACATCCTTAGATTGGGGAAGAGACAACTCTCACTGCAAGATCCTGGTCCCCAGTACCTCTTTCCACCACCAGCCCCAGCTTCAGTTTGGTCTGGGGTTTACTTTGCCCCTATTTGCCTTCAGAAAGTGAAAATACTCTCCCCTCCCAAGGTCCTGGTACTATGGTGAGACTCAAGACCTGATAGGGGGCTTGGAAAACAGCCTCATCCACTTATAACACGCAAGATGAGAGTATCCTTATGATTAAAAAAGAAGAAGAAGAAAAGAAAGGAAACCAGGATGGAGGGGGTGGGGGACAGAGAAAAAGCAGCACAGTGGGAAGACAAAGCTGACAGAAGCCCCGGGCTCAGACCTCAGTTCTCCCAGAGGGGAATGCACACCAACTGAGGGCATATTTGGGACCAGTGTGTCACATATGTCATCTCACTTTGTCCTCATATGACCCCTCTGTGGATACAGCTCCCCCTTTGCAGATGAGAAAAACCCAAGGTTTCCAGAGGTTCACTTGTTCAAGGTTATACAGTTAGTAAGTGGGACACTAGGACCAAATCTTGGGCCCATGGTCTTTAAAGCCTGTGCACTTGCCAGCAGAGCACGGTTGTCTCCAAATCAGGAGATTTAAATCTCTGAACCCAGCGTCTTCATGTGTAAAATGGAGGGGGGTGGTGAGGGAGTGAGGGGGCGGATTATATTGCCTCATAGAACTGTTAAGAAAATTAAACGAGATCATATTGCTTGAAAACATAAAAACCTGGCAGGGGGTCTGGTATATAGTAGGCGCTCAATAAATGCTTTTTGTTTGCTTGGGTTTTTTTTTTCTTTTTAGCTTAATATTAAAACTCAGGGCTTGGGCACCTAGAGGCTTCAAAATACTTCAAGAAGCCCGAGGGCCGCCCATTGCTTCTGGGAGAAGGGGGAAGTCGGGTAAGGAGAAGGGCTGGGAAAGGGAGCTAGGCTCCTGGAAGCAGAGAGCCCTTCCAACTGCGCGCCCCTCGCTCCACCGCCTCCTCTGGGCTCCCCTGACTTCCCGCCCCGCCTCGCCCCGCCCCGCCCCGGAGCTGGGTCCGGAGTGCCTGGTGGGCTGATTCCGGAGCGTGGAAGGGAGCACGGAGGGGAGAAAGAGGCGGCGGCGGCGGGAGGCAGGGAGGAGGGGGATCCTCCTCGCTGCTCTCCCAAGTCGGAGCGGAGCCGCCTCGGGCCGGGCTGAGGGCTGCGTGGCGGCTGCGGGGCCGGGCCAGGATGCGGGGCTCCCGGGATCGCGCCGGGCGGGGCAGGCGGCGGCGGCGGGCGGCGGGCGGGAGCTGTCCGCGGTGCTGAAGCGGCGGCGGCTGCGGCGGCGGCAGGGACCCGGGGCCGGGAGCAGAGGCACCCTCCTGGGATTTCCATCGCGGCCGCAAGGCGGGGGCGCCGTCGTTCACCGGCCCATGCTGGGCCCCCGAGCCCCGCGGAGGAGGCGGGACCGTCCTCGGCGGGACAGGTAAGGGGCCGTCTGGGGGCGCAGCGGGAACCCAGAGCTAGGCGCTGAGGCTGGATAGAGCTGGGGATGGTAGTGGGACCTCTCTCAGGGAAGGGGGTTCAGCCTCCCTACTGACTGCATCTGGCGCTCCCGCAGAGATAGCCCCAAGTCTATCCCTACCCCTCACCCTACACGCTGGGGATGCTGGGAGTGACCTGAGGGACTGGGGCCCAGGTAGGCACCTGGGCACCCTGACCCCACACCACCAGGCCTTGACCCCAACCTGAGGGAGCTCTTAGACACTCTGCCCACAAAGAAGAGTGTCCGGGACTCCAGTGCCCCTGTCCCCACCATGGTTTTGCTCACTAGGGAAATCTGAGCCAGCTTCGCTAAGGATCCCTCTCTTCCCCAACCTGCTCATTTAGGGTGACTGGAGTGGCTGTGGTCTTCCTCCCACCCCTGATCCACCCTCAAGATTTCTTCACCCTGGAAATGGCCCTTGGGCCAAGGATGATCCAAGCCCCTAGGACTGATTAACCCATTTCTCCAGGGAAGGAAGGAGATACCAGAAAATACCTTCATTTTTTTCCGTGGCCCTCTTGACTCTAATGGAAGGAGGCTGGTTTTGCATTATACTGCTTGGTGCATGAGGGCAAAGAGTGGGGGAACCTGAGCTTTGTTTTCTATTCTGTGCCTAAATGCTGGTCTGCCCTAGACAGAGCCTCCATTTGAAGTCCTCCCTCTTTCTGGCAAGAGTGTGCTGAATGAGCTCATTCAGGCCTGCAAAGTGCTTCCAATTCTTCAGAGCAGAGTTCTCTGAGTGGCAGAATGTAGTGATCAAAATAAAACTGCATAGAGGAAGATCGGCCTATCAGCATGCTGACCACTGCTTTCTCCCCATCTTTTCAACCAGCACAACTTCCCCACCACCCCACCACTCCTGGTGATAGAAAGAGCATTAGACTAGGAAGTCCTTGGCTGGGCGCTATCATGTATCAGCTTGAGGCCAGTTACCTGAACTCTCTGAGCCTCAGTTTCCTCATCCGTAAAATGGGGTTAATGTAGCTGCTGTGCTCCTCTCCCGAACTATCTCGGCACTCAATGAAAGAATGTACCTATTGAAGGCTTGTCATCTGTACATCGCCATGCCAGTGTGAGCTGCTGTCACTGTTCCCATCACCAGCCAGGCCTGCTGGCAGTGACCTGATCATTGTAACCCCTACCCCCTTTTCTCCCAGGCAAGCAATGGCTTCCTTTGTCCTTGGCCTCCCTGGGGTCGCAGCCAGTTAAACCCAACTTATAAATCTTGGAGCCAAAAGGTTTCCCTCCCCGCTTCTCTTTCATCATCACCTATAGAAGATAATATAGGGTGAGAGTCTGACTCACAGTTCTGGTGTTTTGTTGTTGTTGTTGTTGTTGTTGTTTTTCCCCCCAAGAATCACAGGTCTAGGGGAACAGATCCTTGAAGGCAAGGATTGTGTTGTTTTCATCTCTTTGCCTCCTTGCACACCTCCCCTCCCCCATAGCACCTGGAAGATAGTAAGGACCCTTATTTTGGGTGCAAAATAAGAGATTAGAGTGTTAAAATATCTCCAAATAAAAGCATTTGACTGGAAGTCGGGAGCCCTATATTCTGACCCCAGATCCGCCACTGACTCAGACAGACCCCTTCCCCTCTATAGGCTTCCGTTTTCTCATCTGTAAAAGAGGGTTGGACTAGACAAGTTCTAATATTCCTGATGTTCCGTGAGGCTCTCTGAGGGCCATCCTGAGACTACAGATCCCTCGGTTCTTGAACAGCATACCAGCTTCATTAACCTGTTTTCAGAGTAAGTTAATGTCCTTTCAGCAAAGAACTGGATTTTATGAATGGAGTGGAAGGGTGCAGTAGGAATCTGAAAAAGCCTTCTCTATTTCTAATGTTTCCTTAAGATCCTCCCCCTCTTATTTCCCTGGGAAAGCCATGGATGTGTATAGAGTTGCTGGGCCAGAGGGCCGATGCGTCCAGGCCAAGAGGCCAGGAAAGCACGCCCCCCCTCCCAACATCCCTTGTGAGTAGCCAAAGGCCAGACACCCAAATTGTGGCCATCTCCTCCCAGGAACCCTGCCTGGCTGGATCCCCTCTCCTAAGAAGACTGGAGGAGGGGACAGTCAGGAAAGATCCATCTCTGGGGAGAGCTTTTTTTATAGAAAAACAAAATGAGCTTCCCTGACAATAATTTTCCTCAACTGTGGCAGGCCCAGCCAATATTCAGAAAAACCTTAGCTAATTGGCACTTGGTTAAAGCTGAGTTAGCCATGCTGCTGACCTCCCTGACTTACCCTGCAAGCGCCCAACCAGGGTCGGGGGAACGACTGCCACGTCCCCCCTTCCTCATGTCAGCACTTTCCGGCTCCCAGCTGTTGGTGCAGCACTGGCAAAAATCAGCCCTCCAGAGTTAATGGACAATCACTAACCCTTATAACAAAGTGAGAGCAGCGACATCGCAGCAAGCATAGAAAGGGGCTTTATTTTCTGCAAGATTGGTCTGTGGGGGTGCTGGCCTCCTGCTGGGGCTAGAACAATGCGCCACCCCACCTTCCAAAGCTATTTGGGTAGATACCCCACCCCCTGAGCTGTCAGAGTGCAGGAGGTCTCTGGTAAGCCAGACACACACATCTGGTTCCTCTCTCAACAAGGGAGAACTACCCACTGACTACTCCTTGTGTTCCCCTCCTGCTGGCTCCCTGCTGAGTCTCCTACTCTGACCCCCTCTGCAATGCCTTGAAGGGAAGAAGAGATTCAACCCTGGCATGTGATTAGGTGATCTTGGTTATCTGGGGCTAGGGGTAAGTGGGGATCTAAGGAAGAGGAAGAGATACCTGTCACATGGTCATTAAGAAATGACATCTCTGTGTACGTGTCTGTGTGCATGCACGCGCGCGTGAGCCTGAAACACTGAAATACATACATGCAAGTCCCTTCCCCTTCACATACAAAATGACAGAGGCAGAGAATAAGATAATATCTAGAGACATCTGCACAGTATTAATTACCTTCAAGTTCAAAGGCTAATTCATCTTTTGTCCTAGAGGGACTTGCAGTCCCGAAGTAACACCATTCCCGGGAGAAAGTAGAAGAAACATCCCAGTTCTCTAAACCGTTGGCATTTTCTAACCCCCTTTTCTTCTCAGGGGCTTGGTGGGCATCTTGCCTGCAGCAGGGTCCCCTCTGCTACAAGGTAGGGACTGATCTCATCCCCATTCTTTGTACTCAGGTTCTCTCTTCTCTTTACTCCTCCCTTATTCTCTCCTCTCCCTCCTGCCTGCAGCTGCCACCAACACCCACCACCCCCTCCCCCAAGCAAACAGAGCAGGGAGCGAGGATCTGAGGCTCTACCTCTCCATTAGGTGTGTTATCTTCCGCCATTAGATACACTGTTTGCTTCTAAGTGGTTGGGAACGAGCTGCTTCGGTAAAGAGACAGGTTGTTTCAGCAAGAATAAAGATTCAATTTCTGTCTGAAAATGGACTAATTTGAGGAGTGGTGCCACTCTCCCAATCCTCCCAGCAATTTTCACCTTTGTCAGCTACAAACCCATCCCCAGCCCAATGGATTACATTCTGAGGGAGAGGCTGGTTCAGCCCATGGGAGCCCAGGGTGGCAGCAGATACTAAAAAAGGCAGACTGATGTTCCCTGGAAGTGCCTTAGGAAGCCTCCCCTAGGAGCTGAGAAATGTTCTGGCTCTTTTATCTCTCCTTCACCCTCTTCTCTCCTCTGTTCTTCTTCGTAGGTCCTTTGACAATTCTCAAGTCTCCCTCCAGCCCTGACCATGACCCAGGGTTTCAACTGCATACATCTAATTGCCAGGTAGAGTTTCCGCTCCAACATCCCAACAGCACTCTAAGACCCCCTTCCACTTCTTCCCATCCTGCTCTTCCTTCTGGAGGGTGTGTGTTTCATTTTACTAGGTTGGTACTTGGTGGGCCTTTTCAATCTAAATATTCTTTTTTTTTTTTTTTTCCAGCTCAGGAAACACTTCCTCTTTCTATTCCTTTCATTGTTACTCTTATCCAGTCTCTCTGTTGTGTCTTTCTGAAATTCCTGTTAGGTGGTTGTTGGACCTATAGGACTCTCCTCCTTCTCACCTTTCTTGCCTATGCTCCATCTTTTTGTCTTTTTGCTCTGTGTCTTGGGGAAGTTCATTAACTTTTTATTTCACATGAAAAAGTTAGTCTCTAAGTCTGTCCGTTCTGTTATCCAGTCTCTCCATTAAATTTTTTTAAGTTACATTTACTTAAGTAATCTCTACACTCAACATGGAGCTCGAACTCATGGCCCCAAGATCAAGAGTCACATGCTTTTCCGACTGAGCAAGGAGGCGTCCCACTCCGTTAAATTTTCGATAATTTAGGCAGTTGTTTCCATTTTCCAAAATACTGTCCTGTTCTTTGTTCCTTTTTCATAGAAGTCTGCTCTCATTTTATGGATGTGAGGTCCTCTTTTTTTCCTCTCAGAGACATAAATTGAAAAAATTTTAAAGATCTTTTCTATAACTTGAATGATTTAGATCTTATTGAGTCGCTTGCTCTATTTGTATATTTAATCCTTCTCTTCTGTTTTCATATACTTGTTCTTCCCTGTCCTTTAATGTCCTGTCAGACTTACAAATAACGGAAGGTATTGACAAGCACAGGCAGCTGGTGCGGTCTTCCTCTGAAGTTGGGTGAGTTTGTTTCCCTAACAGACCTTCTCCTTAAATGAGACTCATTCTTACTTATTCTGTTCGGGGCCGCAGGTGCCTCTGTGCTGATTTCTTCGCCAAGGAATTTCATTTGCTCTTTATCTCCCAGAAATTCCTCAGTGCTTCTGGTCCGCTGATAACATTCTTTGTTGTTTTCCAATTCTGTTATGATTTCATTCTTTAAAAAATATATGCCCATCATTTTATTAAACCCTTAAAATGGAAAAGAAGTGGTCATCTGTGCTCAGGTTGTGTTCCTGAACCAGCAGCCTCCCCTCTGGATTTTCTGTCTCAACTGGTGGCAACACCTTCTACTTAGCTGACAAAGCCAGAAGCCTGGGAGTCAATCTCAGCTCCTCTCTCTCCCTAACTTCTGGCTCCTCTCTCTCTCTCACTTCCAGTTAGCCACAAAGTCCTGTTTGTTCAGCCTCCTGACTCCTCCTCAGATATGACTCTTCCTCTCCATCCATTTTGCCCCAAATCAGGTCAGGTCCTCATGTTCTCCTGCCTGAACTTTTATAGTGGTCTCTTCACAGGTCTCCTAGCCTCCATTCTCACTCACCTCGCATCCTTCCTCTTCATCGAGGCCAGCCAGAGCACTCTAAAACCCAGGTGTGACCATGTCAATGCCTGGCTACGGTTCTTATTTGCCTCCTCACTTCCCGCAGAAGAAAGCTTCTCTGCATAGAATAGAAGGCCTTCCCACCTCGCCTGCCTCATTCCATCAATACCAGACCATGCTGGCTTCCCCTCCATTCCGCCACCTCATTCATTGTTTCCATGATGCTTCCTCACCTGGAAATTCCTCCCCGAGCTGTCTCACCTGGATGGCTCAGATCTGTCCTTCAAGATTCAATTCAGATGTCACCTGCTCTGCGAGCCTCTTCTTAGTTCCTGCCATTGCCTCCACTCCAGTCCCAGGATAGGAGACCTTTATTGGGGCACCCCCAGCTCTCCGTTGCGCTTATAGCACACCTTACCCCATTGTACTGAAATTTCATTTTTCCTACTCTATATTCCTCCTCAAAGTGGGTAAAATTTCTTATTTATTCTTGCATCCCAAGAGTTGGTCTGAGGTAACTGCTCCAGAAATTGTGCAGACACGCTCCATCCATCGCAGATCCTAGAAAGTACTTTCTCATGGGGGAAACTTAGCACACCTAGCCCCCCTCATGCACTAACTCACCCATTTATTCATGAGATCCACAGTTTCCTGAGTGCCTACTATATGCCACGTCAGGGGTTGCAGGGATGAGGAAGACACATTCCCCACCCTCTTGAAGCTCCCCGTCTGGAGAGGGAGATAGGTGCTTATCAACAAATCTCACAAACAGAAATAGTGACTGTGATAAACTCTCCGAGAGGAGGAGCTGGAGCCTGGAGAGCAGATAACCAAGGAGCCGAAATCCTGAGGAACTGACTTCTGAGCTGAGAGCCAAAGGTTTCCGATGTGAGCGGAGACGATGCTTCTGAGAAGCTGTAAGGTGAAGGAGAGAGAGAGCAGGAGCCATAGGAGGGAAATGGCGCTAAAGAAAGATGTTCCAGGTATCTGTTGCTGCCTAACTGCCTCCCAAAGTTAGGCTAAAACTAAGGACAATTTTTTTTAAGATTTTATTTATTTGACAGACAGAGATCACAAGTAGGCAGAGAGGCAGGCAGAGAGAGAGAAGAAGGGAAGCAGGCTCCCTGCTGAGCAGAGAGCCCAATGTGGGGCTCGATCCCGGACCCTGGGATCATGACCTGAGCCGAAGGCAGAGGCTTTAACCCACTGAGCCACCAGGCGCCCCAGGACAATCTTTTTTTTTTTAACTAAAGACATTTTATTATACCTCATGAACTTGAGGGCCAGCAATTCATGCAGGGTTGAGCAGTGTGATTACTGCACTCCATGCGCATGGACAGAGGTCCCCTGGTGGTATCCGGCTGACAGATGGGCTGGTTTCAGGAGTCCAAGATGGCTTCACTCTCATGTCTGACATCTTGGCATGACTGGAAGGCTAGGATCGTAGGTTCCATCACCCAGAGCTTCTACGCACATGGCCTCTCCAGCGTGACAACTTCAGAAAAGTCCAGCTACATACAGGGTGGCTTGGGGTTCGGAGAGTGAGTGTGACAGCGAGCAAGGGGAAATGGAAGCTGCGTGGCCTTTTATAACCTGGCCTCTGAAGTCACCCAGCATCCCTTCTGCTGCGCTTTGTGGTTGACGCAACTGTCACAAGCCCACTCAGATTAGAGAGGAGGCACGCAGACGCCCCCCACCACCACCTCTCGAAGGGAGAAGCATCAGAGTACTTATAACTGGGTTTCACAATCATCACAACCGATTTCTTTTTTAACCGAGAAAGACTATGATACGTTTAAGTGCCATTAGGAAAGATCGGGGGTTAGGAGCAGTGGAAGGCAGAGGAGAAAAGAGAATCAATTGTGTTAGCTTCCTGAAGAGGCAAACTGAAGCAAAGAAGGCCAAGTTCTCATTTTTCCCTCGACTCTGACTCTGCCAGGCTCTCCCAGCTCCCTGCCCCTGAGCCCTGGCTTCCTCTCTTCATTGTCAGATGTGCCATAAGCCGCGGCCATGACGCTGGACCAGAGATCATCAAATCCAGCCTCAAGCCGTCTATAAACAGCCACCATAGTCACAGCGCTCCCCTGTTTGCAGAGTGGTTTACTTAGTATCTGACGAGGGGGTGACCTGGCGCCTAGTTTTAAAGATTTCACCTTTTCCCTGGCTTTTATCATTTATATTTAATCCTCTGCCTTACCGAGAAGATCTTGCTTTCATCTTTCCGGTTTAGACGCCATCATTCTTGCTCACTGAGAGATAGTGGTCAGGAGCTGAGGGTCCTTGCCATGGCTCTGCATGTCTATGAATCCAGACCTGGAGGTTTTCTAGGCAGCCACCCCTGGGTTGCTAAACCACCCCAAATCTCCTTATCTTTTCGTAAAGCTTCCATTTCCCGTTCGCTTCACTGAGGCCTCAATCTCAACCTACTCAAGACAAGATCCTTGGCATTGTCACACCCACACCGCTCATCACTCCCCTCTGCACGCAGGTAGGCTCTGAAATGTGTAGTGTGAGCCCCAGCTATGGATTCAATTAAACTTAGGTTCAATTCCAGTCCCCATCATGCTTGAATCCTGGACAAGTTACTTGACCTTTCTGAGCCTCAGTTTCTTCATCTAAAAAATGGGAAATAATAATCAGCAGCCAGCTCCACCGGTCATTGTAGAGTTTTGAGATAAAGCCGATGAAGCACCTGGTTTGTTCACGCGGGGCCGCAGTAAATCCGTGCTGTTATTAGTCCATGGGGTCCCATCCCAAGGATGTGCTCGAACTCTGGGCCACACACTGCATTGTCCCTTTGACCTCCTTTTAAGCGTGTACAAGGCATCTTCCCAAGCACTTCAGAGCCCACTGGTAGCACACACAACAAACCAACTCCAGGCCCCCACCCCTGCAGCCAGCCTGAGAACCTGGTGCCTTCCGGCCAGGAGAAGCTACGGTCAGACAGACCTGGGTCCAATGGGGCTCTGCCACTCTCCAGCTGTGTGACCTCAGGAAACCTATTTAACCTCTGTGAGCTGCAGCCCCCTCCCCTGCCCACCGCCATGTGAAAGAGGTTGGCTTGAGTGAGACACTGCATTTAGAGCAGTTGACACGACGGTCAGGACAAAGTAAGCACTCAATAAATGGGAGCAGACACATAGGGACCCTAGCTCCCAGTGACTCTGGAGTCTGGCTTCTAGGGTGTGTGTCCAGCTCACCACTCACCAGCTGGGTGCCTTTGGGCACTTGTAACTTTCTCATGCTCCAGTGTCATTATCTGTAAAATGGGGACATAGACTTCATAGGGATACTGTAGGCTACTGTAAGAATCAAATGAGAGAATTTGTCACAAGGAGAATCATGCCTGGAGCATAGTAAGAACTTAATTCATGTGAGGAGCTATTATTATTTCATTCTTTTACTTTGGGTATTTTTTTTAAGTGATAAGAATTTTTTTTAAGATTTTATTTTTAAGTAATCTCTATACGTGGGGCTTTAAACTCACAACCCGAGATCGAGAGTCTCAGGCTGTACCAGCTGAGCCAGCCAGGTGCCCCTCATTCATTCACTTTGAGCTTTTGTGCATTTTTATAGTTAAGGTGAATTGCTTATAAGCAGCATGTAATTGGCTTCTGTTGTTTTAAAGATCCAACCTTTTTTTTTTTTTTTAAATCGGCTTTGGCACATAACGAAAGGCATTAATTTTAAGTACACAATTTAGTGAGTTCTGTGAAACGCTCACAGTCACGTAACCACACCACAATCAAGATACAGAACCGCTCTGTCTCTCTGAAAAAAGTCCTCGGGGCGCTTAGCAGCCAATCCCTTACCCCTACTCCCAGCTCTTAGCAGCTACTGAGTCTTCTAGAATTTCATCTAAATAGAGTAATACACAGTGGACTATCTCTGTTCTTTATGGCAATTTTATTCCATTTACATTCAATATGATTACTGATATAGTTGCATGTAAGTCTTACATCCTACTATTTGTTTTTTATTTGTCTCACCGGTTCTATATTCCTTTTAAAATCTTACCCCATTTGGATAAAACAAGTATTCTTATTATTTCATAGTCTGCATCTATTAGCTTACTGGTTACTTTTTTTTTTTTTTTAACTCTTCTTTCAGTGATGATTAGAGCAGGGTTCTTAAAGTGTGGTCCCTGGACCAGTGGCATCACTACCACCCGGGAACTTGTTAGAGATGTAAATTGTCAGGGTCATCTCAGAGCCATCTGCTGTGAGGATGGAACCCAGCAGTCTGGGCTAACAATGCAGGTGCTGTCAGCACAGGCTAATGACTGAGCCCCGAGGCCCCGGACCAGTTGAGCTTCTGGCCGGCAGTGAGGCTTCGGGCAGATCACCTTAATCCCATTAAGATGGAGCTGATTCGAAGCCTGGTTTCTGTGCCTGCGAGGACTGGGCTGTTGCTGGTTGGCTCCTGCTCCTTGGGGATATCCCTGAAGAGGTCCCAGTTGAAAACCAGGGGTGTTTCCTGGGGGCCCTCCTTAATAGGCCCTGATCTCCCGTTTTCCTCCCCAGCCTCTGATACAGCTAAAGTGAGCCAAGGGTCAGCCTCACCTCAGAGGGTTTCTCCTTCCTCTGGGATTTTGCTTCCATGGTGATTTTTTATGCCTTCCTATCGTTCCCTAGTTTTTCTAACGGTTCTAGGCAGTTTAGTACGACACGGGTTAGTCTGCCGTGGCTAGAAGAGGAAGCCCCTCCCTCCTGCGACTCCCCCACAAGAAACTACAGCGTCAGATGAGCGTGTAGAGCTGGGCAGCGCCTGGCTCAGTAAATGTTAAATTATTGTTCTTCTTCTCCCAGGAGAATCCCAGGGTCATGTGGAGCTGAGCTGTTAAAAATCAACCCCTTCTACCCTTCCATATACTTTATAAATAAGCAAACTGATATGATACTATGGGACTGGACTCCAGAACAGTCAGACTCCAGTGGGAGGCTGTAATTCCCGGACGGCTTCCTGTCCAGGCTCTGGAGGTGGCAGTGTGCTCTCCATCTCTAAATCAGGAAGTAGGAAACCTCTGGGCCAGGCTCAGTTCTCAGCTCAAAAGGAAACAGCCAGGGGCTGTGGCCTCCCAGATCTACCTCTCCCTCTCCTCCCTCTCCAGCTGCACGATCTGGAGCAATCTCCTGAGCTTCAGAATCCCAGACATCTCTTGTCTTCCCTCTGGAGCAGTGTGCACATATGTGCACGTGTGTGGGCACACACACACACACACACACACATGCTCACCAGCAAGGAGACAGGCGCCCAGTACAGCACAGACAGCAGACACTCACAGCCCAGGTGAGACCAGGCAGCAGTGGAGATGAAAATGTCTCTGCTTTGAACTCTGGTCTCTTACTTCAGGGAATAGAGAGAGGCAGCCCTAACCAACAGGCCAAAATGTCAGGCCAGGCTAAGAACAGAGGAGCCTGGGCCTGGGGGACCTGCTACCCCTTCCTTCTGGCCAGCACTCAGTGCTGGATCCCCAGGATCAGCTTGGCGGACTCTCATGTGGCTTTAGCCGGTTATGGGGCGTGATGTGCTCTCAAACGTGACCTACTCGAGAACTGTGACCCTTGGCTGGACTGTGAGGAGGGACTGGAGCCCAGAACTTGGTTGATTTATTGAAGTGGAGGGACATGTGAGCATATGTGTGTCTGTCTGTCTGTCAGTGTCACGGTGGGCTTTGATGCTCAGCCTTTAAACCCAGAAGGAACCCCCAAGCCTGGAAAGGCTTAAAACCAATTTTAGATAATTTGGCTCAGAAGAAATCTATGCACTTAATTTTTTTTTTCTGCTTTAGAAGAAGTACATGCTCAATGTAAAATAAATATGGAAATGGGGGTGGGGGGCACGGTATAAAAAGGAAAATGAAAAGCACCTGTGCAGCCACCACTGGCGATAATCACTGCGGACGTTTTGGCGGAGTTAGATTATGTGCCCGAACCGCTTTCTTTTCTTCCCTCTCACTCAAGCTGCAAGGAGCATTTTTCTCATGTCATTCCTCTTTGTAAACTCGTTCGAAGGCATTGTACCACCAGATTGCTGTACCATAATTTATTTTACTTGCCCCTCATTGTTGGGCATTCGGGTGGCTTTCAGTCTGTCCCTATTGTGGAAACCCAGGATCATATGTCTTTGTGCAGGAAGCTGGGAAACCCTGCCGAAGGCACAATCGGAGTGCAGTGGAGGGGAGTGTAATCCGGGAAAGGCTGGGAGGCCGGATTTCAGTAGCTCGGCTGAGTCCACTTTGACCAAGAGAGGATGGCTGGCAAGAGCAGGGGGACGAGCGGGGACCCGGCTGCCCCCACCTGCCCTGGACAGCGCCCTGCAAATGAGCTTCCAGGTCTCCAGAGTTCTGGGGCCTGATTCCTGGCCACGAGTGCCCCTCTTTTCCTTCTAGGGAATTGGACAGGACACTGGCCAAGGCCTCCTAGCCCCCCTTCAAGGCATAAGGCAGGGGTGACTTTGATGCGTTAGTCTGCTTGGAGGGCCCTGTGGCTGGTCTTTCCCACCGCACCCCGCTGAAAGGCCCCTATATACCTCTGGCTACAGAGATGGTGACAAGGACCCTTGGGTCTATCAGCAGAGGGGACATTAATTAAGACCAGTTGGAGGAGCGGCTAGGGAGGCTTTGGGAGCCCTGTCCTAGAATCCCGTAGGGTGGGTGAGGTGGAGGGCAGGGCCAGACTGTGGCAGCCAAGGGGGAGTTGGGAAGCCATGGGATGATGTCATGGCTCCACTGTCCCTCGGACCAGGAGATGCCTTGCCTTCCCTTTGCCTCACTCACGGTGCTCGAGGGGCCATGACGGGAAAGTCGTTCCTCAATGGGTTCTGAGCAGGCTCATCTATCCCTGACTCTGGATGGCAGCAAGTGGAGGGGGAGTTGACTTCTGTGGGGCTCCTTGAGGCTGTGGGATCATGGAGTGCTAGTGCCACCATCGACATCGGTGACCATTTCGTCCGACCCCTCTTATTCCTGATACGGAAATGGAGGTGCCAGATCAGAGAGCTCATGGGGATGGGTGAGGAATGGAACCCCAGTATACCTGACTCCCAGACCCATGACACTTAGGGTCACAGGCCCTTCGACAGCATATCTTTGAGTCACATCCGCTGGAAGGGATGGGGGAGGCTGGGACAGGAACTCAAAAGCTGCCCTCGGGGGTCAGAAGAGACCAGGCCTCCTGGGAATCTGCCCAGAGGAGCTCAGGCACATCACTGTAGTCCCTGGGGCTCCCTGCATGTTTGACCCCTGCCAAGAGGAAGGAGGAGGGAGAAGGAGTGAAGTCATTGCGTGTGTGAGCTCCACCCCTCCCGAGAACGGATGTCCAGTCTGCGCCTGCGGAGAAACTCCTGCCACAGCTCGGTGACAGCCTAGGAAGGACGTGTCACTGCTTCACACACGCAGCCCCCAAGTGCAGCACAGCCCAACGTCTCCAGCCCCACCTTGCCCCCTGGGGGAAGAGTTGGGCATTTGGGCCCCAAGCCCTTCTTTGGGTTCTTCCATGATTCTGTTAGACATTCTTGGAGCCCCAGCCCCGGAGGCCACTGCTGTCAGGGCTCTGAGCCTCTGAGGCCTGGGCAGCCTCCTCTTGATCCTTTGACTCCATCCTCCCTCCTAGCAGGCCAGCCAGGGGACCCTGCCCACCCCCATGAACTCACCCTCAATGGGCCTCTCCAGTCTTGCCTGGTCCTCCCCACCCATCCCTCTGTCCCACTCCCCATTATTCCTGGGGCCCTCCTCTGTCTGCAAGTTTCCCAAAAACCAGCTTTCTGGAATCCAGCCACTTCTCTTGGGGCAGAAAGAGAAATGGCCAGCCTCTGGCTGTGGATTCTTGATGGGGTGTGGGACTGGGGAGAGGGCCGAGACAAACCCATCCCTGGGGGCCAAAATCCCTCCCCATGCTTTTCCCTTTACCATCGGGCCAGAAATGACCCTGGACAAGTAGAGACTGAAGCCCAGAAGTAAGTGCAGCTGCCCCTCCCACTTATAATCTGCAAAGGCGTCTCGGCCATCTCCTGATCCTCAGAACAACCTTGTTGGGCTGGAATTATCGTCTGTATTTTACAGCTGGGGAAACCCAGAAGGCCATGATTATTTTCCCAAAGTACCAAGGGCAGGACCCACTCTCCGATCTTCAGATTACCAATCCAGGGCAAGACATGACTCTGTCACCCTTCAACTACTATGGACCTGGGAAGGAGAGTGCTGGGTCCCTGGGGCCACCTGGCCTGCCCCTTTCCTCTCTCCACATCCCATTTCTATCTGCCACACCGCAGAGTGTGTGTAGTTTTGTGGTACACACACTCACAGGCTGCCTTTCCCTCCTTCAGCCAGCCCTGAGCACCTACTGTGTGCCCTTCCCAAGTCCTCAGGACTGGCTGAAGAGAACGAGGTAGCCCAACAGGGCGTCCACACACTAGACTATGAGCATATCTGTGCTTCCAGCTGGGGTGTACAAGTCTAGACTTCAGTGCCCAGGAGGCCCTGCCTTAGACCTCCAGGATTTCCCAAAGCCACAATTTGCTTAGAGGAAAAATAATTTTAAGGTTCATCCCCCTAAGACTATAACTGGGGAGTAGCATCCTTCCCTGGGAGGAATGGAAGGCGGTGAGCCCTTGCCCTGTGCTGACTCTGAGCTAAGCACTGTCCCACCCAACCCCCAAACAAATCCTCCCTCAACCCAATCTCCCACCTGCTACCAGTTCTTGTCAATATCTCCCCACTACTGAGTTCCAGTTGTCCTCAGCTGACCTGAAGCCGTGGCAAAGCCCCCTACAGGTGTCACAGTGAGCCCAGCCCTCTCCAAGCCACTCCCCACCCACAGCCACGGGAAGACTTTCAGACCCAAATCGCATCCTGTCACTCCTGCCAAGACCCCTGAAGCCCCCTTAGGCCTAAACAGGGCTATGTGCCCTGACCCCACACCCAGCTCACCCCTCCCTCTCCACCCTGAGAGGCACCAGCCTTCTCCCAGGCTCTCAGAGTGACCATCCTTGCTCTGGCCTCTGCAGGACACGTGTTCCCCCTCCCTTTGCCTTGACAGCTGGGCCTCTTTCTCCGGCCATCGGGGTCAGACCCTTCCCTGTGCCTTTGCGTCCATCTGTCCCTTGCTCGTTCTTATACCCCTGCTGTCCTTCAGGGAAGGTTTCCTCAGCGCTATGAGCTCTGTGGAGACAATGTGCCTCCTCCTGCCTCTCCCTGCTCCCGGGCTTTCTCGCCTCCGTGTCCCCAACACCTGCATAGTGCCTGGTAGGGAGCTGATGCCAACCATTATGTGTTCGCAGGCTAGACGAATGAGCCAGCTCTGTGGGGTAAGTCCTGCTGCTGCGCCCACTGTGTGGACAAAGAAAAGGACACCTGAGAAGAGAAGGAGCCAGCAAAAGGTCGCACAGCTGGCTGATGCCACAGGCAGGGTCTGGAAGCCTGTGTTCTTAAACATTTCCGGCCGCGCACCGCACACCCAGGTCTCAGCGTCTGTCTGTCTTGCTCACCCAGCAGGCTCTCTGAAGACGGCTCCGCTGGCGCAGGCTCCCTTCCCCGGAGCTGGCCCAGAACCATGGAGAGTCTGAGCGAACTGCAGAATCCTCTGCTGCCTCAGAGCCCCGCCCCGCTCCATGGCCCCTACCCCTACCGCGAGGCTTCGCCCAGCTGGTCATGCCAAGAGAAGCTTTACTCCTACCTCCTGGGTGCTGCTGGCTCCGCTCGCCCCCACCAGCTCCTGGACCCGGGGTCCCTGCAGCTGGCCGTGGAGGCCTGGTACAGGCCCAGCTGCCTCCTGGGGAGGGACAAGGTCAAGGAACCCAGAGCAAGCAGCTGTGAGACCAGCTTCACAGAGAACAGGGAGCTCCAGGCTGGGCCCGCAGAGCGGTCCACAGAAGCGGACCAAGAGGAAGAGGATATCACCATCCAGACGGTGTCCTACGGGGTTCAGGAGGAGCTGCAGGGCCAGGAGAACAACCAGGAGGAGGAGGAGGTGAGTGCCTGTGTTCAAAATGCAGATCCCCTGGCCAAGCTCTAAGGGTTGAGATTCGGTGAACCTGGCTTGGGGCCCAAGAATCTGTATGTTACCAGAGAAAAAGTACTTTGGCACAGGTTTGAGAAACACACACTTGGGTTGGCGACTGAATTTTTTTAATAGCATTTATTGATCTTGTTTGCTTAATTATATAAGTAATTTAAAAATACAGAAAACCCCTGGAAGAGAATATTAGTATTTGAGTAGATGATGTTCTAGTCATTTGCCATTCAATGTCTTTCTCCCACCCTACTCTGCCCAAAAGATCTTGCTGTACACTGTTTTATCACCAGATTCTTCTCTTTAGACGACATATTTCAGTGTGGTTCCATGTCATTTAACATTTGTCTACAAGGCAATCTTTAAGGGTTCCATGGTGTCCCATTGTACGTTCTCCCATCACTCTTAACTTGATCTCCTGGTCATTGGGCACTGAGACTCTCCCCTTCTTTCACAATTACTATCGGATGATGCACGTGCTTATACGCACACACTTGCGTTCTTTCTCTGTATGCTTGTGCTAATTCCTAAGAAGGGAATCAGTGGGTCACAGTTAAGGCTTCGGGTAGAAAGCACGGAGCCCGGTCACTCCAGCCGTAGCAGACGACACTACCCGTGGCCCCACAGGCTTGCCATCGTGATCCTGGCTATGGTTGCAAAAACCCACTTGTGTTTTGCAGAGTGATATGACCTCGACGGACAGTGAAAGTGAAGACAACTTCGTGGCGCTGCCCCCCAGGGACCACCTGGGCCTTACTATCTTCTCCATGCTCTGCTGCTTCTGGCCCCTGGGCATTGCTGCCTTCTACTTCTCCCAGGGGGTAAGAGCAAGAGGGGCACAGGGCATCTGCTCCAGCCCCTTCCCTCCACCGGAGGGCTTGACCAAAGATGGGGGAGGATGGGGAGGCCTTTGTGCAGGAGGGGGTTGGAGCCCAGTGGGCTGGGGCTACGTTGCCCGAGGTGGGGATGCCCCTTTCACCAGCGCCTCTCTCTCCCTAGACCAGCAAGGCCATCTCCAAGGGAGACTTCCGCCTGGCCAGTACCACCTCCCGCAGGGCCCTCTTCCTGGCCACACTCTCCATCGCCGTGGGCGCCGGTCTCTATGTGGCCGTGGTGGTGGCGCTGGCGGCTTACATGTCCCAGAATGGCCATGGCTAGTGGCCAGGAGGGCCTGGCATCCTGACGCCCCGGCTCCGTCTGAAGAGACAATGGGACTTGGGGTCACAGACCTTCAGGAGCACCAGGGCCCCTCAAGACAACCCGCCACCCCAGCTTGTGGGGGAGGCCTCCCAGGCTGCAACCTGCAGGGCTCCGCTGTCCCTTCTCGTCCCTGGCCCCCCGGCCCCAGAGCAAAGCCAAGGCCACCACCCGCTAGCCCAGGCTATGTCAGGAAGCAGGAGAGAGTAGGGCTGCCCACCAAGACATCCAGGCAGGACCTACGTCTGGCTTGAGGCTAGCCGGGAGCTCAGCCTCTTCTGCCCACCCAAGAGGGTCGCCTGTCCTGCCAGCAGCCCACTCCCCTGCTTGGCCAGCCTCTTCTGCAGAGAAAAACCTGGAGGCTACCGGAAGAGAAAAGGACACCTGCGGGCAGGGGATCTGACTCAGTTCTCCCCACTAATAGGCATCTCCACTCTGGGGACTATCTGAGCTTCCCCAACTCCACTCTCTGGCCCGCTGAGGCCAACACCCCAGCCAACCAAGAAGGAAATATACAGACACACAGGGGCCCCCTAGCTCTCTCTGGCTCTCCCCTACGGGTTTATGAGACATCATAGATTGTAGATAGAGAAGCGCGCCAGCCATGTAAAGTGCAAGGAAGGCAGGTTCTCCGAACTTCCTTGCATAGGAGCAAAAGGCAGATGTGATGACAAAGTCCTGAAACACTGCCAGGCCACATGGGCCTCTCCACTCCAACCCTAGTCCCCACCCCCATCATCCTCTTCGGGGCTCCTCCTGGGTGGCCCTGAGCTAATGCCATCCCAGAGAGAGAGAGTGTCATCAGCCCACCAGCCAAGAAGCATAGGGTCCCGGATCCGGCCCTCTGAGAAAGCAATGAGGAGAGACCCTGGGACATAGTATAAGTGAGGGGAGGGATACAGGACTAACATGGCTGCTGAGCAGCCAGCAGTGCTCAGAAGGCTTCCTGGAAGAGCTGTCCCTTGAGCAAGGTCTAGAGGGATGAGGAAAATGTTCCCAGGGAATTCGTTTTCCCATAACCCTTGGTATTCATGAACAGGGACATGGCAGGAATCTTCCAAGCTGTTTGGATTTTGCCTTGAGCATCTGGGCTAGAGCCAAACTACAGCCATTTCTGAGGGCTCCACCCACTCAGAGAAAGAGGTTGGGCAGCATGTGTCTCAAAGACCAGTGATGTCTTCTCACTTCTGAATGCTGGGGGTCAGTGGTAGCCCCTGGCCAGCTTTCTTCACCGACATCCCTACCCAGAGCTACTCTCAACGTCCCCAGCCAATAGGGAACATCCAGAATTTTAGAAGCATCCAGGCAGCCAGGAGGGCAGGACTGTGTAGGCTCAAGCAAAAGACCCAACTGTGCTGGATCTGGGGACCCAGTCGTTCCCAGGCTGCATCCAGAGCCCAGACCTGTGAATCCACCACTGACCCACCTGGTCCCATCACCCTCCCCTCCCACTCCCTGCATCCCCTGAAGCCCCACAGGCCCAGGATCAGCAGTTTTAATATCCCATTGTTGTATATATTTATCCTTGTAATAAACATTTCTGTAACACCGGGTGCCCGCTGGGCCTCTTAGTGTCCCGGACTGCCTCCACCTTTACCCACAGCCCACTGACCTCCAAGACTGACCTCCAACCCCATCGTGGCTGCTCTGGGCCCTGGCAGTCTTCTCCAGAAGGCCATAGGAGGAGGGGTGGTCAGGGTACCCCTCCAGTCCCCTGTCCCAGGACCTCTCTGCTCAGAGTAGCCCAGATGCAGAGTGGTAGTCAGCACCAGATTCCATTCGAGACAAGACAACATCCATGCCTAAGCAAAAATCCCTTCTAGGCTAGAGAGGTTGGGGGAGGGGTGAGTGAGGCTTCACTGAGCTGCCTGCAGCTATCAGGAGGGGATGCAGGGCCCAGGGGGGGCCCCAAGGAGCCCCAGTCCCCTGGTGCCCATTCTTAAGTCCCATCATGTACATGTACATGTACCCTCTGTACCCCCTCCACATACCTGCATGAACTCCCCCTCCTGAGCACTGCTCTGGGACAGTGCAGGGAGCAAGCCACCTCCACCTTGGGCCCCAGGCTCCACACCAGATCTCCAGCACCCTCTCACTTCCAGACCCCCAGGAGCCCGCCTGGACCGGCAGAGGGACCAGCTCTAGATGGTTCCTAAATGACTGTGCACGGACGGTCCTGGGGAAGGTATGAGAGGCTCACCCCACACCTGCACGTGCCTGCTGGCAAGATGCAGCTTTGCTTACTTACACACACGTGTGCTGTGTGGGCTGGAGGCCCCTGAGACAGAGATCGGTGCCAGTCATGTATGACGGCTGCCCTTGGGAGATCGTCTGGGGAAGGGAGAAGGAGGCAGATCTGGGCAAGCAGAGGTCAGGCTGCAAGGCAGCCCCAAATGCAGTGGGGTCTTGAGCCAGGATACCCTTCAGGGTTGACCCAAGTTGGGACAAAGGGCCAGGCCTTTATACCCTCTCAGCAAATGGTCGTTGGATGTGGGCCACCCAGAAAAAGAGAATGGCCTGAGCGAAGATGCTTTCTTCAGCTGGGGCAGCCTCCCGGGGGGCCTTGCCCTGAGGCTGTTTGCCAGGCACCTGTAGCAGCTAGAGGACCAAGCCCATCATTGCTGTAGGGGCCCTGAAGGGGGGCCCATCACTGCACCTGCCACACCCACCACAGAGCTGCGGGCCTGGTGGTGTACAGAGATCCCCTCAGCACTTAGCTGCACACACGGGAGGCTGCTCCCGGGGAACTCTGTGACACTAGGCCAAAGATAAGCCAAAGTGCCAGAGAGCCAACAGCCAAGTCAAGAGGCGTCAACCGGTGACAGATGGGAGTTGGTGGGCTTTCTGCCCTCTGGAAGGGAGCCCTCTGGCTCCCGTGTCTCCCCCGCGGGTTGACTGTCAGATGCCCATGGCAGTGGTTTGCTGGAGACCATGGCCCTCCCTGGCTGCCTTCCTCCCTGGACCTTCTTCCTCACTCCCCTTACCATGCTATCTGGGGTTCTCTACCTGCAATTGAATCCTTGTCTCTGCGTGGGCTTCTGGGGGCACCCGAACCCAGGCACATGCATCCCACGTATGGGGGTACATATATGTAGCCACATGTGCGCACCCATGTACCCACACGCATGCACATACATCCCTGCAGGCCCAGGCAGGCAGCCCCGCGCACACACACACCGGTACAGCCCACAGGCACACAAATACTGCAGACCCACATTCACAGACGTGCCCACACACGCAGCACACACGCGTGCAAGGGGTGAAGGAGACCCAGTGGCTGAGGCGTGTCCCCTGGCCCTGCCCGCCGTGCGGTCTCACCCCATGGCCAGTCTGGCTGGGCCCCAGAACGGGCAGTGTGCGGCACACACAGCGGTCCAGGCCCTGCCTCGTGGCTCCGGTGATACCTGCCTCCTTTCCCGCCCTCCAGAATGGTTCAAAGAAACCAGATGATTTCCTGTGTTCACCTCCGTCCTGCTCCCCAGCCTTTGTACCCCCTCCTTTACCCCAGAAGCAAATGCAGGCTCTGCAGGAGAAAATGAAATCAGAAACAGAGCCCCCAGGGGCTTCCCTCCCACACAGCCCCCTAGGAAGGGCGCATCCCGTGGAGCCTGGGGTCTGGGATCAGTCCCGGCAGCAGGGGCAGGGCCTCCTCCCCGTCCTGCTGAGGCCTGCCTCTGGGCGCGCCTAGGGCACGGTTGGCCTCCTGCTTCCCAGCTCTGCCTGAGGCTCCCGGGAGGAGGGGGAGCTTGCTGTCACCACCACCCCTGCCAGACTGACTTCTCAGGCTGGCAGGGGTGGGGGGGGGCAGGGAGGGTCCCCTGGGTAAAGGTGCCCGTGACGAGCCGCAGCGCCAGCACATCTGTGCAAATATTACCAATTATTTTCCTCACTATAAACACCCAGCAGGAAGGCAGGGAAGCAACCAACCCAAACTGTTTAAAATAGAAAGTGAAATTGCTGCACAGGGAAGTCAGGGCAGCAAGCAGAGAAGAAGCCCGGCACGAAGAATCCGGGGTCTCCCCCCCCAGCCCCTGCCCGCTGCCCCTTCAACTGCACCTGCTCCTGGCTGCACCGCCCTCCCCCCCCCCCCCACCGCCCTGCAACTCCATCCCAGCTTTCTCCTCCGCTAGTCAGGAAGAGCATAGGGGAAAGTCCTCATCTGCGGCCTGGGGGCCAAGCAGGCCCCCACGGGGGAGGGAAGATGGCTGAGGGAGGCGGCCACAGCAGACCTAGCGCCAGGCTGCCCGGCCCGTGTTGCGGGCCACTGCTGGGCAAGTTCGTGCAGTGGCCAGGCCACGGAGCACGGTGTTGTGTGTGTGGACTGGGGTTGTGGGGGAAGCCTCCCTTGTGGCCACAGGCCTTGGGAGGCTGGGCCAAGTGGAAACAGTGACCTGCCACCAGTTCCGAGGGAAAGGAATTTTTCTGATGGTGGAAACAGCAAGAAAGTTGCCAGTGGGGCCCGGGCAGCCTTTCCTGTCAGTCAGTCAGTCCACACCACAGGGCCGGCAGTCCACAGGTCTCCCATACGTTCCCATGGCTTGTCGAAACGTTGAAACATTTCCGAACTAGTCAATAAATAGGCCCTGCCCCCAAGCCCTCCAAATGTTTCCCTTTCCTGACCCCTGAGCCCTTCCAACAGTACTCCCCAGCTGGCTCCCCAGGAATAAAGGGTTAGCAGCACCCCCTACCCCAAATGCCCTGGTCCACACCTGGGCTGTCCTGACCGCCTCCCAGAAAGGGGGCTTTAGGCAAAACCCACCCTCCCTTAGCATTACGCTCCTGTCACTGCTGCTCTGCAGCGTCTCTGCGCACCTCCCAGGCCACCCAGACGATGGGGGGGGCGGGGTGAGAGCGTGCTGAGACACGGATCTGTGACCCAAGTTGTCACGGTTGCAAATCCTGGAAGTCACAGTAGGAAAGGACCCAGTCACAGTCCCCCATGCTACAATCAAGAAAACCGAGGCCCAGAGAGGGAGGTGAGTGGCCCAAGGTCACCCAACAATTTGTTAAGCCAAGAGCAGGCCTTGCCTCCCGGGCCGTGGGATTGCTAAGCTAGGCTGTGATTGTCCGCCTGCCGTGAAAACACAGAAAACCCACGGATGACCGATGCTGCCCTGTGAATATTAACACGCCTGCTTCCTTCAATCTTCCCTCCGGGGCCGTTTCCTGCTTCAAAGGCTTCCCTCCCTGGGGCTGACACTTGGGTCCTTCTATTTTGGTGGAATGGCAGGGGTGGGGCGGGAGGATGACAGTCTCGCCTCGCCCTCCCTGACCCAAGCTCACAGCAGACACCCCTCCCCCGGGTGCTCTCACATCCTCTCTGCAAGCAGGGGAGGCCATACTCTCGGGGCGGGGGTGCCCCACGGAGACACTCAGATGTTCTGAGCGGGCGTTGGGGGGTGGCTGGGAGGCACTCCTGCCGTCCATCTGCATTTCCAACCTACATCCCTTGAACTGCTTTTACCTCTCTCCCTCTAAAGAACCAGGCAGGCTTCAAAGCCACTTCTAGCTCCATGAGGAAATAAGAAAGAAATTGCCAGAGCGCAGGGTGCCTGAGCAGTGGCCAGGAAGGGGACGGAGAGGATAGCAGACATGTGTACAGCGGTGGGCAGAGCCCGGAGTGAAGCAGCAGGGCCGGGCTGTGCTGACAGCATCTTCAGGGCACCAGGCCATGACACTCCTGTCCCTTCCGGGGGGAGAGACTGAGGCTGGCCAGGCCCTCTTTCCTCCCAGTTCCACAGTTCCCTGAGGGGGACCCGGGCCTCTGGGAGACTGCGGGGCCCCACCCTCACCTGTCCATCGCCTACTGCCCCACACCCTCCCTCATCAGCCCCCAGCGCCCCTACTTCTTCCCCATCCCAACTCCTGAGGCCGACTCCTGGCCATCTTCCCTTCTTCTTCCCTCCAGCCCTGTCCCAGCCACCTGGGACACAGAGGGGATGACAGTCACCGATCTGGAGCCAGACTGCCCAGCTCACAGCCTTGCTTCCGGGCCCCCTGGGGTGTTCTCCCCTCGGGAAAATTGGGCTCCTGGTGGTGAGCGCCCCACGGGGTCTCTGGGTCTGCTGTGCAAATGCACACTGGCTTCCTAAAGCAGCCTTGGCTTTCCAGTCAGTTCTCTGTGGGAAATATTGTCCCACAATCATCCTGGTGTTCCTGGACCTTGTAGACCCCTGAGCCCATCTCGGCTGGTAGCAGGCTGAGGACCCGGGCCTATCTCCTGGGTTCCCTGATCTGCCTCTGCCCCCTGACCTTTTCCTTCAAGCTGATGAAAATCTGCCAAGACTCAGTTCTAGAAAATCCCATCTTCCCTGTAGTCCTTTCTGGCAACTACCCCTCCTCACATGCACACACCTACACCCAAACCAAATAGAACTATCCGCCCCTCTCATGAACCACCACGGCAACCATTCAGACGGCCACATCCGTGGAGCTGTTTGCTCCTCGGACAGTGGGATTCACGTCAGATCCCAGCATCCCTGGGTGAGGTGCAGGGCCTCCTGATTTCAGTAGATGCCACCCGACCAAAGAGGGTCCGGGTCAGGATTCTCTGTGCTGCATTTTCTTTCTCAGAGGGGAGAACCAACCATTTTTTGGAGGAGACAGGAGCCAGGGCAGGGGGCGGTGGTGTCTCTAGGTGGGCGGGTAGAGGATAACACAGACCAGTGGCAGCATAGACCCCCGGGGGTGAATAGGGACAGAGCATAGGACTGTCACACACCTCCTCCTACCTGTCATCGGGGATGCCCCAAAGACGGTGGTGAGGTCTGCGCTCCGCAGGAAGATATAAGCAATGGGGTAAAGAAGCCAGAACGGCTACTTGCTTTCATCCCTTCTGGTTTCCCCAAAGCTCTGAGCAGAGAAGAGAGAAGAGGTTCTTTCTCAATTTCCTGTGCTCCCAAATCAGGTCCTGGGTCACTTCCACCCATCCTCTGAAGGAGCACACACGTCACAGAGCCACTGGACTGTCCACTGCCACCTTTGAAGGTCAAGGCTGGAGATCTCACCTTCACCAGATCCTGCCACTCGACCTCCCCCAAATCTCCCTGATCTGTCTACTTCTCCCCATCTCTGTGGCCAAACCCCAGTCCAAGATCCCCCATCAGCTCTCACTCAGGATCCTGCAAAACTTCCTGGATGTTGTGACATTTGCTACAACGTGAAAGGAGCTTGAGGACATCACGCTCAGTGAAATAAGCCAGTTACAAAAAGACAAGTACTCCAAGATGCCACTTGTAGAGGCACCCAGAATCGTCCGACTCACAGAATCAGTAAGTGACATTGGTTTGCCAAGGGCTGCAGGGAGAGGAAATGGCGAGTTGTCTAACATGCATGGAGTTTCAGTTTTGCAAGATGAAAAAGTTCCGGAGACCGGTGGCACAACGTCGTAAATAGACTTAACACTAATGAACTGTCTGCTTCAAAGTGGACAAAATGATAGATTTTATATTATGTGTTTTGTACCATAATTTTTATTAAAAAGCCTAGAGCCAGTAATAACTATTATTGTAAAGGAATACTCTAATACTGTTAGAAATCTGTTCAATCTCTTTTGAGAGTTTATTTTGATGCCCAGTTAGAGGACAATTCACGCGAACAAAAACAAATTAAACTACATAAATTGAAACATAATAATAGGGGCGCCTGGCTGGCTCAGTCAGTGAAGCGTCTGCCTTTGGCTCTGGTCACGATCCCAGGGTCCTGGGATCGAGTCCCACATGGGCTCTTTGGTCAGCAGGGAGCTGCTTCTCCCTCTGCCTGCCTCTCCCCCCTACTTGTACACTCTCTCTCGCTCTCTCTCTGTCTCTCTCTCTCTGACAAATAAATAAATAAAATATTTAAAAATATATATTTAAAAAAAAGAAAAAATAAATAAAAGAAACTGATGTCCAAGAAGATAAAGAAACTGCCCTTGGTCCAAGCTAGCAGCTAGGAAGCTAGAACTCAGGCCGTCTGGCTCGACGTCCACGTGCCTTGGCCATTACCCCATCCTGCCCAAGTCTGATGCCACGAGAGTCAGATATATATCTCTCCCACCCATTCCCCCCCTTGTCTTCTCCCATTGCTTTTTTCCTCTTCCCTTCCCTAAATGACACTGGGCAGGGGTTAGGATCATGGAGAGAGAACCACGTGTTTACCCACCATGCATTTTAGGGACTATTTACTCCCTGTAATTCAAGAAACGCAGAAAACCTGCCCAGTACCTGTCAGGCCACTTGGTGGATGAAGACCAAGAACAAGCTTCTGGCCCCTTCTGCGTGCCCAGTGAGAGGCAGGGGGGACAGAGCCAGAGGACCCTACAGCCCACTTAGGTGCGATCCAGAACAGATGCCCAGAAAGGGAGCAGGAATCTTGGGAAACAAAATTGCCAGGGCCTGAGAGGTAGAGCAAGTGGTCATGGACAGGGCTGGTGGAAGCACCAGAGACACAGGAAAGCATGAGGCTTCCCTTCTGTTCCCCAAAATGCTGCCCCATGCCCAGGGGGCAGGTCAGCGGCCACCCTGCCCATGCAGGGGAACTGCGTGTCACCAAAGGAAGTTGGGAGAGATGGTGCTGGGGCACACAGGTCCCCATGGAGGGTTGCCTGCTTAGGTGGGACGAAGCGGGGATCTGCTCAACCACAGACAAGAAATGAAAGACGACCTCAGGTTTCAGACTCAAATTGTTGAATGCTCTCACGGGCCCACCTACTGAGCCTATGCTTTCTTGTATTAATCCATATTTTATAGACAGGAAAAGTGAGGCTCAGAGAGAGAAGGCAAATCACCCCACCAGCTGGGAAGTTGGGGGACCTTAAAATTAACTGTCAAGTCCTAGCAAGGGTGGGTAGGAAAGTAAAATAAATATACAGGAGCAGAGAGCAGCCTCCACTCCACTCCAAGAGGCTGCGACAATTCTTCATTCTCTCCTTTACCCAAATGTGGGCAGGGGCTGCCTCTCATTATCTGAGCAGAGAAACATCTCAGAACTCACCAGCCCTCTACCCAGCACCCCCTGACAGCTCCAGACCCCCTCTTTCCCTGAGCCCCAAGCCTGCAAGGGAGAAGTGATGAGCAGGTGGCCTCCCTGGGGTGGCCTAGGGACGATGCCCCACTCAGAGGTGCCAATTAAAGACAAGCATCCTGGGGGAGCTGCTGGGCTCCCTGCCACTTAAAACACCCCCCCCCTACCTTAGCAGTCTGCCCAGGAAGCCTCAGGGAGCTGCCTGCCAGGACCTCCCCACTCAAGGGTCGGGGGCCAGGAGCCAGGCTGGTGAGCTGGGAGCTTTGCTGCCGTCCCTAACAGCCAGGAAGCCTGTGTCGCTCCCACTCCCTCCCCAGACTCTGCTCAGCCTCCCAACCACCCTCCATCAGTGAGCATCAGTTAAATACTGACTCAGCGTCTATTAAGCAGGGAACAGTCTACTACGGTCTCCAGGGCAGAATGAATCTCCTTTCTTCAGAAAGGAAGCAACTAGAGATGGCCTCCCCACTGGTCCTTTTACCACACCGAGGGCGCTCTTGTCTGGTGGGGCCTTTGCACCTGCTGGTCCTGGTCCTTCCACCTGATATCTGCTCTGCTTGGCTCACACAAATGTCGCCTCCTTTTAGAGACCCTCCCTGGCCACCTCACCCCTAACCATTTACCTACCCTGTTGTTCTTCACAGCTCTATCCCTGCCTGATATTTTATTACCTGTGTTTGTCAGCCTTCCTCCATTGCCATGCAAACTCCATAAGGACTCCTGAGTCTTGCTCATGGCTGGCTGAATCCTCAGTGCTTAGAACAGGGACTCATTCTCAGTAAAGATCTGTTCTGCGAATGGGATCTGCGTTCTGGCTCTATTCTAGCTGGGACCAGCTCTGTGTCCCCAGGAGAGCCTTTCCCCTCCATCTCCCTAGGCTGCCCTTTAAAATGCGAAAGGATTAGTGGTTTCTAATACAGTCTTAATTGGAGTCCCTAAGTCCCTGGGGAAGGAGGGCCCACGAGCTATTTTTTTTTAATTGAAGTGAAATTCTCCTAACATGAAATTAACCATTTTAAAGCGAACAATTCGGTGGCATTTAGTGCATTGAGAGTGTTGCCCAACCACCTCCTCTATCCAGTTCCAAAACACTGTCATCACCCCAAAATGAAATCCCATGCCCATTAGGCTGCTGCTCCCCTTGCCCCCTCCCCCCACCCCTGGCCCCCACCAATGTGAGCTCTGTCTCTATGGATTTCCGTATTGGGAATATTTCACATGTGGAATCGTACTGTGTGTGACTTTCTATGTCTGCTTCTCACTTAACATAATGTTTCTAAGGTTCATCCACATAGTAGCCTGCATCAGTACTTAACTTTTTTTATGGCTGAACAATATTCTGTTGTATGGACACACCATAACTTGTTTATCCTTCCATCCGTTGACCCCATGAGCTACTTTGAAAAGCTCTTCCAAAGACCATACCATCTGACTAAAATAACATTTGATAGACAAAAGCTTATAAAACAGGGACAGGGCGCCTGTGTGACTTAGTTGGTTAAGGCTCCTACTGCTGGTTTTGGCTCAGGTCCTGATCTCATGGTCGTGAGGTCAAGCCCCATGTCGGGCTCTGCGTCTCCCTCTTCCTCTGCTTCTCCCCCCACTCTACCACACTGTCTCTCTCTCTCGCTCTCTTAAATAAATAAGGAAAATCTTAAAAAATAAATAAACACGGGGCACCTGGGTGGCTCAGTGGGTTAAGCCTCTGCCTTCAGCTCAGGTCATGATCTCAGGGTCCTGGGATCGAGTCCCACATCGGGCTCTCTGCTCCACAGGGAGCCTGCTTCCTTCTCTCTCTCTCTGCTTGCCTCTCTGCCCACTTGTGATCTCTCTCTGTCAAATAAATAAAATCTTTAAAAATAAATAAATAAATAAACACAATAAAACAGGGACCATATAACAAAAGCAATGCTTGAGGTTTCCAGGGCCTGACTCCACAATTCTGTAACCGGCCCCATAGACACAGCCTCCATCTGGGGACACTTAGAGCAGCCCAGGACCCAGTGGAGGCATGGTACATGCTTCATCTTTTCACTCCTCACCCTCAACCTTGCTAAGGTAGAGACTATAGTTACAACTCATGCAGGTAAGGAAACGGAGATACTTACTGCTCGAGGTCGTGCAGGTAATAGTGGTCCTGGAGTTGGCACCATAGCCTGGATCCTGGATCTGGAGGATGAATCCTTGATCCCCAGTGTGCTCTCTGCCTGGAGCCCTCGGATGACCTCTTGGTCACACCTCACCATGAAGAAATGCCAGCAAGGGGCTAGAGGAGTGGAGCAGACATGGGCTCTGAGTGGAGGAGCGGAAGGGACGCTGATGTCGGGGACAACCACCTACCTCAAGGGCTGTTGAGACATTTACATGAGCTCAGGTATGAAAATGCCAATCTTGGTGCCCATTGCATTCATAATGACTAATATATATTGATTCAGAGGAAGAAGAGGTCAAGTTCGCAGCAGACAGAAAACACCTAAGCTCCTGCTTCTCAAAAAGCTTCTGCTCTAAAGAGGAGAAGAGGTCCACTCCAGTGACCCCAGTAAAGTCACTTTGGTGTGTGGGCTTCGGTTTTATCCTCTATAAAATGCTCCCTCTGCGTTTCACACGTACCCTCTGAAAGCCCCTGACTTCAATCATCTGTTTCTCTCTGTGCACTTCTCCTTATTCTACCATGCCCTCTTCAAGGCAGAGACGCCATCTGCTTACCTGTGAACCAACCCCCCAGCCCCAAGGGAGCTCAGAAAATGTTTGTAAGGTAAACAAATGCGTAGTGAACTCTGAGGCTCCTTCCAGCCCCGAACTTCATATCTGCGATTCCTGTTCAATAAATAATCCACCATGGACTGGTCCGTCCTGCAGGACCCACAGAGATATGCCATCCCCAGGACTCCAAGAACACCCACTGGTAGAAAATCGACTTTTAGGAATTCACACCGCAGATATCCTCGCCCATGTGCCTAAAGAGGTAGGTTCTAGTATACTCACAGACTCATGGTGCTGCGGTAGCATTCAGAGATCAGGAACAGTCCAGGTGCCTATCAAGAGAGACCTGGTTACAGCAATGCTAACGCAGTCATCTAAGGGAATGCTATGCAGACATTACAAAAACGAGGTAGGCTAAGATAAACCAATATAATCTCTGAGAAAGATGCTTGAGTACAAAAAGAAGTCTACTTATCATGCTATTTGTGTATTGTGGTTTTGTGGGTTTTTAAATCTTTTTTTAAAGATTTTGATGGGGTACCGGGGTGGCTCAGTGGGTTAAGCCTCTGCCTTCGACTCGGGTCATGATCTCAGAGTGCTGGGATTGAGCCCCACATCGGGATCTCTGCTCTTCAGGGAGCCTGCTCCCCCCCCTCTCTGCCTGCCTGCTTGTGGTCTCTCTCTCTGTCAAATAAATAAATAAAATAAATATATAAATATTTGTCAAATAAATAAAATAAAATAAATATATAAATAAAAATAAATAAATAAATATATAAACAAAAATTAATTTAAAAAATAAATAAATAAAATCTTTTTTTTATTAAAGATTTTATTTTTTTTAATTAAAAAAAAGATTGTATTTATTTATTTGAGAGAGAGAGCACAACAGCCTGTGGGACAGGGAGGGAGAGAGAGGAAAAGAAGCAGACTCCCTGAGGAACAGGGAACCTGACATGGGGCCGGATCCCAGGACCCTGGGATCACGACCTGAGCCAAACCGACTGAGCCACCCAGGGGGTCCCATATGTATTGTGTCTTTAAAGAAATACATCCATGCTTGTAAGTGCAGAGTCTAACTCTAGAACAGTGGAGGCGGATAAATTATGTTAGCCACAAATGGAAGCAAACTATGTAACTTAACTTTTCTCAGCATACCCATTAAAAGATGAAAAGAAACAAGTGAAATTAATTTTAACATATTTTATTCAACCCAATATATCTAAACTAGCATCATGTTAACATTTAATCAATGTTTTAAATTACTTTTTCCAAGTTCATTGAGTTATAATTGTGTATGTTAAGATAATTAAAAAGATATTTTATATTCTTTTTTTTTGTACTAAGTCTTTGAAATCTGGCATGTATCTTACACTTAAAACAGACTTCAGGGGCGCCTGGGTGGCACAGTTTGTTAAGCATCCGACTCTTGGCTTGGCTCAGGTTCAGATCCTGATCTCAGGTCATGACCTCAGGGTCGTGAGGAGGAGGCCTACTTCCAACTCCATACTCAGCAAAGAGTCCGCGTAAGAGTCTCTCTCCCTCTCTGTCTGCCCCTCCCCAGCTTGCTTGCTCGCTCTCTCTCTCAAATCTTTAAATCTAAAATCTTTAAAATATGTGTATATATATATATATATATATATATATATTTTTTTTTTTCCAGGGACATCTGGGTGGCTCAGTCATTAAGAGTCTGCTTTCAGGGCTCCTGGGTGGCTCAGTTGGTTAAGCGACTGCCTTCAGTTCAGGTCACGATCCTGGAGTCCCGGAATCGAGTCCCACATCAGACTCCCTGCTTGGCAGGGAGTCTGCTTCTCCCACTGACCATTCTCCACTCATGTTCTCCCTCTCTCTCTCAAATAAATAAATAAAATCTTAAAAAAAGAGAGAGTCTGCTTTCAGCTCAGGTCATGACTCCTGGGTCCTGGAATTGAGCTCTGCTCAGTGGGGAGCCTGCTTCTCCCTCTGCCTGCTCCCCCTGCTTGTGTGCTCTCTCTCTCTCTCTAACAAATAAATTTAAAATTTTTTTTTTATTTGACATAGAGAGAGAAGCAAGAGCGAGCACAGGCAGACAGAGTGGCAGGCAGAGGCAGAGGGAGAAGCAGGCTCCCTGCCAAGCAAGGAGCCCGATGTGGGACTCGATCCCAGGACGCTGGGATCATGACCTGAGCCGAAAGCAGCCGCTTAACTAACTGAGCCACCCAGGCGTCCCAAATTTTAAAATATTTTTAAAAAATTAAATTATAGGGGCGCCTGGGTGGCTCAGTGGGTTAAAGCCTCTGCCTTCGGCTTGGGTCATGATCTCAGGGTCCTGGGATCAAGCCCCGCATCGGGTTCTCTGCTTGCCAGGGAGCCTGCTTCCTCCTCTCTCTCTGCCTGCCTCTCTGCCTACTTGTGATCTCTGTCTGTCAAATAAATAAATAAAATCTTTTAAAAAATAAATAAAATTATATATATATATATACATATATATGTGTGCGTGTGTGTGTGCATATATATATATATATACATATATATATATATAAATTCAAATAGCCACATTTTATGTGTTCAGTAGTCATGTATAGCGAGTAGCTATCATATGGGACTTCAAAAGGTAGTAATAAGAGTTGCCCCTGGGAGAAGATTTTGGGGAATTTAAAACTATAGAAGGAAGAAGTAACTTTCATTATATGTCCTTTTGTTGTTGTTTGTTTGTTTGTTTGTTTTTTTAAAGATTTTATTTATTTATTCGACAAAGATCACAAGTAGGCAGAGAGGCAGGCAGAGAGAGGAGGAAGCAGGCTCCCTGCGGAGCAGAGAGCCCAATGCAGGACTCGATTCCAGGACCCTGGGATCATGACCTGAGCCAAAAGCAGAGGCTTTAACCCACTGAGCCACCCAGGTGCCCCTGTTTTTTTTTTTTTGTTTTTTTTTTTAAGATTTTTATTTATGGGGTATCTGGGTGGCTCAGTTCGTTAAGTCTCTACCTTCGGCTCAAGCCATGATCTCAGGGTCTTGGGATCGAGCCCCACATCGGTCTCACTGTTCAGTGGGGAGCCTGCTTCCCCCTCTCTCTCTGCCTGCCACTCTGCCTACTTATGATCTCTCTCTCTCTGTCAAATGAATAAATAAAATCTTAAAAAAAAAAGATTTTTATTTATTCATTTATTTATTTGAAAGACAGCGAGAGAGAAAGAGAGAGCACAGAAGGAGAGTGAGAAGGAGAAACAGGCTCTCTGCTGAGCAGGGAACCCAATGTGGGGCTCAATCCCAGGACCCCGGGATCCTGACCTGAGCCAAAGGCAGACATTTAACCAACTGAGCCACCCAGGCGCCCTGTTCTTTTGTTCTGTTTGAATTTTTTCCCAGGTGCATGAATTACCTATTTTTTTAGACCTACAATCTTTAAAGAAAAACACAGAAAAGTTAGAAAAAAAAAACAAAACACAGAAAAAGCAGTGATCGCAGAAGCAGGAAGAGACCCCAAACACGCAGATGCAATGTCAGGGAGGTTCAAAGAGGAGAGTTTTCCAGAAGATGAGGAGGAGGAAGTGGAAGAGGCAGTGCCCGGAGGGTACTTCAGATCTGGCAGCGGGGATGCCACTCCTCACGCATAGGTGACATTTGAGGGCTGTATCAGGAGTGGACGAAGCTGGAACGAGACTGGAGCCGGTTCAGACACGGAGGCAGGGAAGTGTGGCCCCCTCTGCAGAGGAGACAGACAGACTCAAACGTGGGAGCCCAACAGCAGTGACTCAGCGGTGGCTCAGGGGCTAAAGGCTGCTGGGGACAGCCCCCTGAGTGGGAAGGGCGTGCCAGGAGGCCAGGAGAGAACAGGTGTTTCAGGCAGTAAGCCTGGGCCTGGCACCAGCCTCGTGCTGGGGAGTGGAGAGGAGCCCAGCCTGGCTGGAACCGGGGATGCTGGGGGAGAACAACCATATCAGCTTGGCTAACAGTCAACTTCGTAACCTTGTTGGGGACAGACCCCTTGGAGAATGTGATGACAGCTAAGGACCCTCCCCAGCAGAAGGCACATTTGCACACACAATTTTATTGCACACAGCTTCAAGCCATGCCCAGAGCCTCTGAAGGCCACTCCAGATCACGAAACCTGCTGTAACCAATCCACTGTGACCTCCAAGACGTGGCCCAGAGTCCTCACCTGCCACACACAATCTGGCCCCCACCATCTGCCGTGGTCTCAACCTCTGCCACCTCCTCCCCATTCCCAAGAGCCACATGCCACAGCCCTTTGTTGCTGACTCCAGGATACCCTCTCCGTATCAGGAACTCTCCCTCCTCTTCCTCGCCATTCAGAGGCTGCCTCTCTCCCCCAGGCACATTTAATGACCCCTTCCAGTTTGCACAGCCCTCCAGGTAAGTGTTGCATGTCATTATGGTTTGTTTGTGTATTTGATCTGTTCCATCTTCTGGCCCACACAAGTTTTATGCAGCCTGAGGGCCAGGATCTAATCTGAGCCATAGCAGTTGACCTGATAAATGAATGAATTCAAATGTCACTGAATCAGGGAAGAGACCCTAGGAGCCGTTGAGGACCCAAAGAAGGGTTTTTAGGGGCTATGGTTGGATATTGGACCATGTTTTTAAAGTTCATCCATGTCGTAGCAAATATCAGAACTTCATTCTTTCTCATGGATAAATAATATTCCATTATATGAAATATACATTTTGTTTATCCATTCATCTATTGATGATCCCATTTGGATCTTTTCTATCTTTTGGCTATCGTGAGTAATACTGCTCTGAAAACTGGAATACAAGCATGTTTGAGTATGTTTTCAGATTTTTTGGATATACACCAAGGAGTGAATTTTCTGGGTCAGACGGTGCTATGGACTGAATGGTGTCCCTCAAAAGTCATATGCGGAAGCCCTTTCCCCTACCGGGATGATGTTTGGATGGGGGACATTTTGGGAAATAGTAGGTCTTAGGAGTGGAGCCCCGGTGATGGGATTAGGGCTCCCGTAAGAACACAAGACGGCTCTCCCCTCTCTGCCACAGCAGCAAGCAACAGGAAGGCAGCCGGCCACAAGCCAGAACAAGTGCTCTCGCCAGCCCCCGAGCATGTTTGCACCCTGATCTCAGACTTCCCAGCCTCCAGAAGTGTGAGAGTAAGTGTTTGTTGTCTAAGTCACCCAGTCTATAGTAAATTTTTACAGCAGCCTGCACTGAGACGTGGCAGTTCTATTAACCTTTGGAGGAAGCACCAAACCGTTTTCCACAGTGGCCACACCACTTCACATTCCCACCAGCAACGTACGAGGGTTCCGGTTTCTTCACAGCCTCAAAAACACCTGGTATTTGCTGTTCGTTTCCTTTCTTTTTTTTTTAACTGGAGGTTTGTTGTTGTTGTTTTTTTTTTTAAAGATTTTATTTATTTATTTGACAGAGAGATCACAAGCAGGCAGAGAGAAATGGGGGGAAGCAGGCTCCCCACTGAGCAGAGAGCCCGATGCGGGACTTGATCCAGGGACCCTGAAATCATGACCTGAGCCAAAGGCAGAGGCTTAATCCACTGAGCCACCCAGGCGCCCCTCCTTTTTTCTTAATAGGCATTCTAGCAAATGTGCAGTGGCATCTCATTGTGACTCTGACCCACATTTCCTGAATGACCGATGAGGGTGAAGATGTCTTCACGTGCTTATTGGACATTTTTGTCTCTTATTTGGAGAAATGTCTATTCAAATGCTCATTTTTAAAAATTATGTTGTTCGGGGGCCACTGGGTGACAGAGTTGATGAGTATCTGACTCTTGGTTTCTGCTCAGGCGGGTCGGGGAGTTGGGCCCCACATGGGGCTTCAACCTCGGCACAGAGTCCGCTTGAGATTCTCTCTCCCCTCCCTCTGCCTCCCTGCAACCCACACTCATGCACACATGCACACTCTCTCTCTCTGGAATAAATAAACCTTTTTTATTAAATAAAAATTATGTTGTCTCTTTGCTGTTGAGTTGTAAGAGCTTTTTAATATATTCTCTGGATATTAAACTCTTTTTTTAAAGATTATTTATTTATTTATTTGACAGAGAGAGAGAGATCACAAGTAGGCAGAAAGGCAGGCAGAGAAAGATGGGGGAAGCAAGCTCCCCGCTGAGCAGAGAGTCTGATGCGGGACTTGATCCCAGGATCCTGAGATCATGACCTGAGCTGAAGGCAGAGGCTTAACCCACTGAGCCACCTAGGCACCCCTAAACTCCTTTTTTTAAGATTTATTTATTTATTGAAACAGAGAGAGAGCGAGCATGCAGGGTTGGGGAAGGGCAAAGGGAGAGGAAGAGAGAGAATCTCAAGCAGACTCCTCACTGAGCAGGGAGCCCGATGTGGGGGGCTCTATCTCACACCCCAAGATCATGATCCGAGCCGAAATCAAGAGTCAGACACTTAACCACCTGAGCCGCCCAAGCACCCTGGATATTAAACTCTTATCAGATATATGATTTGAAAATAGATTCTCCCATTCTGTAGATTGTCTTTAATTTTTTATTTTTATTTTTTAAGGATTTTATTTATTTGACAGGAAGCACGAGCAGGGGGGAAGGTCATAGTGAGAGGGAGAAATAGGTTCCCTGCTGACCCAGGAGCCTAACTTGGGACTTGATCGCTGGACCCTGAGGTCATGACCTGAGCTAAAGGCAGACGCTTAACCAACTGAGCCACCCAGGCACCCCTGTAGGTTGTCTTTTTACTTTCTTTGTAATGTCCCTTGATGGAATAAAGTTTTTGATTTTTACAAAACCCAGTGTTTCATGTTGCTTATGCTTTTGATGTTAAAGAAGCCACTTCCAAATCTGAAGTCATCAAGATTTGCCCATATATTTTCTTCTAATAGTTTCACGGTTTTAGCTCTTATATTTATGTTGTTAATCCATTTTAAGTTAATTTTTTACATGGAATAAGGACCCCATTCAATGAAGAGACCATTCTTTCCCCCATTGAATGGTCTTGGCACCCCTGTTGAAAGTCAACCAATTACGGGTATTTTGGATTTATTTCTGGAATCTCAATTCTGTTCCATCATTCTCTGTGTCTGTCCTTATCCCAGTACCACACTGTTTTTATTACTGTTTATGTGTGATAAGTTTTGAAATCCAAAAATGTGAGTCTTCCAACTTTTTCTTTCTCAATTATTGTTTTGGCTGTTCAGGGTCCCTTGAAATTCCATACGAGTGCGAGAATCAGCTGTTCCATTTCTGCGGTGGCAGGGGAAGGGCTATGGGGTTTTAATAGGGATTTCATTGAATTCGTAGATTGCTTTGGGGAATATTCCCACCTTTACAATACTAAGGTTTTCCACCCATGAATGCAAGATGTATCTTTCCATTTATTTAAGTCTTTTTTTAAATGTCTTTCAGCTTATAGTTTCCAGTGTGCTAGTCTTTCACTTCTTGGTTAAACTCATTCCATGGTATTTTATTCTTTTAGATGCTATTGTAGATGGAATTGTTTTTCTTAACTTCCTTTTCAGATTGTTCATCGTTGGTATATAGGAACACGACTGGTTTTTGTGCCCTGCAACTTGGCAGAGTTTGTCACGAGCCCTGGTCGTTTTTCTGGTGGGTTCTTTAGCATTTTCTATATATAAAGTGTCATCTGCAAATATAGTTTTACTTCTTCCTTTCTAATCTGGGTGTCTCATTTCACCCAACTTCCCCTAAGACTAACAACTCACATGAGCATGTGTAATGATCACAATGGGTACAATGCTACTCCCTACAGGGCTTATCCAGATCTCACCCATTTCCCCCTAATATCCTTTTTCTGTTCCAGGATCCAATCCTGGTCCACACTGTGTTTCTTTGCAGTGTCCCCTTAGTCTCCTCCAACCCATAACAGTTCCTCAGTCTTATTTATCCTCTGAGACCTTCAGACTTTTGGAGAGTCCTGCTCATTTATTATATGGAATGTACGTAGGATGCCTCTCGATTTTAGCTTGTCTGGTGTCTTCTTGGGATTGGTTCGAGGTTCTACATTTCTGGCAGGAATTCAGCAGAAGTTATATGCCTTGTTACCAGTATTGTTAAGCTCGATCTCTCGATTCCATTGGTGTCTGTCAGGTTTCTCCACTATAAAAAGTTACTATTTTGGTCCTTTTCCTAAGAAGAAAAGGGATGGCATTGAAGGATTTTAAGCAGGTGACTCATTTAGATGTGCATTTCAACAATGGTCCCTGACAGTGGCATGAACGTGGGGAAGATCCATTTGGCATTTCTGTAGTCCAATCGGCGATGATGGAAGTAAGGAGGAGTGGATAGATTTTTTTTAGAGATTTAGAAGGTTAAATCCTAGGGCAGGTTCATGAGATCATGCAGAATTTCTGATTTAATTGGTTTGCAACTGGGCTTGGATCAACCTAGTTTTAAAAGCACCCAGGTGCTGGGGCACCTGGCCAGCTCAGTTGGTAGGGCCTAAGACTCTTGATCTATGGGTTGTGAGTTTGAGTTTCACGTTGAGGGTGGAGGTCACTTTAAAAAAAAAACCACCCAGGTGATTGTAATGTTCAACAACAATGAGATGACTACAGATAACCGAACCCAAAGCCAGGGAGCCTAGACGCTAAGCTTAGCCAGCAACACCCATGAGCCACAGCACTACACTGGGACCCCTTCTAAGCAGAGCTGGTCTGGGGTGAGGAGGGAAGGCAAAGCCCCTCAGGTGCTCTCGGAATATTCCAACAGCCTGTGCTTCCTTCCTCCCAGACTCTGGCCTCCTACCGGCCTGCACTGTGGGGGCTGCAGTCTGGAATAGGTAGGTGTGGGGAGGGTCCCCTGCAGCCCTCTGGTCCTCCGCCGTCTCCTGGTGTCCTCAGGCAGGATACATGAGCAGCTGCCCATCCAGTCTCCTCCTGCCTGCCCTCCTATCTAGGTCCCCTGTGCCTCCCTCCAGCTCTCAGGAATCGCTCGAGTTAAGAGGATTTCCTGGTATTTTCAAAGTCATCTTCCATGGAAATTTTTTTCTACAATTAAACCTACTTTCTGCTGCTCTTGTCACCTGCCTAAAAGCTTCCTCCTCCTCTTCCATGAGATAAACCAATAACAGGAACATTTGGGAACCTGCTAGTGATCCTCTACGGTGTCCTGGGGTGTAACTCGCCAAGGTTGGGAAGAAGTCACACTAAAACCTCCGTTAGGAGTCAGGCCAGGAAGAGAGACAGATGGCACGGAGGCCAGTGCAGGCTCCCCCTGCACTCACAGGCACTCCTGGGCTTTGCCTCTCCGCCCTCCGGCTGGATACCTGTCCCCCATCCTCCCGGGACACACCACACTGGGATGAGTGGTTTACAAGCAGCGACTGCAGTCATCTGAGAAGCAATTGAGGCATTTCCCAGAGACTCCCAGGGAGCCAACATTTGAGCAAAGCTGACCCTGGGAGTTAGAGGGGTCAGAATGAGCTAGGCGATGCCAAAGCCAACATGTGCCTCCCTGGAAACTCACTGCACTTTGTAGTGCATCCTGTATAGAAGCTTCCATCATATTATATGCCAGTAAGCGGAAGCCTTTGCGAGGGCAAGAGTTGGCTCCGTACCTTCAGCTCCCGGCACAGGGGAGCCTATCACATAGGCCAGACCCCATGTGAGCCGGTCTGATCTAGCCGCTTAGCCAGACAACTGGACCAGACTTGGGCGGTGACTGGCCTTGAAGGTGAACCAGCAGGAGAGCTGTGCTCAGGATGGCTTGGACCAGTCCAATTCCCTTGCCTGTGATGCCCACGCAGTGTGGAACCACATGAAGCCTGCAGTGTACCTAGGGTCCTGCGGAGACAGAGATGTGAGAGAGAAAATTCTAGGATGATGCCCAGCTTTCTGGCCAGTTCAATAGCTAAGCTGATGCTGGCAGCAACCAGGCTAAAAAAGACTCAGAGAAGGCATTGGTGGGGGATGAGCCCAGACTGGCAGTTAGTAAGAATGAGGTGTTGCTCCCCCCTGCCGGGAGGGGGTACAGGTGAAGTGTGAGTTGGTTGCTCGGGGCCTAAGAGCCACCTAAGAGCCACCCAAGAGCCTAAGTGTCGGCCTCCAAAGAAATACTTGAAAGCAACCTCATGCACCAAGGTAGACAAGATAATCTCCAAGATACAGGACCCCTACCCCCAGAGGATGCATATATTTTTTTAAAAGTTTAATTATTCACGTTTCACCTGATTGATTTTCAGGAGTTTTTATATTCAAAATTTGTACACCCAGTTACTACTCTACAATGGCACAGAATGTTGGAGGACATGGAGTCAACCTCACACATTGTTTTCTTCCTTTACTCCCATTGTTTGTGTCACTAGAATTTCTCTCTACATCTGCATGTGAAAGTGGTGCAAAACATACAACTAATTTCAACAAATGTCAACCTTGAAATCGGCATGAAGCATTCTTAGCAAAGGTAGTCACTGCTTAGGTATAATCTGCCTTTCTAAGCAATTATAAAGGAAATGGTTTTTCTACACCAGAATAATTTCATCATACTGGTATAATATTTCCCAAATCAAAAAATACTGACATATTATTTTTATCTTTTTTTTTTTTTTTTCCAGCAGAAGCTAAAGGATCTCCCTGTGGCTTGGGGACTTAGAGCTGGGCTTAGACAAAAGGATCTTTCAGTTCAGAGACAGGAGTACCTTTACTTTAAGGGCAATCTTGAGTAAGAATCTCCCTGGCCATTAGCTTCCTCCTAGAAAACAGGAATTAGATTCCCAGGGGCTCTCAAACTGGACAGGATTGTTACCAATAGCAAATGCTCATCCAGGACTTACTATGTAATCCCATTTTACAGATGGAAAAAGTGAGGTCCAGCGAGGTTTAGCTCACCCAGGTGCGCATGTTGCCTCTCCAATGTCTAAGACTATCATCAGTAGGTCTGGGTGCCTAATCTCTTGCTGCACCAGATCGCCACCTGCTGGCTATTGGTCATCACCGCAGACCAGACTTAGCAAGATCATTCTGCCATTTGTCAGGATGGGAGAGTTTGAAAGCAGAGTCTGTATCAGAGAGAAGCACTGACCTAGTAAGGGGGCTGCTGTGGGATGAATAAAAATGGCCAATGAGAGATATTTAGGAAGTAGGATTGATTCGATTTGACAACACCAACCCCAAAGGACAATAGTAGGAAAAGCACAGTGGCCCCATTACATTCATTCCCCCTTTCAACAAGTTGTAGCACCTACTATGTGCCAGCAACTGTTCTTCCTGCTGGGAGTACAGGGGTGTAAGCAAGTCAGGAAAAAGCCCGACTTTACATGGCGCTTGTGCTCTAATGGGGTAGGGGCAGGAGGTAATCAAATACGTAAAGAAACAAGCAAATTATTAGATGGGAATAAAGAGCACATGGAGAATTTCAAGGGACAATGCAATAGGGACTCAGATCTGAATGGTAAGGAGCCTGCCCTGTAAAGCTATTCCAAAGGAACAAACGCTAAGGCCCTCAAAGCAAGTGTAGCATGTCCAAGACCCAAGGCAGCCAGTGTGGCTGGAGCATGGTGGGTGAGGGCATGAGTGGGACAAGCAGGGAGAGCCAGTCAGGGGCCAGATTATGAAGGCTTCCGTCAGGTGGTGTGAGGAATTCTAAGGGTGAAGGGAAGCCACAGACACAGGTTAGACAGGAGAGTGAAAGAACACAATTTCACTTAGAGCACTCTCTGGCTGTTCTGTGGAGCGTGGATCGTACAGGGCAGGGATAGAAGGGAGATAGACGGGGAAGCGGGGACGTGCGCCAGTAGGGATGGCGCCAGCAGCATGAAGGGGAGGGTTCTGGGTACACTTTGGAGTTAGCCAACAGGACTTGCTGACAGGCTATGGGGATGAAAAAAAACAGAATTGAGAATGACTCCCCAAAACGACAGCCATTGCAGAAAACCAACAGTTCCCCGATGATGCCACACCCCAATAAGCTAGGTTCTGGCCTTAAAGCTCAGCCCACTGGAGGGGGTTTGCAAGTTAGCTACTATGAGGCTGGTGGTGTGTCCTTACCTGGGCCTGGGCCAAGCCTGCTTGGGTGCACAACCAGCATGAAGAAAGCCTTACCTAGCCTGCGAGGACCCATCGTGGGCTGGTTTTCTCCCATAGTGGGAGGATCCTTCCAGGCCGCCAGAGCCCCGCCCCCAGCTGGAAGTGCACCCAACGCTAAACAGAATCCCAGAGTCATCCCCACCCTCCCCCAAGCCCTGGACCTAGGAGCGTCCCCTGACACCAAACGGAGTGGAATGAGCAGGCAAAGCCTAGGTAAACAAATACCAGAGACCAAGGGCTGTGGGTACCACATCACTTTATTTTCCAACTTGACTCCTGGACAATGGGAATTCAGTTACTCGCTTTTCTGGCCACCGTAAGGTCCAAGGGCTGTGGGTACCACATCACTTTATTTTCCAACTTGACTCCTGGACAATGGGAATTCAGTTACTCGCTTTTCTGGCCACCGTAAGGTCCCTCGCTGATGGGGCACAGGCTCGGAGAGGCTCAACAGAAAGATGGGATCCCCAAGAGCCAACCAGGCTGGGAGAGGACTGAAAGGTCTACAGCAGATGGACCAAGCACCAGCAGAAGCTCGAAGCCCCCTCCCCCAAGCCCTTTACCACACTCCTTGCAAGGGACAGGCCGGCACCTCAGTGACCCAGCTCAGGGCCCTCCCTCAGAGGTCCTTCCTATATACCCTCACTTGTCATGCTAAGCCTGGCACCCTCTCCCTGGGGGGCACCAGGCAGAAGCCACTGACCACCTCCACAACTGATTTCTAATATTCCTTTGGGAAACATCTTTGAGTAAGGAGGGTACCAACCCCCAAATAAACTGAAGACATATACTCCGCCTAATGGGACAGCCAGCCATGTTGCAGTACTGCCTTCGTCCTCACGAGAAGTTGAAAGCAGCTTTAGCTATCAAACCCCCTCACGACCCCCATGCATTTGCTTCCCAACATCAGTCAGGGGGCCCAGCCAACCCACTTAAATCAAAACAAAAAATTAAAACCAAGACAAGAAAAAGCAAGAATGGCAAACAACCGAAAAGAACAACGCTGGTCCTGCAGCTCTCTGGGAAGACCAGACAGCTCATCTCTAGCTCCAATGGCCTTAGAGCCAGGAAGCAGTGCGGAGCTGCCCTGGGATTCAAGGTGGACGCTGTGGGAGCCAGAGCAAAGGGCACGCTGGCCAAAGCCAGGGGTCAACTTGGGTCCCCGAGCCTGTCCAAACAGGTCCCCTCCCTTCCCAACCCCCTTCACACCACCCCCTCAGCCATCCACCAGGGTGAGGCCGTCATAGAGCGCCCGCTTCCACATGTAGTAGGTAGAGCGGGCGGTGAGGGGAAACAGGGCGCTGAACTCCTTGAAGGAGGGGAAGCTCTTAGACTGGAAGCGCTTCTGCAAGAACAGCTTGGCCTGGGCCTTGAACTTCGTGGTGCCGAGCACGTCCATCACCAGCACCTGGCCGTCCCTGCCCCCCACGGCTGCCTCTGCCCCAGGGCAGCTGGACAGGGACCTGCTGTGGGGCTGGCCCTGGGCCATGGCCCCCTCTCCGGAAGGCTCCCCCTGGGCGTTTCCTGGATCCTCTCCTGTAGAAGCCCCCACCGGCACGGGGGTCCCACCAGGAGGGGCCATGGCAGCAGGCCCATCCCTGCCAGCTTCCTTCTCCTGCTTCTCCTCCGCTTCCCGCAGCCCCCCTTTGCCCAAGGCGGGGTCCTGCATCTGGAATCTGGACAGGCCTCTGGGCCAGCCCCGGGCAAGACTCTTCCAGACCCAGAAGGTGGAGGGCGACAGGCTGGGGTAGCGGAGGCGGAAGCGACAGAAGGGGAGATGCCCGCTCAGCACCTGCTTGCGGGCAGCCCTGCGCAGGCGCCTCTGCCAACGGGACAGGGGCACCTTGGGGGGCAGGAACGTGTGGGCGGCAGTTGGCCCCCCTGCCGTGGCTTGGCCCGCCCCCTCTCCCCCCTCACCCTTCCAAGGGATCAGGGCCTCTTCCGGAACGGACACCGGCTGGGTTACCCCGGTGGTGGGGAGGGCAGGTGTCGGCTTGAAGCCGGGGTTCCTCCGGAGGGCCTTCCGGCGCCAGTTGTAGTAGGTGGACCGAGAGATGCCGGGGAACCTGCGTTTGAAGCAACGGTAGGGCACCAGCGTGTTCAGGGAGATGCAGTGCTCCAGGTACAGCTTGGCCCGCTGCATCAGGACCATTCCCGGGCTCACCGCTGCCAGCGCGGAGCACCCCAGCCCCTTGGCCGCCTGCTCTTCCGGCAGCTTCTCCAGCCCCTCCGTCACCTGCACCTCCTTGGGGGCCAGGGCCTGGCAGGCGCCAGAGCCCAGCAGCTCCTGCTTCCAGGCGTAGTAGGTGGAGCGGGAGATCTCGGGGAACCTCTGGAGGAACTGCTGCAGCGGCACGACGCCCCCGCGGTGGAAGCTGTCCTGCAGGAAGTGCTTGGCCGAGAAGCGCGCAGCCACCTTCTGCCGGTGCTCCTGAGACTGGCGCCGCCAGCGGTAGAAGGTGCTCTTGGTGACGCTGTAGCGCTCACAGAGGTGGGAGTAGCTGAGGCCGGGCTCCTGGCTGAGCAGCTCCAGCGTCTTGGCCGGTGGCGGCAGTGGGGCTGCGGGGCTGGGGGCGGGGGCCGGGCCGGGGGCACCTTCGGCCTCCACCTCCTCCAGCCCCACCACAGGGGCAAAGTACTGGTGGCGGAAGAGGTGGCTGGTGAGGGGCTGGCCGGCCCACATGATGTGCAGCGTGGCAGGCACGTGGTCGCAGCGGCGAGGCCGGATGACCCGGTTGAAGTAGGGCCGGATCTTGAGGTTTCGCATGGGGTAGATGGAGTAGATGTTGCGCTGAAGCACGGAGGCGAGCGCGTACAGGTGCCACACGTTGGAGAAGCTGCTGGGGAAGCACGTGGCCTTGACATCTGCGTCGAAGATGGCCTCCAGCGTGGCGGACGGCAGGCTGGTCATCTCAGGCGACTCCTCGGAGCACAGGGAATAGCGCACGGCCTGCAGCATCACCTTGGAGTCGATCATTCCCTGGAGGTAGTAGTGCCGGTGCAGGAGCATCTCCACCACCGTGCGCGCCCGCAGCTCCAGGCTGAAGCCCGCGTCCCCCCACAGCAGCACGCTGGCTGCCTCGAACAGCAGGCTGCCCTCGCCTCGGCACACCAGCGGCAGCATGTTCCGGGGAGCGTCCTCGGGGTACAAGCTCAGGGCCACAGAGTCCACCTCCAGCACCTGGGGGCTGGAACCCCCCTCCCGGCAGGTGGGGAGGGTGAAGGATGACAGCACCCGCTTGGCCTCCAGAGCAGCGCCGACCAGACCCTCGAGGCCCTCGGACTCCACGGCCTCCTGCAGCTCCTGCAGCACCTGCTGTACCAGCTCCCTCCGAGAGGTCATCCTGCCGGGGCCAAGGGCAGAGGGCACAGTCAGGACAAGGCGCCCAGATACCCAGCAATGGGGACTCGTACCTTCTCCCCCGAAGATAATGCCCACCCACTCCCGTTCCCCCACCAAGGGCAGACTGGCTAAGGGCCTCCCCAGGTTTAATCCCTCAGGGGTACGGAGGACAAGCCTGGTCTCTGGAACCTGGCTTTGAAATCCTGGTTCAAGACAAGTCACTTCAGCTCTCCAGGCTTCTGGTTCCTTTTCTGTAAAGTGGATGATGGAAGTATCCCGTTATTGTGGGCATGAGACAATGAAAGCATGGAGATATACAGGTATACACACACACGCAATCCTTAGAACAGTGCCTAACACACAGGGAAGGAATGAAAAAGGATTAGTTAGCTACGACACATTCCACATTCCACAACACAGCCATAAAGCCTGTAACTCCGTATCTGTCCAAAGACTTACAAACTCCTAGAGCGAAAACTGGTCTGCCTTTCCCGAGAACGGTGATTCTCAAAGTATGGTCCGTGGAACCTTGGGTTTCCCTGAGACTTTCTCAGGGGGGTCTGCAAGTTAAATTATTTTTCTAAGATATACTAAGATAATGTAAGACTAAGATATTATTTGCCTTTTTCATTATATTAATGTGTGAGTAGAAATGTGGTAACTTAGCATGAATCAAACTATGCCGGAAGTCATCATATTCTTAACCACCATGTACTCACGGTTGGGGATGGGGGAAAACGCTAGTTTCACTCAAGAATGTCCATGATGAAGCAGTAAAGTTTTTCGGTTTGTGTTTTTGTTTTTATTATTGTTTGTTTTAATTTAATCACAGCCCTTAAATACATGAGTTTTCCGTTTTGAGAGGGGCAAAATAGGGAGTACTCATTTCTGCTGCATTCTGAATGTCTCACATGACAATTGTTTTTTATGGTGAACTAGGTGCTCTTATCATGGAATCTCACTTTTACTTTAAAGAAAAATTGAAACATTACTCGTTTAGACTGGGGTATACCGGGCAATTTCCCCAAAAAGGAAGAAGGTGAGCCTGTCACCTCAAAGAAAATTGTGGACTATTGGCTGCCAGTGACATTTTGAGCTTTCACTGGAAAACTAGAGTTTTGGAAAACCTGTATCTACTACAGCGAGCCTGACAGTTTCTTCCAATACCTAAAGACTCTTCTGATGGGATCAGCAGTGACACTAACAAATGTAACTTCTTATACCATGTAATGGAACTGTCGACATCTGAAGATCAATCAATGAACCAAGTTCCCCAAAGAAACCAATGGGTGATGTTGCAAAGCCACACACGGGTAAAAGATCCACCTCAAGTATAAAAGAAAGCAATGACTTGGACTATAATGGGGTACAAAAAAAATCACGGATATTGTTTCAGTTTCTACATTGTAACTAAGCTTTAAGAAACTACTACTCGTCAAGTGTTAGTGTACTTACTGATCAAAGGACAGCCACTGAACAAGCTATGCAAATACTCTTCCTTTTCCCACCTACCTATTTGGACAAAGCTGGATTTTCAATCAAAACAATGTATCACAACAGACTGAAACATAGAGATGGGAGAATACCTTTCAAATCCGATATTGCAGAAACTTAAAGGGTGTATAAGAGTGCATTCTTCTCACCTCATCTTTTTTGTTCTGGAAAAGTTATTTCTCACCCCCCCCAAAAAAAGTTATTTTTTATTGTATAACTGGCTTGTTTTCTTTTTTTGTTTTTTTAAAGAGTTTATTTATATTTGACACAGAGATCACAAGTAGGCAGAGAGGCAGGTGGGGGGCGGGGGGAAGCAGGCTCCCCATGGAGCAGAGAGCCCAATGCAGGACTCGATCCCAGGACCCTGAGATCATGACCTGAGCTGAAGGCAGAGGCTTTACCCCACTGAGCCACCCAGGCGCCCCTCTTTTTTTTTTTTTAAGACATTTATTTGAGAGTAAAAGAGAGAACATGAGCGGGGGGGTGGGGAGCAGACTCCCCGCTGATCAGGGAGCCGACAAGACACTTGATCCCAGAACCCTGGGATCATGACCTGAGCCAAAGGCAGACACTTAACCAACTGAGCCACCCAGGTGCCCCAACCGGCTTGTTTTTTAATAAATACTTCCTAGGGGCGCCTGGGTGGCTCAGGGGGTTAAAGCCTCTGCCTTCCACTCAGGTCATGATCCCAGGGTTCTGGGATCGAGTCCCACATCGGGCTCTCTGCTCAGCAGGGAGCCCGCTTCCTCCCCTCTCTCTGCCTGCCTCTCTGCCTACTTGTGATCTCTGTCAAATAAATAAATAAAATCTTTAAAAAATAAATAAAAAATACTTTCTAAATTTCTCCATTTTAATTTTGAATACAATAGATGTAACCCATATAAATAAAAGCTCCGCCAGGGTCCTGAGACCAAAAAGTTTGAGAACCAATGCTCTAGTACAAACGGCCCTTTCAAAGGGGGCGGCAGAAGACTAGTCCCTGGGCTAACAGAGATCTAGTAACTAGATGTACTGAGCGTTCAGTATTTACTAGGCACGGTCTTAAGCCTGACAGCCAATAAAGTAGGCACTACCCTCATCCCCAGTTGAGAGGTGAGTAAACTGAGAAAAAGCATCGTAGGCTAATTTGCCCCAGGTCACACAAGTGGTGGGGCCAGTACCAATGCCTGAACCCAGTCGCTTTAGGATCTGTGATTTTCACCTCCTGTTTAAACCAACATAAATGAATGATCCTAATTACTGGTACATTTTCAGTGTTGCACTGCAAAGCATAAATTAAAAAGAAGACCGTTGTCCTCTCTCAGAGCTTTGTTTTCAGGATTCAATAAATTGTTTGCGATGAGCCTGAGGTTTAAATACTGCATTTGGGTGTAGGTGTTTGTCAGCTCACCAACCTAACTGCACACTTACAGGGGACATGCTGAAATGTTAATCAGGGTTCAGTAAAGTTTTGAAAAAAAAGGTTTGTAAAGCACTAAGAGAACCACCAGAATCTTACCTGATAATTACAAAAAAGAAAGCTTTTCAAAAATTAGTAATCAGGGGCACCTGGCTGGCTCAATCAGTAGAGCTGGAGACTCTTGATCTCAGGGATCGTGAATTTGAGCCCCATGCTGGTCAGAGAGACTACTTTAAAAAAATAATTTTGGGGCGCCTGGGTGGCTCAGTGGTTTACAAAGCCTCTGCTTTCGGCTCATGTCATGATCTCAGGGTACTGGGATCGAGCCCCGCGCTGGGTTCTCTGCTTGGCAGGGAGCCTGCCCCCTCGAGTTCTCTATTTGCCTGCCTCTCTGCCTACTTGTGATCTCCCTGTAAAATAAATAAATAAAATCTTAAAATAATAATAATAATAACTTCTTGGGTGCCTGGGCAGCTCAGTTGGTTAAGCCACTGCTTTCAGCTTGGGTTGTGATCCTGGAGTCCCAGGATCGAGTCCCACATTGGGCTCCCCACTCTACAGGGAGTCCGCTTCTCCCTCTGACCTTCTCCCCTCTCAACTCTCTCTCACTCTCTCTCAAATAAAATCTTTTAAATAAATAAATTTCTTAAAAACTAGAATCACCTTTGGGTAAAACTTCTTGGCTGCAGATTTTTTAACTCATATGCTGTGACAAATCTGATCTTACCTCGCCCTGATTTTCTTTTTACCCTATCATTTGACCCTGGAGTTGGGCTTTTAATCTATTCCTCTTGAATGTACTTTATGTACACTTAAAAGAAAAAAAAAGCCGATTCAACTTCAATGGGCTCAGGAGATATAAACAGTGTCACAGCAGTCCTTGGTGAAGAGAGCACGCTTCCACATTCAATTTAAACATAGAGCCCTGGGGCGTCTGGGTGACTCTGTCAGTCGAGTGTCTGCCTTCTGCTTGGGTCAAGATCTGGGAGCTCCTTCTCCCTCTGCCACTCCCTCTGCTTCTGATCTCTCCCTTGATCTTTCTAAACAGTGTCAAATAAATAAATAAAATCTTAAAAAAAAAAAAAAAAGTTGAGCCCTGAAAAACACACCAAGCACACAGAACAGCCTTTTCATCCTGGCAGCCAACAAAGATGATGGTTTTCCTTCCATGTCACCAGCAGATCACCTGTACCACTGCTAGATACTTCGCAAACAAAATTATGGAAACAGTCACCACTTACTGTTTACTCTGTGCATTTAATTAGGTAATTCAGCCAAAATCTCAAAAAAAAAAAAAAATGAGGGGACAATGAATTTAAACTGTTGGGTGATTCCTCCTGCCCTGCCACTCCCATCTCTTTCCTGAGAGCAAAGCATCGTGTTCCCTCGGGTGATGGCAAGCTCCTTTGGGCTTTACCAGGATCGAGTGCTTGGATTTCAGGCTTTTTAGAGGTAATTTTGTTTGTATGTGGTTCTCATCTCCCCTCCACATGAACTACAACTCCATCACACCTGCACCATTGCTAGGATGGCTATTCTGAGTTCACACCTGGAGAAATGGAGGCTGGGGGGTTAAATTACATAACTTTCCCAAGACCACACAACTATTAAAGCTGTAAAATCAAGCACTGTGACTCCAGACTGCCCCTCCTAAACACTGTAATTCCACCACCCCGGGGAATACATCACCCAAAATGCTTATCAGCTGAAGGATCCAGAAACAGATGGATTCTTGGAGCATTGAAACAAACCTGGCCATTTCACAGATAAGGAACATTGAGGTCCAGAAAGGACTTGCCTGACTTCCGGCAGCAGTATCCGGGTATCTTCCAACAAAACGTCCAGATATACCGCACTTCCTTCTGCACAAACCGCACCCCACCCTGCCCTACCCTGTCCCACCCTACCTACTCTTCCCGTCTGTTCCCGGTCCGGTCCCAGTCCTCGTCCCAGTCCCACACAGCTCCACTCCCCCTTATCTCATTCTTTCCTCTTCCCCCAAAGAGGTGAGAGGAGGGGTGAGTAGGTAATACCCCACTTCTGCTTTTCTCAAAAGCTTACGGAGAAAAAGCAGCTCCCTGGAGCCGCACACCCCACATCCATCCAAGGAGGTCTGGACTACCGGAGAACAGACAGTGGGGAAAAGGCCAGGGGCTGTGCGGGGAAGCCAATCATCCTTAAGTAGACAAGTGGTTGATGCGGTTCAGGTGCAACAGTCTTTTCAACAGCAGCTCTCCGGAAGTGCAATGCAAAGCAGAGCTGGCAATTGCCAGGTGCATTCATAGCAGAAGTGCAAAAAAGCCAGAGCTCATCTGTGGGCTTTGTTCAGCTGGCCTCCCTGGCCCCCACAGCTCTTAGAAGGGATTGGAAAAGGCAAGAAACCAAGGAGACAAGCCCCGCACCCCCGATCATACAGGATCTCCTGGCTTGAGGTTGGAAGGAGGTAAAACAGGGCATCCAAAAAGCAGCCAGCCAGCATCTATCTTAGCACTTAGGAAGGGCTCTGGAGCCAAGAATAAATGAAGGGACAGGGCAACTCTGCCAAAAGACGCCAAGCCTTGCCTTCACCAAAGCCAGCTTTCCTCCTTCTTCTGTCTCCTTATTTCAAGCAGATGGGGTCTCGAGCCCAGGTCTGGACTCTGGTCCTTCCATTTTAGAAGGGGTCAGCCAGGGTTCTAGGCAGGGCAAGGGAAGGGCAGGCCAATGAACCTGCTAATACAATACTGCTTTAAGTCTCCTCTGGCCTCTAGAACAAACTCCTCCTCTGCCAGCCTCCTCCTGGGCTCTGGATTTGCTCACCAAGGTCCCCATGTCCTCCCCATTCCCCCTTTTCTCCCCATCCCTCATTAGGTAGGCTCTGCCATCTCTCAACTAGGCCCACCAAGTAGGACACAGCGCCACATGGGCCTCAACCCTCAGCAAGACCCAATAAGACCACGGTAAACCGGCTGGCATCTCACCTGGCCTGGCTCGGCGCCTCTCCGGTCTGCCCTCCCAGCTGCCCACGCTAGGTCCCTGGCTCGAGGGAGCGCCAGCCATCTTGGCTCCCTCCCTGGTTTCCAGGAGACCCGGCAAGGCAGGGGCGGCCACGGGGGCTGACTGGTGGCAGGCGAGTCCATCAGCTGTGAATTCCCAAGGAAGGGTAACAGGAGTGCCTGGGGGATCCCGGGTGGGCCTGAGGCCACCAGGTCAACCACGCCTGGGGAGTTCGGGAGTTCCCAAGTTTAGTTGCTCTTGTGGACCACGTGTCTGGAGGGGTAGGAGAAGGGTGAGTCTGGCCCACGAGGGGAAGCAGCACAGGCCAATGGTCGCCCCTCAGGATGCCAGGAAGGCCAGCGGGTGGCTGGGAAGAAGAGTGCCGGCCGGCCTGGGGCTTCTGAGTGGAGGGACCCAACCCCCGAAGCGCTGAGAGGCTGGGGAGGGGCCGAGGACGAACAATTGAGTAGGGTGGGGAGGGGAGATAGGCCGGCGGGTGGGGGTGGGGATGGGGCTGGAGGTGGGGGTGGGGAGAAAGAACTGGAAACAATGCCTCACTTCCCCCTTCCACACACACACACACACCCCCACCCACCCACCCACAGAGGACCGCAGACACTCAGGCCTGCAGCATCCTTGCGGAGTCACTCCTTGACCCTTGGGCCCTTTACTGTCCCAAGGCCAGTCCTCACTCCCCTGGGGCCTCCAAGCCACACAGGGCACCGACCGTTCCTAATTTGGAGGAAACTTCCTAGTTTACTGACCTCGAGGGTGGCCCAGAGCCCTGGGGGCGTCCACTTCTTTCTCCAGCTTCCAGCTTGGGACATTTAAGTGACCCTGCGTCAGCGTCCCCAGCCGAGTGCCACTCTCACTCCAGAACTGGCTCCGTATCTGTAGTGGACCACGGAGCGTGGACCGTCTACAGCCAACTGGCCGGTGGAGAAGCCGCTGAAGCCACTCCCCCCAGGAAATCGCCCACCCTCGAGTGCTCTGGTCCCAAGATGAAAGGAGTGCAAATCCGGGGTCACTTCCAATGGTAAAGTGATAGCGGCCATTGTCTGGTCCACTCTACCCAGCTGGGGGCGTTGACGCGCCCGCACCTAGCCCTGAAACACACCCCAAACTGCCCAGGGAAAACTCGAAAGAAAGCTGAAAGATTTCCAAAGAGTTGGGGGGGGGAGGGGTTGGGGAGGTTCAGATAGAAAGACCTGGGGAAAGAAAGTCAATGGCCGGGCTTGAGAGTAGGGGTGGGGGAGCAGAGCTGGAGCCCAGAAACTGGCCTTGGGTGACTGTGTAGACTTTGGGGCTTAATGAGCCTCCAAGATGCTTCTCTTCCTGGGGCAGCTCCCCATCCCGCGCGCGGGGGAGGGGGGGGGGTGCCTGGACGGGGAGGCTGGAGAGTTCACTTCCCCCACCTTGCTGCAGGCCCCTTTTCCTTCCGGAAAGGCCCCACTTTCTCCAAGGGCTCCATTCCCACCTTTCTCTGAGCATCCCGCAGGCCCGGACTCAACACCTCTTACTCTGCAAGTCTGCCCGGGCCAAAATTGCTTCTGTCCCGGGCCAGGGCGCCTAGTATCCCAAGACACCTAGTTTTCGGAGCCCCACAGGAAGGCGGGGGCGTGCGATACCTGGGCTTCCGTCCCTCCTGCAGCTCATCTCAGCCCAGGGGCCTCAGATAATCCCAGAGGAACCAGTCCTATCCGCCCGTCTAGTCCCGGCTGGTGGGGGAGGTGAAGGCCGCGGGATTGCAGCCTTTGGTGGTAGCTCCCCCCAGGGGCTTTCCTGCCCGGCTTTAACCCTTTGGAGTGCTGGGGCTAGCTGCTGCCCTCCCGGACTACATTCCACCCACCTCCCTTCTGTGGCCTGACCCCTGGCTACCGCTGTCAAATGGCACCCCCACCCGCAGACCCCTTTCCCCCAGTGTCGCTTATGCCCCAGCTCACAATGATCATTTCCTCCTCTGCCAATCATGAGCCCTACACTTACCACCTAGATCAAAAATCCTTTATTGAACGCCCTGTTCCCAGGAGCACAGGAGGAGGAGGAGGGGGCCACCCGAAGTGAGCTCAAGTCCAGTCTCTGGATCAAAATCACACCAGCCCCACCCATCATGATGGCAGCCGCCCGAGGCAGCGGCTTAATCGTGCCCTGGACTTGGATTTGAATGCCACCCCTGCCCCTTTACTAGAGTATGGCCTTAGGCGAATTGTTTCAACCCTTGGAACCCTGATTTAAAGGTTACTGGGGCACAACCTTTCCCGCAGAGCGGAGGCATGGATTCAACCGGATGATCACTTAAAAGCATTCAGGACGGTGCTTGGCACGGAGCAAGTCTGTTGCGGTCCTCAGCCTCTCCAGCTAATTTGAAATCATTTTTAAGTTCTTAAGATAAATGTAGCATTTTAAAAGTTTCAGAGAATAGCGGTTATCTTGTAGAAGGAGTTGGATACTTTTCCGAATTACCCTTCTGTGTTGACATTTTATAAGGAGTCTACCTTACTTGCTATCATTTCAAAAAGCAATGAAGGTAATTTTAAATCCTTTAAAAGGCTAATGGAATCTTTAAAAGCATTTTTTAAAAAGAAACTAAAGGTTTGTTGGTGCTTCCATCACCAAGGTACGAGTCTTTTTTTATAGACTAATTGGGAAAATTTAGAATAATTGGGAAACTTTTTAAAGTAGAAAGAAGAAAAAGTTACCTATAATCTCATTATCTAAACACAGCCATTGTGAACATCTTGGTATATTTCTTTCTAATTTGTTTTTTTTTTCTTAGACTTACACAAATTAAATATTCTCTTTCCAAAAGATCCAAATGGTACAGAGTAAAAAATAGAGTAAATTGAGCAAGTCTTCCCTTTCAGTCCCTAACACATTCTCTTCACTATGCTTATCTGCCAGTTCTTTTTCTGTGCATTTACAACACATATAAATTTCTGATCTTTCGATGCATATTTTTGCTCTAGGTTCAACATTTTTAAACTACTTTTGACTAATATATAGTCTATTTTATATACATAAAAAATAACATATTATTCAAAGTGCATGTAAATTTTGGTTCAGGAATTTACAAAAGGATTCAGGATTCAAATTTCAGCCCCATCTACAGTTTCCCTCTCCAGAAGCAGCCAATGTTGTTTCTAGGGTACCATTCCAGAAATATGCATAAACAAGCCAATCTCTGAGACAGTGCTTTTTTCCTTTCTTTGAAGCACAAATGGTTGTATGCTAAACCCTCTTACACACCTTGCTTTTCTCCCTTTATTTTTTCATCCAGAGAGTCACCAATGTCCAACAAAATGTAATGAGAGGCACATATAATACTTTTACATTTTCTAGTAGCCACATTAAAGATAGAAGACTTTAATTGAATGGACAGAGGGATCATTGAACTGGACAGGTTTTATTGATTTTATAATGTTAAATTAATTTTAACAATATATTTTATTTTAACCAGCATATCTGAAATATTGCCAATTTGACAGGAAATCAACATAAAAATTATTTTTGATATAAAGATTTATTAATGAAATACTTCACATTCTTTCTTTGTACCAAGTCTTCAAAAGTCAGTGTGTTTTCCACTTGAAGCAAATCTCATGTAGGACTGGCCACCTTTCAAATGTTCTATAACCACGTGTGGCCAATAGTAAATGCACTAGTACATATCCAGATGGAGCAGGAACCCCATTTTATGAATTAATATAATGTCCTATCCAGTCCTCTACCATTGAACTTTAAGGTCATTTCTATCTTTTGCTCTTAAACCAAGCTGCAATGGGAAATCTTGCATGTATGTGGGCATAGCTATCCTTCCCAAGTGCACTATCGTAATCTGTATAGATTTTCCAAATTTCCCTCCCTAAATACTATGCAGCCATCAAAAGAAATGCAATCTTGCCATTTGCGATGACCTGGATGGAACTAGAGAGTATTATGCTGAGTGAAATAAGTCAATCAGATAAAGACAATTATCGTATGATCTCCCTGATATGAGGAAGTTGAGAGGCAATGTGGGGGGTTTGGGGGTTAGGAAAAGAATAAATGAAACAAGATGGGATCAGGAGGGAGACAAACCACTAAGAGACTCTTAATCTCACAAGACAAACTGAGGGTTGGGGGGTGCGTAGGGAGAGGGTGGTTGGGTTATGGACATTGGGGAAGGTGTGTACTATGGTGAGTGCTGTGAAGTGTGTAAACCTGGCGATTCACAGACCTGTACCCCTGGGGCTAAAAATACATTATATGTTAATAAAAAAATAAAAAATTATTGAAAAAATTTCCCTCCCTAGAAGTTGTACCAATATATTGTCCCCAGAACGAAGTGTGAGAGGCAGTCTCCCTACCCCTTAGCCAGCACAATGCGTTAGCACTTTTTTCTTTACCGGTTTAATAGGTGAAAAATTACTTCCTCCGTGTGCTTTTTTTTTTTAAAGATTTTATTTATTTATTTATTTGACAGAGATCACAAGTAAGCAGAGAGGCAGGCAGAGAGAGAGAGGAGGAAGCAGGCTCCCCCACTGAGCAGAGAACCCGATGTGGGGCTTGATCCCAAGACCATGAGATCATGACCTGAGCCGAAGGCAGAAGCTTTAACCCACTGAGCCACCCAGGCGCCCCCTCCATGTGCTTTTAATTTACATTTTTCCATTATGAGTAAGGGCATTTTTCATATATTTTTGAACAATTTACATTTTGTTTCCTATGAATATCCTTTGCCCATTTTGCTACTGATTACAACCTTTTTTTCTTTTACTGTTTATGAGAATTTTGTGTAAAGATCACCTTTGGTCCATGGTAGGAATTACAAAAAAATGTCTTTTTTGGGAGCACCTGGTTTGTTCAGTCAGTAAAGCACTTGACTCTTGATCTTGGGGTTGTGAGTTCGAGCCCCAAGTTGGATGTAGGGATACTTAAAAATAAAATCTTAAAAAAAAAAAAAGTTTTAATAGATTTAAAAAAAAAAATAGGGACGCCTGGGTGGCTCAGTCAGTTAAACATCTGCCTTTGGCCTAGGTCATGGTCCCAGCGTCCTGGGTTCCAGCCCTACTTTGGGCTCTCTGCTCAGCAGGTAGCCTGATTCTCCCTTTCCTTTTGCCTGCCACTCCCCCTGCTTGTTCTCTCTCTCTCTCTCTCTCTTTCTGTGAAATAAATAAATAAAATCTTTTTTTTTTTTATGTTATTTCTGATTTTGTGGTTCATAATTGGACTTCGCTTATGGTAGTTTTTATCCTGAAGAAATCTTTTTATGTTTACATATACTGACCATACCTGCTTTTCTTTCTTTCTTTTTTTTTTTTAAGATTTCATTTATTTATTTGACAGACAGAGATCACAAGTAGGCAGAGAGGCAGGCAGAGAGAGAGGAAGGGAAGCAGGCTCCCTGCTGAGCAGAGAGCCCGATGCGGAACTCGATCCCAGGACCCTGAGATCGTGACCTGAGCCGAAGGCAGCGGCTTAACCCACTGAGCCACCCAGGCGCCTTTTTTTTTTTTTTTTTAAAGATTTTATTTATTTGACAGAGATCACAAGTAGGCAGAGAGACAGGCAGGGGGGGCGGGGGGAAGCAGGCTCCCCACCTAGCAGAGAGCCCGATGAGGGGCTTGATCCCAGGACCCTGGGATCATGACCTGAGCCGAAGGCAGAGGCTTTAACCCACTGAGCCACCCAGGCGCCCCCATACCTGCTTTTCTTTAATGGATTCTAGATTTGGTAAATTTCAATTTACCTTTATTTAAACTGTTAAAATTAGGTATTACAGAATTGAAATCTTAGTCATCAGATGTCCGAACACCAAAAATCCCAGATTCCCAGCAATAATTAAACCAAATCCTACAAGTATACATCTTTAGTTAATATGTACCTTGCTTGGAACAAAAATCTGAAGACTGATTTAGGAAGTAGATGAGTCAGGGGTAATCCTTCACTTATAAAGGGACATACAATAGAAAAGCTTCCTTTAAATAATGAACTGAGATAAGTAATTAACTGGGTTTAAATGTATAGCTGTCCAGGGCTTGTATAAGTGTGTGTGTGGGGGGGGGTCGCCTGTATTTGCATCACCTACAAAAAATATTTGAGCATCTGTTGAGCGCTGGCTGGGCAGTGAGCAGCCTGATCTGTGCGGTGTGACGGTTCAGTTGAAATTCCAGCGCTGCCTTGTGTGCAGCTGAACAAGTTTTCTCCTCTCTCCAGGCCTAATTCCTCACTTAAAAAATGATGAGAATAATACTGGAGAGCTTACTACAAGGATTAAATGAAAAACAGCTTATGAAATTCTTAGCACAGGTCCAATGATAAAGGCTCAGCCAACAACCCTCCTATTCCATTTAGTTGTAGTACTCATTCTCTACAGAGATTTAAAGAATTCATCCCTCTCCATTCAATTAATTTATCCACTTGGTGCCTTACTAAATAACTTATATATTAGTCCATCATTCATTCAATCATTTCTTTATTCCGTTGTTCATTTACTCATATGTTCACTCATGCACTGGCACAGAGATCTGAGCTCCTAACACAGGCCAGGTCCTGGGCTAGCCTTGAAGACATGGGGATGTCTACTGACCTCTCAACTCTAGAGTCCAAGGGTTGAGGCTCAAAAATCTTCTCACGCATTCTACATGCGCCGCCATACTTATTACTGTGTTTACTATACACGAAGACCTTACATCCAACGGCTGACTGTTACTCTATGACATCATAACCTCCTGGTTGCCTTTCTTTTTTCTTTGTTCCTCCTCTTCTCCCCCCTTCCTCCCTACCACTCTTCCCTTCTACCCTCTCTCTGCCTCTGCCCAGAGTCCCTTGGCATTACCAAAGCCACATAACAACTCCGACTCTGGAGTCTGGCCAACCTGAGTTGACTCTGAGCTCCTCTACTTCCTGGTTAAGGGCTGACCCCCAGTCTCCTCATCTGTGAAATGGGGACGATATCCACTTTAGTCCAATGACTGAATTAAACAGGCATGTCACTCCTTGGCTGTGAAGAAACATTTAATACCAGGGAGATATGATTATCAATTCAAATCACAGCGGGTAGAGCATCTACGCTCTTAGACATTATGCTCAGTGCTGTGGAAGACACAGAAAAGGCTAAGGTAGTCTCTTGCAGTCAGAAGCCCCAGCCCAGGGGGGGACACACAGAGTGCTGCAGAAGAGTGGCCCTTACTTGCTATTACCAAGGAAAGGAACAAGTGTTTTTTGAGCCCCTCACTCCTGGACACTGGACTTGCTCAGAGACCTGTGCCAAGCAGGCTGTGAGGTTGTTGCTGCCTTCTCTGGTTTCATTTGCAGCTCCAATCTGGAATTATCTATAGCTTTAAAGTCATTTACTGGGGCTTCTGGGTGGTTCAGTTGGTTAAGTGTCTGCTTTGGTTCAAGTCATGATTGCAGGGTCCTGGGTTCGAGCCCTGTCGTCAGGCTACCCCTGCTTCTCCCTCTCCCTCAGCCTGCTACTCTATCTGCTTGTGTTCTCTCTCATCCTCTCTCTTTCTCTCTATCAAATAAATAAATAGCATCTTTAAAAATAAATAAATAAACTCATGGGACGCCTGGGACGCTTGCGTGGTTCTGTTGGTTAAACGCCGGCCTTTGGCTCCGATCATGATTCCAGATCAAGTCCTGTACTGGGCTCCTTACTCAGCAGGGATCCTGCTTCTCCCTCAGCCTGCCACTCCCCCTGCTTGTGTTCTCTCTTTCTGGGAAATAAATAAAATCTTTTAAAAAATTAATTAATAAGGTCATGTATTTTGGTGGTAAGTTTGACTATAGATTGTGGCTTAGCATATACAAAGGAATTAATGTTAATTTGTACAAAGTGATAAGAGTAAAATATGTCCTAAATTTTCAGGTAGATGTGTAATAACTGAGGCAGGAAATGATAGGACCTCAGGTATTTGCTTTTTATTATTTATTTATTTATTTATTTATTTATTTTTAGGTATTTGCTTTTTAAAAACTGGAGGGAAAGAAGAGAAAAGGGTGAGCTACAAATGCCAAAGTACTGGTAATTATTACTGAATTGGGTTTGTTTTACCGTTCATTCTGGGTGATTCATTATGCTATTCTCTCAATTTTGGTGTATTTCATAAGTTTTACAATAGAAAAAGTGAAATATTTAGAGTTGGGGAGTGGGAGCATCACTTTATAGGAGCAGAGAGGAAGGAAACTTAGCCACAAGCAGCATTCCCATTTAGGCGCGGGGGCAGACAGGACAGTGCTGGAAAGGTGCCTAGTGGGCAAGGTCACTGGCCACAGGGGTTGACACTTACTTCGTTTGCAGGGCTTTTGCTAGGTGCCCTTGGTGACAGACTTCACAGCAGCTGGTCCTTAGCGAATTTACCAGGAGAGCAAAGAAGCCTGGTATATAACAGCCCCTCCCCTGACCCCAAAGGGAAAAGCTCAGGTACCCAACTAGAACAGTCTGGCCCAGCGGTCCTCTCGCGGCGAGTTCATCGCATTTCTTCTATCGCCTCCGTTTCAACTGAAAAGAGGATGAACCCAAGGTCACCCAATCAGTCTGTTCTTAATCTCAAACCCCATGCAGTTGGTTTAGGTTAGCTTATTTCCAATTCCCTCCACTCCCACCACTCCACTCAGGTAAGCACTTTCATTAGTTTCCTTCCTGAGTTTCTTTTTGTAAGCACAAGCAAATACAAACACACATCCTCCAAGTGTGTTTTGAACAGGCTTAAAACTAACAACAAAGCAAATTGAAAATACAGAAAATTGCCCAGTTCCAGGTAAAGAGCGAAGTCTGGGAGTTGTTGCCTTGTAGATAAGATCTAAAGCTGAGGGAGTGGAAGGGATAACAGATAATGGAGGAAGATAGGAGGAACAGGAGGAAGGAAAGAAAAGGCACCACCCCCACAGCGTCTGCAGGAGAAGAGAAACAAAGAAACAATGGAAAAATTGAGAGAGAGAAAAAAATTTTTTTAAAGATTTTATTTATTGGGCACCTGGGTGACTCAGTGGGTTAAGCCGCTGCCTTAGGCTCAGGTCGTGGTCCCAGGATCCTGGGATCAAGTCCCGCATCGGGCTTTCTGCTCGGGCAGGGAGCCTGCTTCCCCCCCACCTCTGCCTGCCTCTCTGCCTACTTGTGCTCTCTGTCAAATAAATAAATAAAATCTTTAAAAAAATAATTTAAAAAAAGATTTTATTTATTACAAGCAGGGGGAACGGCAGAGGGAGAGGCGGATGCAGGCTCTGTGCGGAGTAGGGAGCCCGACGCAGGGCTCGATCCCAAAACCCTGGGATCATAACCTGAGCCAAAGGCAGGTGCTTAACCTACTGAGCCACCCAGGTGTCCCTCAAGAGAGAATATTTTAAGAAGAAAGGAGTAAGTTATCAGTTGTGATACTTTCTTCTAATGTGTAAATAGAGCTGCATAAACCCACCTGGAAAGATAGCTAAGTTAAAGAAGGAGTTCAGAGTAAATGTATTTTCTGATCCCATTTTTGCAAAAATCTATCTGATCGATATCCATCTATACGTCTTGGGGACAAAGAAGTCTGGAAAACATTAAAGAGAAACTAATAGGGAGAAATCCTGGTGAGCATGTTTGTGGGAAGAGGTGCCTTTTTTAATTTGCTCACTTCAGTTCAGTAAGCACTTTTTACCACAGTACCTTTATTTTTTAAAGACTTTATTTGTCAGAGAGAGACAGAGCACAAGCAAGAGGAGCAGCAGGCAGAGGGAGAAGCAGGCTCCCCGCTGAGCAAGGAGCCTGATGTGGGACTCGATTCCAGGACCCTGGGATCATGACCTGAATGGAAGGCAGACGCTTAATCCACTGAGCCACCCAGGAGTCTCAAGAGCACAGAGGAGAAACTACTGGTTAGAGCCATCTATATTCAGAATTTCTGGGGCACTTGGGTGGTTCTGTCATTGGGCATCTGCCTTTGGCTCGGTCATGATCCCAGGATGAGCTCCACATCGGGCTCCTTGCTCAGTGGGAAGCTTGCTTCTCCCTCTCCTGCTCTACCCACTTGTGTTCCCTCTCTTGCTGTGTCTCTCTCAAATAAATAAATAAATAAATAAATAATTTTTTTAAAGAATTTTTCTTTTTTTCTTATTTAAGTAAACTCCATGCCCACTGTGGGGCTCAAACTCATGACCCAAGATCAAGCATCTCATTCATGGCTCTACCAAATCAGCCAGATGCCACTGTATTCAGAATTTCTGAGGCTGTAGAGATTTAGATTAAAAGTGCTGGCTTTAGGGGCTTGTGGGTGGCTCAGTTGTTGAGTCTCTGACTCTTGATTTTGGCTCCTGAGAGGTTCCTGAGGTTCCTGAGATCCAGCTCTGGGCCAGTTCCCTGCTCAGTGGGGAGTCTGCTTCTCTCCCTCTCCCTCTGCCCCCCCCCCCCCCGCATTTTCTCTTTCTCTCTCTCTCTCTCTCCCTCTCTACTCTCCCAAATAAATAAATAAATCTTGGGGCACCTGGATGGCTCAGTGGGTTAAAGCCCCTGCCTTCGGCTCAGGTCATGATCCCAGGGTCCTGGGATCGAGCCTCGAATCAGGCTCTCTGCTCAGCAGGGAGCCTGCTTCCTCCTCTCTCTCTGCCTGCCTCTCTGCCTACTTGTGATCACTGTCTGTCAAATAAATAAAAGCTTTAAAAAAAATAATAAAATAAAATAAAGAAATAAATCTTAAAAAAAAAAAAAAAGTCACTGACTTCAGAACCTAATAAGCCTGAGCTTAAAACCAGCTCTACCCCCAGGAACAAATTCACCTCTCCAAAGCTCAGTTTCCTCACTGGTAAAATGGTGATTATGATGATAATTACCTCACAGATTGTGATAAGGATTAAATAAGGAAGTGCAAAGAAAGCATTTAGTACAGCAGCAGGCTCACGGAAAAAGCTCAGTCAATATTAGTTGACCCTTAAAATAGTTATTACAACAGCGTCTGGGTGGCTCAGTGGGTTAAGCCTCTGCCTTCAGCTCAGGTCATGATCCCAGGGTCCTGGGATCAAGCCGCATTGCACAGGGCTCTCTGCTCAGCGGGGAGCCTGCTTCCTCCTCTTTCTCTGCCTGCTTCTCTGCCTGCTTGTGATCTCTGTCTGTCAAATAAAATAAAATCTTAAAAAAATTTTTTAGGGGCGCCTGGGTGGCTCAGTGGGTTAAGCCGCTGCCTTCGGCTCAGGTCATGATCTCAGGATCCTGGGATCGAGTCCCGCTTCGGGCTCTCTGCTCAGCAGGGAGCCTGCTTCCCTCTCTCTCTCTCTCTGCCTGCCTCTCTATCTGCTTGTGATCTCTCTCTGTCAAATAAATAAATAAAATCTTTAAAAATAAATAAATAAAACTTCTTAAAAATTTTTTTTAAATAATAAATCAATTAGAACAGTACTCAGCATCTACTAAGCACTCAAATATTATTTATATTGTTATTTTTTTAAGATTTTTTTTTTTTTAAGAGAGCATGAGTGAGGGGAGGGGCAGAGGGGGAGCGGAGAGAGAGCAGCAGACTCCCCGCAGAGCGCAGAGCCCACGACCCTGAGATCATGACCTGAGCCAAAATCAAGAGTCAGACACTCAACCAACCAACCAAAGCAGGTGCCCTGGTATTGTCATTATTTTTATGATTATTATTGGCTCTCATTCTAGGATTGCCTTACCCTCATATTTCTTCAGCCCCATTTCTGCAACTGTATAGGTATTTTAAGTAAGAGACTTCAAATCTTTTTTTGAAAAGAGTACAAGCAAACAACTACATAAATGTATTTTTAATATGCCAGTCACTGTGTTCAGTGCTTGAAGAATACAAAGATAAGCAAAAGATTGTTTCTGTCTTCAAGGAAATGCTCGGTCTAGTCGGGGAGACACACATACCCACAGCTATAACCCAAGTACAGACTATGGTAAGCCACTCAGTAAAAGTGTGCACGCGCCAGGAGGACCCAGAAGCTGAGACCTGTGGAGGCTTCCTAGAGAAGGTGTCATGGGAGCCACCCTGCCCAGGAAACACGGATGACAGAGCAGGGATTCCAAGTGGAGAGAGCCATGGATGACCCAAGATGAGACTGATGTGCTCCCCCATGCTGCTAGGTCTCACAGTGGGGGTGTGTTTGTGTGTGTGTCAGTCAAGCCCTGTTTTTGTCAGTTCAACTCAAGGGGTGTGAAAAGGGTAAGAAGAGACAACAGACAATGCCCAAGGGCACCTTTCTTTTTCAAGAGAAAGGAAAAAGAGTAAGACCCGAACCCAATCCTGTGAGGTGGGAAGATCCACTTGGCTGCCAGGCAGGGAAACAGCTGTGAACACCAGGTTAAGTAGCACTCGTTTTGAGGGAGGAGGGAATGGAAGATTTGGGAGTGGAAAATGGGAGGGGTCCTCTGCCAGGATCCATCTGCAGTGCCCAGCAAACGCCCAAAGCCTCTGACACTTTCCTTGGTCTCAGAGATAAAGTCTCCTTTTCCTTCATGGTGTGGGCTCCACTTCAGGTCTTCCAGAACCACATTTTGGCACAATCTCTTAACGTGTTCTATCGCCTCTAAGCAGAGTGACCCCAGATGACTTTGGTCCCGCAGCCCTTTCCTCTGATGGTACAGGGAGGGCTCATCACAGTTATCGTCCAGCCCCAAATGTCCCTAAGAAGTGACGGTGTGGGGGCACCCGGCTGGCTCAGTTAGTAGAGCCTCTGACTCTTGATCTCAGGGTCCTGCGTTCAAGCCGCACGTTGGGTGGAGCAATTACTTGAAAAAAGAGAGAGAGAGATGTCAATGTTTGCCACTGGGGCTCCCTTGGGCGGATTGTGCGATAGAATGTCCAGCTGCTGGGTGCTCGGGGCTCATCTCTCCTTCCGTTCCTGAAAATGAATAAGCTACCGGTTTCTGAGAGCCTCTACTGCGTCAAGCCCTGTGCAAAGCGCTTATCTGTGCTGCCAGTGGGCTAACGAGGGGGCAGCTCATGGCCTCTGGAATGCAGCAGCAACACGGACTTTTTCTTTCATTTCTGCCCTTGGAGACTTGATCTCCAGAAGTCAAGTGATCAACTTCCAGAATACTTCAGGTGCCATCACAAAGTTTGGTATCGCTAAGGGCTATGCTGACAGAAGTGTAGGAATAATTCCAGGTGACCCAGACCCTTTCTTTTTCCAGAAGAAGGGCAGGTAGTATCTGTTTAAATGTCATGTGAAGCATTTACAACCTCATTTTCCTTTGTCAACCTTTCCTTCCTTCTGGGTTTTTTGTTTGTTTGTTTGTTTTTAAGATTTTATTTATTTATTTGACAGACAGAGATCACAAGTAGGCAGAGAAGCAGGCAGAGAGAGAGAGAGAGAGAGAGAGGAGGAAGCAGGCTCCCTGCTGAGCAGAGAGCCCAATGCTGGGCTCGATTCCACAACCCAAGCAGAAGGCAAAGGCTTTAACCCGCTGAGCCACCCTGGCGCCCCCTATCTTCTGTTTCTTTAAGGTGGTATTTCCCAAGTTGGCCATTCGGAGGAATCACCTGAAGAGGTTAAAAAAGAGGTGACACCCTCCCACCCTAAGAAATTGTGATATAATCTGGAGTACAACCTGGGCCTCTGGATTTTTTTTTTTTTTATTCCCATGTACTATATATATATATATATAAAGACTTTATTTATTTAGTAATCTCTGTACCCAGTATGGGGCTTGAACTGACCACCCTGAGATCAAGAGTCACATGCTCGGGCACCTGGGTGGCTCAGTTGGTTGAGCGACTGCCTTTGGCTCAGATCATGATCCTGGAGTCCCGGGATCGAGTCTCTCCCTGTTGGGCAGGGAGTCTGCTTCTGCTTCTCCCTCTGATCCTCCCCCTTCTCATGCCTGCTCTCTCTCGCTCTCTCTCCCATTCTCTCTCTCTCTCTCTCTCAAATAAATAAATGGAATCCTAAAAAAAAAAAAGGTCACATGCTCTACTGAGTGAGCCAGCCAGGTGTCCCAATTACTTCACACATTTAATAATTGCAGAATATATATATGTATGTATATATATATATGTATGTATATTTATATGTGTGTGTGTGTATATATATATATATATATATATA